>NC_072464.1:58779-398779 GCF_027596085.1 Anoplopoma fimbria | reverse complement strand
AGTACATTTCCAGCCTCAAATTAATTTCTATAATATAATTTTTTTTAAATGAAACAATTACACCCATGTGTTATTATGAATGAATGAAACCATGAGCGTTAGTCTGCATGCTTTAACAGCCTTTAGTCCTCTGGTTTCAGGCTTTCCACCACCTTCTGAAACCATGGCTGCAGGGATTTGCTCCCATTCAGCCACAAGAGACCACTGATGTTTGGGGATGAGGTCTGGCTCTCAGTGCAGAACAGTCAAGTCCCTTTACACCAAACTGGGAGAATACATTCTTAGCGGACCTGGCTCGGCATGGCAATGTTGAAACAGGAAGGATCCAAACACAGATTTATGTAGCAGTGTTGTGGAAAATATTGCTTGCTGTAATATTAAAGTTTGTTGGAACTAACTAAAATGGGCAAAGAAAAAAAACAGCCCTAAACCAAAAGTTTGCGGACAGGGGTGTTTTTAACATTTTCTTCTCCCCTCCAACTTTGACTCTCTACACTCCTCACCACCATCTCCTTCTCTCTCTCTCTCTCTCTCTCTCTCTCTCTCTCTCTCTCTCTCTCCCTGTCCATCAGGCTGGGTGGCGGTAGGCCCGGTGCCGTGGTGAATACCAATAGTGAGGAGGAGCATATGTGAGCCATACTTAATCCTGCTAATCTTCCTCCAAAATAAAAAAAGAAAGGGAACAAAAAAAAAAGCAAAAGCAAAAGAGAGGAGGGTGGAAAAAACACGAGAGAAGGTTTCTCTTTCTGTCTGAGGAGCTGACCGACTGAGGCCAAATGAACTGAAAGACATGAATAATGTCCTGGCTCTCCCACTACATCCCTTTCTCTGGCAAATCTTGGAACGAAATGAAGCAAAATTCTCGCTTTTGTTGAAATCTGTGGTGAGGAACGTGAGATGCCGCCTGCCACCACCACCGCTGTTACTGTGTGTGAAACGTGTCTACCCGTTAGATTCACATGCGGCCCCCCGCACAAATGATTCACTGTACATTAAGAGGCGAAGTTAAGTGCCAGCACAGGAAGTGCAGCTCCTTTAAGAAAAAAACACATTATCGAAGGCAATACGTTTCCCACAAAACAGATTTTGTAAATGCAAACTTGTCAAGCAAACATATAATTTGTGGGAGAAACTGTCTTGAGTGTTTCAAAGTCACAATGTATGTATTCTTGTTTTTTCCACAAATTCAAATAACTCAGGGGCCTCAGATTTCAAACTGAAATACAGGAGAAGACACAAAGGACCCACACAATATGAGGAGGAAAGGTTATCCAAATAAAGGTGCTAACTATCATAAATCATCATAAAACAACCCTATTCTATCAGTCACACATTGATGATGACAATCATCTCTTTATAAGTAGCATCTTACTTTACAAAGTTTTCAAAGTATTTCACAAGGAGTTAACCCAAGTAAATTGTAAACAATCTCCCTGTCAACATGCAGGTTCCCCTAAAAACTCTGTTAGTTTAGACTCTAGGGTCTGGCTCCGACCCAGATCCGGCTTCACTGCCGCCTTTGACCTTCAGTCGGAGATCCAGCAGGAGGTGGACAGCTCCTCTCTTGGCAGCAGCAACCCCATCTCCTCCAGGAGCAGAGCTTTGCCTCATTGCTCTGCTGGTCTCTGCTGGGACACCACACTGTTGGAAGCCCAGGCCGTATTGCATGGGTGAAGGAAGGCATGGGAGAACCAAAACCTGCTGCAGTAACTAAAGAGGATTGCTAAAGGGAGTCTTGTACCTGGAAACACTAACGCTATTGTCCACAGGGACCGCCAAACTCCACACAAAATTAAAGTTCCTCATAGTAGCTTTAAATACAGCAATGCTTGGAGGTTAACACAAACGTCAGCTGTTCTTGTGCTCACAATGAAAATGTAACATACTGATAAACATACTGATAAACATTTGCTATTTAAAACTAATAAAGTAAAGCAGAGGCTGATGGAATGTAATTAGTTTTGCAGGTGATGATCATAAACCCAAGTATTGCACAAATTCCATTTCGATCTCATGATGGCACTAGAGGGAACGTTAAGGGATCACCACAGTTATCACAACCCATCATAAGGTGACCATGAATGACTCTACAAAATCCCCTGACAATCCATTCACATTTCCCCCAAAACCCCAACCATTTACCTCATGGTGGCGCTAGAGGAAGAGTCTAAGATTCACCTAAGTATATATGGGGCCATCAATGTCTGTACCTCATTTAACAAGCATCCATCCAATAACTGTTCAGATTATATAGTCTGGACCAAAGTGATGGACTTATCAACAGACAGCTCTGTGGTCAAAATAAATCTTAAATGTCCTTTAAAAATAACAGTTAGTTACAGCTCTACCAAACCAGATATCACCAGTGATGTTCGTTAAAACTCTCTGACAGCAACAGCCTGATAAACCTAGTAATCTGCTGCCTCTGTACAGGTGCATGTGGGGTCAAGAGGTCACTAATGTAGGACGGCCTTTGGCCACCTGACACATGATGTGGATCCACCCAGCTACAGATCGAGGGAGTCTTCAGGCCTGTGTGTCTAAAGGGGCTGGACAGTGTTAGGTTATGCTGGCTGGGGGCTTTATCTCTACAACAGCTATTAGGAGGTAATTAAGTCCTAACACTGCAGAGCCTCCCATGGTTACTATAACATAACTGCAAATGGGAAGCTTACAAGCTCCTTTAGACGGCATGACAAATTGAATGGAACTCATTGGGCTTCGGCTATTATTCCAGCGGCCCCATCTGGCTGGGAAAAGATAAAGGGGATTTGCTGGAGGTTGTGAGGGGTTGAGCCTCCATGCTCGGTGTGTGTGTGAGGGATAAGGAACAAGAAGGGAGGGGAGGGGGTCCTGGTCCAGAGTAGGGAGTGTTTTGAGGGTTCCAGGGGGATTTTTTTTTCTTCTCCTCTTTGGTTCTGAGCTTCAATTCAACAGGCAGCCTGAGATTTGCTTTGGCCAAATGTTACAAATGTTTCGACAACCTGGTCTCTGATCCTCGGGGGTCACCCAGGAGGGCACGGGGGGTACAACGGCTTTACGCCAAGAGATTTAACAAAGCAGCATGGAGATGAATATATTCACACTTGTATTCACTCCCGGGGCCTCCAGATGCTTGTTTTAGGGAGATGGAGGACTAGACTGAGCCGCACGTTACCCAAAGCAGGCCAGCTGGCAGTTTGTGTCTGTAGTACGTCGTAGAACTTGTGTGGACAAAAAAGTGTCATGTTCTCTGGAGTGATGCTGTCGATTGTCAACGAGGGTAATGATGGTGAAATTATTTTAACGCTGTTAAAAGTGTTTTAAGGATTTTAAGAAAGTTCTGGAATGTATTTGAAATTTGACTTTGTTTCCCCATCAATTTAAATATAATTCTAACAATCAAGTCACATTATAATAAACACACACTTTTTCCCACTTTAGAATTTTTTGAGATTTTGTCGCTCTTGAGTGGGAACCATTGTGCATCAATGTGAAGGGACTAATCCCGCCAAGCATCTGATTTATTATCTGATTTGGATCAGTTAAGACCTCATAGATGAAAGTGATATTGCCACATTTGAATAGCATTGTGTTATACTGACAGGTGTTTCAGGTAAGTTGTCCATCCCATTTATATCAATGTGAGTATGATAAATGAAAACACTTCTCTTTATAATGCAATACACTTCAACAGCAGCACATATTGCATCCAGCAAAATTAAGTTGAATCAACAAAAACGTTTATGACTGGTGTGTATCTTTGTTTGATTGCTCTTGAATTTCAAAATTCTGACTACATGTCTGATGAGGTTCCATTCACACTGGCATTTTAAGGTTGTTCTAAAAGCTTGCGGTCCACACTGAAGCAATATGAAAACATCCAACTCTTCTTCTTCTTCTTCCTCCAATTTCGCTTGAAACACAAAAAAATAGCTTCAGCGTCACCACCTGGTCTGCAGTGGGGTTGAATGGACACATCGATTTTAGGTTAAAACTCTACTCCCTCACCTCCGACTGTCTCTGATCACTGGCTGCAATAAATACAATTTGGTTGATAGTTCTCGAGGATTTGTAATATTGTTGGACTGGAAAACTGAATTAGAGGGAGGTAGACACTTTATTTTGAAAAGTTCAGTTGTACAGATAATTATCTTTAGAACAGGACATTCTCTTAAAAAAATGACAACAATGACTAAAAGAAGAGAATCCAACCAATATTTAAATAACACCGTCAATCCATGAAGGTTGGGTTGTGTCAATGGGAGAGAACTGTATGTTATAGGCTGCTAAAAAACTCTCTAATCTCGAGTCTATGAGAGGCATTTTCAAATGTCTCCACACTGAAGAGCTTCTCTTAAAAGTTTCCAAAGGTGGAGTATGCTGTCTTTGTGGGGATGGACGACCGGAACAAAAAGAAAATGTGTCCGTGTTATTGTGGACGAGGGCCTCGGCCCTGCTGAAAGTCACTGATAGCCCTACAGTATCCTCAGCGCTGCATCACAATGGGTGTAAAGGGGTCTAATGATGGGGATCCGCCCAGCTTAACAGGCTCTCATTCAGATAGCTATTGTCAGAAGGCCGGAGACAATAGGCTGAGGAATAACAATGGTGTACACAAGCAGCCCAGGCCATCCCCACGCTGCTGCAATTAGTGTCATATTGAGGCAGGGTTACATTCCTTTACTCTCACTACCAGCCTCCTGATCCCATCACACACAAGCTCATCAGCCCCAACAAAGGGTCTCGACTACTTTATTACCACCCCCATGCTAACCAGCTGTCACCCCCCCCCACAAACACGCATACGTACACCCCCAAAATTATGTTTTCACACCTTTTGGGTTGCAGGTGATTTTGTTTTGAGTGGTTATGGTGACGTCAACTGGTGTTCCCTTCCCTTTACCGAAAATTGAGCATTTTTTTTTAGAAACTATCGATTTAGACAAATGTGAGAATTGGTATACAGGGAAAATATCGCCTTCACATTCATGGTCAGAGATTTCTGTCAAGCAACAATGTTAAGAAGCCAGCTCTCTGTTGCCTTATATGCTCTAACTCATATTACGAAAATATATTAATCATCAAAGTATTTGTTGAGAGATGGGCACTTTTTTCCAAACCAAACCCCCTACGTCTGTTTGCGTTAAAATGGATGTCCACTATTATTATACAGTGACGTGATTAAAGCTTTGAACACACATCAAGAGAACATGTAGGTCAAAAGCCCAACCAATCAGTAGCTCTTTTTGAATCTAAAATGGACATGTTGGGTAATAACTTAGACCTTATCTTTCAGGTTCACTTCCAAATGAGTGTATTTCAACTATGACAACCCCACCATTGTGTGCTGGAATGGGCTCCATCCCAGACTGATGGAGGGATGGATGGACGGACAGACAGACGGACGGTTGGAAGGATTTATGTACAGATGTACGGATGGATGGATGGATGAATGGGTGGATTGATGGATGGATAGATATATAGATGGATAGATATATGGATGGATGGAAGGATGGATGAATAAACAGATGGATGGATGGATGGATGGATGGATGGATGGATGGATGGATGGATGGATGGATGGATTTCCCGTCTCCTGAAAGAAAGGGTTGAATTCCCTCACAGTGTTTTGGCCATTATCAGGCATCCCAGGTGTCCCTGTCCCACCAACTGACGGTTCATTTTTATTCTTGAATTTGACCAAGTAGTTAATTAACCTAAACTAAACCAGAGTTCAAACATAGAGGTGGCTGGTAAAAGGCACTCACAAACACTTTATCCTTTTGGGTATGAGGACTTGTTGCACATGCAAGCTGGGCCTATTTGAACAGACCTCAACAGACTTTGGGGCCGAGAGAAAGTACAGGTCTCCAGAGCAGAGCCATGGGGCCCATGGACCTGAAGAAGGGGGGCTTTTGGGCCCACTGGGCAACTGGACACACTAGCTCTCCTTCAATTCTTCATCAATTATGCTGTCATCAAGCCATATATATTTTTTCCCTTTTCAAGAACATAGAGGGGACCACATAAAGGGCCACACTGGTTTAATTAAACCAATACCTATTCATTTTTCAGCAAGATGCTTGAGGCGTCATTAGGAGAAGAAGGACAGAAAGGGTCTGCTGGTGTGCGTGCATGTATGCCCCAATATGAATGTGAGAAACTTTGAGTGTGCACGTTTGTGTGTTTGTGTGCATGTGTGGGCATGTGTCCCCTCATTTCCAGTCCATTGAGTGGCGGTGCTGTTGCCTGCTCGCTGCTTGCCCTGGTTTTGGTCCAACAGAACAGACTGTGTGGAGGGAAAGAGGGAGGCGATGGGAGAAAGTAGAAAAGAGGAGGAGGCGGAGGAGGTGGGGTCCGCTCGGAGGGGGCTGTTTGTCACTGGGAATCGGCTCAGGGTGGTTCACATCATCTGGCCATTGATGGCCGCCCCTCCCCTGTTGTAAAACAAGCTCCTGTGGGCCTGCCTGAACACTGGGGGCATTGTGTCCCACCCTCGGAGGAAACATACCACCCAAAGTGCTGCTACCCCCACCGTCGTGCACCCACAGCATCCCCAGCACGTCTCCCTCCGTCAATCCCCATCTTTTCCCCCCTTTGCCCCAGGTGAGTCTGATGCTAAACTCAAATTGGAGGTGAATCTGCAGAAAAAAATGGGATGACAAGGGGGAGTGCGACCATTTTGGGAGCGATAGGTACTGTAACTGCTAACGAGGCCGGGGGCTGAAGGATGGAGGGAAAGATGGAGTTGGCGCTGAGATGGAGGAGGCCGAGGGAGGTGCAGAAAGCAAGACAGATTTGAAGGGCCGGTGTAAAGGGGGCGTTTCCCGCGGCTTCCGTAATATGGAGGGCTAATGGGAAGATTGATGGATTGAGACAGCAAAACAAAACAAGGGGTGGTGATAAAATGTAGAGTGGGGGATAGAGCAAGCAGGGAATCGGGCTGAATGGCGTCTTGAAGGCCCCAATTTTGGAGGATGTGTGAGTGTGCGTGTCACAGGGGCCGGGAGAAGGAGGAAAATTTACCGCATTTGGGGGCAGGGAGTGGGCGTGACTCGTTCCCTAATTACCAGGGAGGTCTCGGGAGCTCCGGGTACAAGACAAGTGTGAAGGGTGGGAGAATGAGACAGGATACAAGGGGTTAGTGCAGGTCAATGCTGACCACCTAGGATGCCCCTTGCAAAAGACGCGCACCCCCACTCCGTTCCAACCCTCCCCGAGTGCCCCGGCTGAATGCTATAAATAAATATCGTGTCCTCTCCTCGGAAAGTTGATAATTTACTGCCCACCCATTCCGTTCTGCCCATCTCTTCTCCATTTCTCAGCGCCGTTGCCAGGCGGTGAATGGAGTTCATCCTTTGAGATTGGAGGGCCAGGCCTGTGTTTTCTGGAGGGGCTGTCCTCAAAGTTTGGAGCACCCTGGAGTGGACACACACACGCACGCACACACACACATATGCTTATATGTTGAATGCCACACATGCTCCTTTATTAGCCACTTCTACAACGCTAACCACATGGCAAGAATTTGAGAGATTCTTATGGGAGTAACCTGTTGTTCGATGGAGCCAACGAGAGCAAACTCTTTTCTTCCCTAATTAAACTAACGGGCTAACTGGACTAACAGGTGCTTCAGGTTGATGATTCTTATCTCTTGATTGGAGTCCAAGGCAGACATTTTCATATATGTGGGCTTAATTCTTCTGCGTTGTTTCTTTGCATGTTGATCAATTTGTCCAAATGACCGTGTTTGCTCAAAATGTAACATACTTCAATGTTGGATGTTTTTGAACTCTTGATTTATGACTTGAATTAGTTGTTTCTCCTAATGTTTAAAGTCATATGTAAGCTATTATGTAGATATATTTCATGCAGATTTCATAACACCAATGAGTTTTTTGTTCATGTTTTTATCAGAACAAGCCTAAGAGTATAAATGCCATGTACGTATAAAGGGAGTCACCATTCAAAGTGCACAATTGTTTGTTAAAGGAACACTTCATTCACAAAATTACCATTTGTATAACCTTGAGCTTTCTCTCAGGCCTTCATGGTGAACGAAGAATCCAAAAACAAAGTAAATCCCTGATGAATTGAAGTAAGTGGGGTCAAGGCTTAACAGCAGCAAAACTATATCAAAACGTCCATTTACAAACTCTCACACAATTTGTGGAGAAATTTAATGTACAGTTTAATGTACAGTTACATAAGGTGACTTATTGAAATAGGTTTTACTTTAAGTTCTTTACACCGCGTCTTGGTTTAATTTAATTCTTCCCCTCTCTCTTTATGTTTTCTGGCTGTATAGGCAAAAAACGTCAGTGAGTAGGTCAGAGGTGATGGATGGTGTCTCCTCCTAACAGTCAAAGTTGTTTTTATAAAGAAATACCATTTTTTTTCTCTAAACCTAAAGGATAATTCAGGAGTACTAAAACGGACATTGTCATTGTAGGCCTAAGGAGACCAAGGAACATGGCTTTGCAAAAAATAAGCCAGACGGGTCAAGACAATTTAGACAACCTTATTAGGAGAAATGGAAGCAAATGATAAAATTGTTGCCCATTAAAGTTTATAGGCTGTCTAACTGTCTAACTGCTTAAGAACTGAATAAGAGCCATATCTGTTGTAATGAACTGTTTTAAATGTATCTGTTGAGCTAATATTTTTTAAATGTGAAATTAACTGGACTTTAACCATAGAGGCAGCAGAAGTGAAAAAGTTAATATGAGTCAGTTATAGAATGGTCATATGTGCCATTTGAGGACTTGATTCTCAGTCACCTACAGAGCTTAATATTCTCCACAGGGTGCCCCCACATTGTTTAATTCTTTCTTCTTCTACACTTGTGCTTTCTTTCTCTGCCATGAAGCCATCTGCCACCTTGGCACCCCTCGCCTGCATGGCATTCACCTGGAGGATCAGAACAAAGGAAATCACACAGAAAGCGTGCAACTGAGACAGATACAAGTCTCTAACTGCCAGTGCTGCCATGGTGCCGTTCACTCGACGACTGTAGCTTGACAGAGGATCGGGAGTGAAAAGCCTCAAAGAATCAAAGAGAAGGAGAGTGTGCTGGCAGCTCCACTCTGCTTCTGCTGCCATGGCCGAGTCAAACAGGCTCAGCTAAGAAATTATAACCCGAACAGGGGGCACGGGGAGGGCATGGAGGGAAGAGAGGGGAAGAAAATAGTGTCTGTGTCCCCAGTAAATCAGGGTTGTTGAGAAGCTCGGGCCTCAGCAGTGGCAGCTGCACTCGGATCAGTGCCTGCTGACGGAGAGGAGGCCTTTGTCTGCGGCACAGGCGGCACAGTGAACAGCATAGGGTGGCATGGTCTGGAATGTGACGTTATTGCTTTTGTTTTCTTTAACTGAGAGCGGCTCAAAATGGGGCACACTGAGGGACCAATTAATAGAGAGCGTTTTGTGAGTGTTTACGTTCACATAATGCATGTGTGGCGGTTGTAGCCGGTGCTGACCTACAGCCGAGGAGTGTGGTTTTAAGTTCAAACTGGAAATACTGCATCAGCAAAATGTAATTTACATCAATTGTAAAGTAGACGCAAACTATATAATTAACTAGTTTCACACTTAACTCTCTACCTAGTTCAGTTGCGCCACTTCTAATTGCTCTGTAACTAAATCAAAAAGTTTTGTGGATCATTTGGATAAAATGGAAGAAAGGGTCATTATTATGGAGGCTGTTCTCATACACTGGTCATAACTATGCCTAAGAAAAGTATTGCGCGGTAATTAAATCTTTCCCAAAACACCAATTTGTATGTTATCTTGTTATAAGTCAGAGGGGACTGGACTTTGACCCAAAAGGCTGCTGTGTGTCCCGTTTGAAACTAAAAGCCAACGTTGATTTATTTGTCAGGGAACTTCCATACTGAAGTTATGCCTCCTCTGTGGTTATTTTAACTCAATCCAAGATCTTTCCCTGAACTCGACCAAGTAGTTTTGTTGCCTAAATCTACATTTTCTCCCGTGAAGACGAACGTCTTTTTGTAAAGACTGTACTCATGGATGAGCATGATGCTGGACATTCATAGCAGAATGTGCAAATCTATTCTTGAAAATGTTAAAGTTATCTAAGCAATCACATGTACACTATTTAACATACAATGCATGTTAATCAGTTACATCATTGATGATCTAACATCTGAGGTGAGGATGTGAGGATGGTTGTGTCACAAAATGGCATAAAAACACCAACAAAAGTCTTTGGAAAAGTCCTTCTTGGCCTGTAGAATGCTGCCTACGTCCACAGCCCAAAAAATGTCTAAGTTCAGTTAGATTCAACAAATAGATTGGAAATTCGTGGATTCCCATCTCTAGCGAATGCAGCCAGATTTGGACTAAATACCGAACTAAAATAAAGAGTCAAACAGTCATAAAAAATGTCTGTTCACTTTGAACTTATATCTAACATGATGCATGCTTACACACACACACACACACACACACACACACACACACACACACACACACACACACACACACACACACACACACACACACACACACACACACACACACACACACACACACACACACACACACTATTCCACTGTCCAACACTTAACAAGTGACTTCAATTTGGCAGCACCTGCAGTGTGCTCACAAGTGAGTGTTTACTTGTTTGTGTGTGTGTGTGTGTGTGTGTGTGTGTGTGTGTGTGTGTGTGTGTGTGTGTCCCTGCGTGGATGCATGTGTGTGAGTTTAACAGGCAGGTGGTAATGAGGCAGACTGTGCCGTGCTGGCTCCTATAATGAGGTGGCAGGCAGTGAGGGGTAGGGCCAGTGCCACTAATGGGCCCCTATATAGCCTCTAATAAGCAGTAATTATAGTGTGTGTTTACCAAGTGGCTCCAGCACAGTTGAAAAGGTTACCTTCACACATAGCTACTCCATCGCTAGCCCTCCCACCTGGGGGCATTTAGTGACAACACAGGAAGGGGCTTTGTGTGTACTGTATGTGTGTTGGAATTAGCATGTATGCTGTTTTGGGGTTGGAGGAAATATTCTTGTAGGGGTTATGTTGTTTTACAGCCAGGTTTTTCCTTGTCATGTATTTTAGGTTTTATATGCAAAGCGTCAGTCATTCGCTTAGTGTATTTTCGTCATTCTCTCTGACAAGTTTAAGCATGCATCTGCATTTTTTTTATCCATATCAGATGAATGAATACCTAATAATATACTGTATAGAAATTTGACCACATCAAGATACACCAATGATTATTTTATGAGCATTCTATATTTACCTAATCTTAAAATAAATGTCTTCAGACTGAATAAGCAAATTCTTTAGGTGGTGTAATGCATACAAAGTCATAGAGGCGAGTGCATAGAAGCTTCAGAAAAAAATATTTAAATAAATACTTTCTTAAAAAGAAAAATCTGCACATATCCACAAGTTTTTTGACTCCATTTCATAGGTGCACGTTGACAAGAGAGGAGCAAAGTGCACCAATTCAATTTTATCAGACAACTGAATGGGCATTATCAGCGATTCTCAATACCATTCTGATGTTCAGACGGGCAAACCTGCACCTCCCATGTTGTGAAAGGGAAACTTAATGTGTCAATTCAATGACAACTTTAGGTTTAGGCATCTATTCAACTTGGTTAGGTTTTCGGAAGTGATCGTGGTTTAAATCCAAATGAGTTCTACGCGGATTAAGTAACCAAACAATAATAAAGTTGTTTACTTTTGTTGTCACGCGGGACACGAACACCAGCATAGATGATAACAACCTCATGAACCTACTAGCACAGGTAGCAGGCCCCTTCTGACCCACATCTATGTTGATGGCGCCAATTCAATCGGCTGATGACATTTAAAGCTGGTGGAAAATCACACAAGCAGTCGAGATCCTGGTCAATTTGAAGATCAGGGGCCACCATTTGTACAGTCTGTGCCCTGGCCCTTTGTGCCGAAAAATTAAAACCCAGGCTGCTAAAACACTCCAGCATTCAAATTTGTGTGAATAATGATCATGACCGTGCTGTGGCCTCAGTTGACACTGGTGTGACATATTGGCCAAAGACATAACCTCAACAAAGTGGTGACACACCCCATCCGTGACTGTGGAGAATCAGAAGTTAAGATGTACAGTACGATCTTGCTCTGAGCACCGTGGCAGCTACATTGACGTCACGATCGTCAAATAATGTTCTCATTATCGGCTGATACGGACAGTGACAGCACACAGTGTCAATCAGGAACAGGGGAGGACGTTCTTTTTCCAAGAATTAATTGTCTGACATTTGTTGCGCTGCTCTCGGTCTCTGCGTCTCCCCTTTCGTTGCACTCTGACCTCTACCCAGCCTCTGACTGACCCTCAGAAGGCACTCTGCATTTTGGGGGAGCCCTCTCGGTGACCTCATCAATCACAACACCAGCAGCCAGGCAGCAGGTTCACCCTCTTTCTCAACTTGCTGCTGCATTGTCTTCTTTCTGTCTCCTTCTCTTCATCGGTACGCCGCTCTCATTCTCTCGCTCCGCTCTCATCGCGCCCTCAAAGCTCACTGTGATCTTGATGAGTGCGCGGCTGCCAAGTCTGACGGATTACGCTGTGTCCCTACGTGTTTCTGCTCAACAGATTGATATCTGTGCCTTTATCACTGCCTTGTATTCAACTGCCCAACCCCTCACCTTCCCACAACTTCTTCCACATTGTCTTCTTCAGAGGCCTCCATGTTCTCTTCACATCTTCCCTCGTTTCTAAATCCATGGACGGACAGAAAGCAGTAAACTTATGTTGCTTTTTATAACAGTTGATACAATACAGGTGGTGCTGTCACTGACTTACTTTATTTACATTATTATATTCGTTCTGCTCAGGCTGTAACCTCCAATTCAGAAAAGTGAAGCGTGGGAGAGCCTTAGACATGCATTATTCCTAATGCGACTCCTCTGGTTGCAAAAAAGAGTCTGATTGTATAGAAGTCTATGAGAAAATGACTCTACTTCTCAATTGATTTATACTGAGCTTCACCCTCTCGTGTCACATGCAAAAAAATATGATGGCCATGGTTAAAAAACAACATGCAGTCAGCCAAAATGACCAACTTAACTGTGGTCCACGAACCAATGGGTGACATCACGGTGACTATGTCCACTTCTTCTTTACAGTATATGGTTCTGCGAGACAAAAATGCATGACCATACAACTGTAATTGATGGAGGGTCTCATTCCATCCCTGTCCATACTTGTGTGTACTTTTGGTCTTGGCCCTTTTTTCTGTTTTTTACACCTTCGTCCCAATTTGGAGGAATCTTAATATTGCAATGATGTTGAAGATAATAATATACTTCCAACTTTGTTTTAATTGTTTGTCCCTTTCCTGTTTCAAGATGACAATTCCCAAGTCGCAAAGCCAGATCCATAAAGTTTTTGTCAGTTTGGGGTAAAACCCTAATCGCTAGACGAGCGAATAGGGTTTAAATGATCACTTTCTTCAATATCTGTACATTGTAACATAGTGAGGTTAAGGTTAGGGAAAGATTAGTAAAAAGGCGAATTGCAAAAACGGTGGTGTACACAAAGTCTGATCTCCTGCATGAAGGTAAAAAATGTGGAGTTATATATGAACGTTATTGGTTAGATACTGGTCTGCACAGACGCTTGACCTCAACCTCATTCATCACGTTTGAGAGGAACTGGAACGGTGACCGTAAGCCAGACCTCATTACCCAACATCAGTGTTGGACCTCACTAATGCTCTTGTAGCTGAATGGGAGAAAATCCCTGTAGCCGGCCTCCAAAATCTGGTGAAAAGCCTGAAACCAGAAGAGTGGAGGCTGATAAATCAGCAGATCAAGGCCCAAAGTTTTGGAATGACATGTCGTCATGTTATGGGTGTAATACCTGCTCAGATACATACATTTTTTGTTCTACAATGTTAAAATAAAAAATAAGTGACCCGTGACGGTTGTTAGTAACACAACAGAGGTTTAACGAGTGCAAAGCATGGATTTAATGTGATATTCTCATGTCTTTTTCTTTTTTGTCTGAAGCCGACAAGCTCAAATTCTTCATTTTGACAGTAGGAGGGAGACATACTGCAAGCCAGTACAACAATGTATTGGTTTACGCAAGATGTAAGTAAGTGAAAAGAGAATTTACCCTGATCAGATATCAACAGTCACTTATAAATACTATACAAGCTACTTTCTGCTTTTGGATCTCTAATCCAACATTAGTAGGGTCTTTGCTCTCTTTCAGGGTGGTATTCCTCCAGCCGTTAGGCTCATCTTTGATGTGGCGATGAATGTGTAGGATAATATTGGTCTACCATCTCACTGGCCATTCACATGTCATGAGAACAGCAAACCAGCGAAAAAGCAGGGTCCCTAATCTGGTGCCCATGCTGGGACAGGGCCACGAGTTCGCCACAGTGGTAATGCTGTGTGTGTGTGTGTGGTGCTAGTCAGGGGTGGAAGACAAATTCAGATAATTTACTGAAGTGAAATTAGCAACAACAAACAGTAAAAATATTTATCTTACAAGTTAAAACCCTGCACCCTAAACTTAACTTTTTTGAGTATCAAATAATCCAAAATAAAACATTCTTTAGTATTAAAAGTAAAAGTATTCATCATGCATAATAGCTTACCAGAGTTTTATATTTTATTACTGGATCATTGTTACTGAAGCAAAAATGTGTAAGCTAAATTTAATGTTGTAGTTCGTCATGATGACATAATGTTTTTATATACAATTTTAATATGTTAAAATTTAAGACATTTTTTGAGCTGTTGAGCTGTAAAAAGTTAATTTGCAAAGTATATAAAATGCGAAGTTGTCAAATGATTGTAGACGGGTAAAAAAACCCCAGTGTGGTTCCAGAAGACTTGAAATGAAACCCACATTTTTTTCTCCAGTTATTCCAACAAGTCAGGTGTTGAGCTTGTTCATGTTTGTTTGTACAGGTGGAAATACAACTAAGCTAATCAGAGTTTTGTAGACATGACTGAGGACGAAAACCCTACCTTCCTGCACCAGAGCCAGAAAAACTTCAAAAGAAAAAATGTGATAAGAATGTCGAAAAATGTTGACAAGAACTTAGTACATTTACTAATATAACTTAAATTATCAAAACAAAGGAAGGTTGTCATGGCACAATAATATGTTACGTTGTAACTTTACGTTGTCAAGTTATGTTGTGAAGTTATTTTGTCAAGTTATGTTGTTATCTTACTTTTATACATTGGGTTGTTTTGCTGCTTTTTTGTGTTAAATCAATAACCATGATATTTACTGTATTCTAACCTTAACCAGGTAGTTTTCTTGCCAAAACCTAACCAAACGTTTCACAAAACCGTGTCATTGGGTGTTTCTGCAAGCATGATACAAGGCTGATATTTGTGATTTTTGGTTCAGAAACTTTGACATTCAGCACATCCCCTGGTTTGCTGAAACATACAATGTCAGAATGTTTCTGGCTAAAAACTGGGTTGGTCTTTTGTTAAATTTGGTGGCTTTTCAAAGAGCAGGCTTGAAACAGCAAATCTAAGCCTATTTTGCCCATTTGATTTATCAACAAAATATTTTTAGTTTTTCTTGCTACTGCGGCTTTTGTGTCTAAATCACTCTGGCAAAATACCATCTCCCAAACAGAAAAAAGCCAACATGAACAGGTTTAGTGTTGAGTAACGAAGTGATATAAAATTCTCAATTCAATCAAATCACTAGGTTACAAAGTATAATATTTCTCTCTACAAATATGTAGCAGTATAAAGTAGTATCCAAAATACTTTAACTCAAGTCTTGTACTTATTTTCAAGCACATTGAGTGAAGCTACTTAGTTTCACTTCACGACGAGGATTTGTGCACATGTCCACGTCCTGCCCACATTTGTGAGAAAAGAAAAAAATAAGCTACATGTGAGTAGCTGAGTTATCACTTGGCCCATCGCTGTTTTTCCATGACAATGAAAACAAATCCAGCTTACACTCATTTCTGTTTTCTCTCAGACTCTGTATGTGTGAGAGAAAGCCTCCCTCTGTCCTCACTCTATAAAGGCTTGATCTCTGCCTCTGTTGAATATGTTAATCCATCTGGTGGTCTCCCCCCCCCTCCTGCTCTTTCTCTCGGCCCACAAGACCCCCACTGCCCCACTCTCCCTTCCCAAGTAGGCAAAAGGGGATCTGGGATACTTCAGCGGAGGCTTGGTGGGCCAGGACTTCATCCCCTGGTTGATTATGTGCAGTGGAGAGAAGAGGGAGAAGGAGAGGTGCACAACGTAATCCTATTGACCATCCCTGTCCCATATGGTGAACGCACTGGCCTCTCCAGTGGTACAGTCAGTGGAGTGGCAAGGCCTGCTTGCCTCTCCAATCAGGGCACATTTCCAATAAAGCTCGACGTCTCCTGCTCTCATGTCGGATCACCGGTGTAGAAAAGACGAGGATTGTTCACTGCAATCTGATTACAATTTAATAATACAATCAAACACTTTTAATGCTTATAGTTAAAATATTTTTACACTTCCCATTATATACAGTAAATTGAATCCCACTATTGATCTTTTAAATCCAGTGAATTTTAGAGAAAGCAATTTTAATGTAAAGCATTAATTCAAAATGTATGTGTAATATTATTTCATAGTTCTCTTAAGAAATTTATAACTTTGAAACGTTTGTTCTGCCATTTGTTAAACATTTTTCTTTTCCTTCTGATTTAATTCCTTGTTTTTATTTTTCATTTGCTATTTATCCTTTTTTCTTCATGTAAATCACAGTTTTGTATAAATACATTTTATTTGTATCATCAAATGAAGAAATAAAGCCAGTTTTGGAACGTTTTCAAGATAAAAAAGAGGACACATGGAAATCAAAACCAAGAAAAAACATATTTCTAAATCCTAATTATTTGCTATTGTCGATGGATGTGAATGTGAAAGTGACTCGTTGTCTGTCTCTATGTGTCTGGTAAAGTATACCCATACAGCAAATAAATGGAGACATTGGATACTTTCTTGGTTGGACATTTATTTAAAACAAAGCACAGCCCAAAAAACATGGGGCAAAGGCAGAAAATGTTGAAACCTATTGTTTTAACCTGTGGCTGAAAGTCAAGTTATATTCTTATTTTTATGTATGCACATGCGGGTATGTGTATATATTGGGGAGAGGGTCTTGCAATAACATGGGAGTTGGAAGGCATACACCAGTTTTTGAACAATAATTCACATGGTTGTAATACTTCCTGTTGCTTAACAACGGTTTTGACAGTTATTTGTGTCCAATCCTCCCAACATCATATCAAAAACCAAAACGTCATAGGCCAGTGGGGGAACAATATTGTGTGAGTGTGTGTGTGTGTGTGTGTGTACCAGTGTGGGTGGGGGGGATCTGGCCTTGTGTTAGCAGCAGCCCGAACGTCTGTTCAGTTCTGGTGGAGGTGTGGGAGCCCGCGGGGGGCCTTTTTGTCCGAGGACCACTGTTACAATCCACGTTGGGCCATTCAGACCCAGCCATGTCAATTGGCATATGGTTGATCCACCCCCAATGGGTTCATGTAACCAGAAAATGCTGCCTTTCAGGGACCGGCATTCTCCGTCAAGCGGGTGAGATTAAGATTTAATGTCGCTCTCTCCCTCCACAACAGGGGGGTCAGTGGAAGTGACGGGTAGAGGGGGACGATTAGGACACATGAGCCTGCAGAAGACACCCTCGGGGCAAACGAGAGCGACGCCAGAGGGGATATTGGGCACGATGGTGTTAGTGTTTTTCCTCACAACACAAAGAACAATTATCATACAATCATGTCACTTGTTTTTTTTTAGTGTGAAAGTTGTTCTGGTGGTTTCAACTTTTAACCGTGTCACATAATGTTCATCAGCAGATTGAGTTTGCTAGTTGTCAAATTGTTCTTTTTTAATTTACTTTTTTGGTATTTTCTTGGCCAGAGACAGATGGAAATTCAAGCACAAATGCTAATCCTTGCAACCAAACATGAAATACACTGTTTCAAAAACAATTATCTTCACATTCACACATACTGTACATACACAAGCTTACCTACCAAAAAATGCAATAGCACATTTTTTGACCACATTTTAGCAGCATTGAAGTTAACAGTATTGTATTTGTTTATCCTGATAAAGTTTCATAAATGGAGCGATAGAAAACAACAACACTGTTTTAGGGGCTTAATCCCGTGATTGATCTTGACTTCCATGAAGCTAAGGAGCATCACAAGAGACAGATAAAAAAAAAATGGTAAAAATGAACCTAGTGAGGCTGACATACCTGGACATTTTGCCCCCTTGTGTGATCCAAACAAAACGGCCAAAAATCAATGTAACCCACACTTCCCATAATGCAACACAGTAGCTTTTACTATCACACAGATAGTATGTCATTTTTACATAGCAGGCTAAGGATGAGATAACCTTGATTACATTTCAAACAAGAGAGACTTAATTTACTGTCCACAATATTGTTGAAAATTGACA
The DNA here is from genome assembly GCF_027596085.1 of Anoplopoma fimbria. Taxonomy (NCBI): domain Eukaryota; kingdom Metazoa; phylum Chordata; class Actinopteri; order Perciformes; family Anoplopomatidae; genus Anoplopoma; species Anoplopoma fimbria. Next base: position 380,329 of record NC_072464.1, on the reverse strand, counting down.
GCAGCAGGGAGGAGAGTTGTTCTTAAATTTACCAGCGACAAGATGATCGTGGCAAAATGTTGGTTGGTTTAACCCATAGCTGATAGAGTGGGAGCCAGAGAGGTCTTCCCTAAGGAATAACCACTAAGCTCCATCACTAGGACATCATCAGGGTTATTTCTGTTCAAACTTTGGAGAGGTCCCTCCAGAGCTAACTGTCATACAAACGTTTTGCAAGTAGCACTCCTCACGCCAAGAAAGTGGACCCTAATGTGAAAATTAATGGAGGTAGGTCTTTTAATTTGGACCAGAAATGGCCAATACCAATCCAATCGATCATGTACGTACGTTGGAACGTACCTAATTTTTACTGACACATCAAAATAACAGCTCTGCTGCTCCTTCTAAGGTGAAGTCAAATTCACAGCTACTCCCCAAACTCTTTCCATCTCAACGTAACATTAAGTTCCCACATCCATTTTCTGTTTCCCACCAACAGAGCCGGTTTTATGAGAGCAGTTTGCCAGGAAGCCTTAAACCCAAACCTGGTAACTCCATTGTCCGGCTCGTACACAGCACCTTCTTACCAGAGCCCCCCTTGGACAGACATGCCCACAACAGACACACACAGACTCAAACACACACTCATAGACACAAAACTTGTCACTCCCCCGTCAACCTAATTTGCCTCGAACATGGCGGATGGACACGCCCTACTCTAATTAGAACAAATCTCTCCCTTTCTCCCTCTGTCTCTCACTTTCCTTTTCCTGCCTTCATTCTCTCCATCTCCTCGCACCCCCCAAAGTCCCACCAACCCTTCGCTTCCTGCCTTTTGATATTGTAGCCATCTCCCTCATGCCACCAATTAGTGACATAATAGACTAGCGGGCTGCTGCATGCTGACTGCTTGGACCTCAATGATCCACGTGCTGCAAAAGGCACGGGGGGGACAGATATAAAGACAAGAGAGAGGTGTTATGAAGTGGCAAAAGCCGAGGAAAGGACAGGGTGTGGTCAGATAGTCCCCCAAAAATGTCCTTGCTCTGTTTTTAACCAATTTCCCTTTCATTTGGAAAACATCTTGAAGTCAGAGAAACATTTAAAAGAGAATTCAGAGGTGAAGTTTGGCACTTCTTATGCAATGGCCAGGACCTTTAGAACCTTTACAAGTCGTTATCATTCAGTGGGAACACTTATTTACTTACTTACTTACTTACTTACTTACTTACTTACTTACTTACTTACTTACTGACTTACTGACTTACTGACTGACTTACTTATTTACACAGGCCTTTGTATTCCAGGAGTTCTGTATGTTGTTGATTGGTGTTGGTGTCTTTCCAGTGGATTCCCACGAGGTGTCGAAGACAACATTTGGTGAATGACTATAGTTTGTTGGGGTATGTTGATGCTTTTTCCATGTTTCCAATCCATAGACCATTTTTTCAGTTTGTATGTGCAGTACAATAGGTCTTCAGGCCATGCAAGGGCATACACCATCAAAGGTTGTGAATGCAACATAAACAAATTGACTTTACATATCCGGGTGCTAGTAGTGAATGAGTTGCTTCCATTAGCAAGTGGCCCAATATTAAGTAGCCAGATATATACATGCATTTGTTGGAGAAAGCTAGTGTGCATCATTACACTGGTGAGAATATACGAGCATTAAGTCACTAGATGCTTCACCTGAGTTATTTGTTATTTTGTACAGAATGTCATACACCATGACAAAGCCTCAGAGTAAGGCATTCACTGAGTTTAAAATGGACACTACAAACACAAGCATTATATGATCAGACAAGTGGAAAACATTTTATTAGCTAACACGCTGGTGTTTGGGTTTAATAAGACACCGTGTCCACTGATGACTCAGCCGAATGCGTCTGTGTTTGCTCGTAGTGACGGAAGCTCTTGAAAACATCAAGGGTACAAACATAAGTTACTACAAACAACCAAGGACACATTCGGCTGAAAGTCACCAGTTAACACAGCCACTCCCTAAACTGTAACACCTGTTACTCTGAAATGGTCGGTTTTCTGTAGAACTTCAGTCAGCGGATGGAATTTGAATTAAATGTTTAAAGTTTGCTAACTCCTCTGGATGGCTGGGGCAAAATTCTACTTCATTTAAAACATTTTTTGTTGATGTGTCGATCTAATGCCCAAGTGTAGCAGCAGTTTTTCTAATTTGTCCTGCAACCTATTGGTGAGTGTAGTAGTAGTAATAGTGCTATATCATCAGCAAACTCTAGATCCACGAACTGTTGTGGTCACTTGGAACACTTTTTCTACCCAATGATGTACCTTATTGAGTAACTTTTTTCACCTAGAAACTTTCTTTCTCATGCATATACCACAGGGAGCTCTGCTTGTCAAGAGGATAAAAGAAGCATATGTCTTTACCAATGATGTATTTGATGATATATATTTTTTTGCTTTCTGCACCCAGTATCCAGGTGCATTTGCATTCCCGTAACAAGAACACTAGTACTCTCTCACACAAAGTGTAAGACATTCATTGTTATTATTAAGTTTGATCTAGTTTCGTGGTTAAACTGGCCTGTATCTATCCAGTTTGGTTCGCATCATCTCTGAGCTGAGGAGATCTGTGTTATGTAGGTTAATATCCAAAGCAGTGAAACAGCCCATTCAGACACAACACACCTCTGGCTGTGTGTCTGGCTGCAGGCCTGCCAGTCACTGTCTGCCGCCATGATAACTGTCATTATGTTTGTAAAACTCAGTAAATTCCCCAATCCTTTGAATGAGTTTAGTGTTTAAGAGAATTCCATTTTTTCCAATCCTTCTTTTGTACATGGTTTTCATACCTCGTCATGTTAAATAAACATTTCTTAATTCTTTCCTTATGAAAACTGGACCCCGGCTGGTTCATATAAAAGTATTTGCCAGCTAACTAACTGCCGAAAGGTTTGGATGAATATTGTTATTACATTCACACGCACAACAACACTAGTCTACGTCTCCAACGGCAGTGTGTCATTAAAAGGAGGCCATTGTTGCTGATTAATTAATGAGCATTTTTTGTCCATGGTAAACTGGGATTAGCATATTCATAAGGGGCAGACATCTTTCAGACAGCTTTGAGGGAATCTGGCGGGCCTGTTTTCTCACTGTGTTCTTGTTTGTGCCCATACATAACCCCGTTTGTTGACCGGAGTCCTACCCCATTAACTCCCATGATCCTCCATGTCACAGACGCAGCGATCGAAACACAAGAGAGAGAGAGAGAAGCAAGACGCATATGGCCACATTTTCACACTTGAGAGAGCACGCCCCCCGGATTACAGACTAAATTTGTCAGGGTTACAAACTGATTACCATGTCGTGTTACATCTTTATTCTCATATACATAATAAACAATGAGCGACTATTAAAAAATGTTGCACTCAATGCCCCCCGCCTCCATCCCAACCAGACCAATCAAATCATAATGAAAACGTAATAATAAAAACTGAAATCATATAATGTGAGAACCTAATGTATTCTAAAACAGTTAATGCGGCAACAGGTTTAATGGTTTCATTAATTTAAGGAGATTCCATAAGGACCCTTAAATGGGTCATATTCCCTTTGTGGCCTGTTTATGGAGGAAGGAGGGAAATAAACCAACAATGTCTGTTAATAATTTTACTGCAGCATACTTTAAACTTGATGAAATGATTGCTTTTGACAACTTTAATTTGTGATGTTTTGATAATGACAATACTCAATACTCAACAAAAATATTATACATCCATCGCCATCATTTTTGCTTTTTACATCAACTTGACCAAATACACTGGGCAAACTCATGCAGATAGTATACCACATATGCTGAATTCAGTAATGATTAAAATGTGCAGATTAGACAGCATACACTAAAACATAGCGCTGAACACTCAAGTGGTTGCAATTGAGTGTTATTTTGCAGGATCGGGAATTTTGGTTCGTAAATGAAGTACATTTAGGGCAAAAACATTTCAATGAACTCGTGGGAAATACCACACCTTATCTATTGTGTGCATCCAGTAAGCTTCTGGTTACTTTACCTTTAAACTGTCATCTCCTTTGAGGGATATTATGTACACGCTTTTATTCTGGCTGATCGGACCTCTGCTCAGGTTTAAGATGAAAATATAAGAATTATAAGAGTGAAGGTGAATTGTCCCAGGTGCAACAAATCCATCAGTAGAGTGAGGGACATCGTTTTCTGTCAACTGGTTATGAAAATATATTGCCCGATCTAAGATCCACGGGAAGGACAGGATCACTCCGCATGTTAGCTTATTATACTTTACTTTAGAGTAAAAATGTATTGTAACCACTTGTAAATCAAAAAAGATGAATAACAAATAAAAAAGATCTACTTTAGTTTTCCTTTAAACAACTTTTACCTCCTATGACTTTTTCCTCTGGAATTTTAATTTTTGCTAAACAGAACACATAGACCAGTCTCCAGGAGAAATTCTTGGCATTGTACATTTCTGCAAACCGCATATACGTTAAATGTGGAAGCTTTGCTTTTTGTTTTTTTCAATTCAGAGAATTTTGCATTCAGTCAGAGCAAGTAACATACAACGAGCGACAATCAACTAGGATGGATAGGTCATACAAACACAGGACTTTCAGCAAAGAGAGCTAGTCACATTTTTACACTTGTTATTAATTCTACACAAACCCTTTTTTTGTTGCCCAAACCTAACCAAATGTTACCAACCTTAACAACATGTCATAGTGGGTATCTGCAAGCCATCTTTAAGTCAGCTTTCAGGCAATATTTCATTAACAGCATTTTTTTGCATTTATCGTTCATTTTATCTACTTCAGAAATCAAAAACAGTGTTCAAGTCGAGTTATTTTATTCAAAGGTTTACAAGAGGACTAAACTGAAATTCCTTAAATCATGATATATAACCTCACTGTGATAGTATCATACGTAAAGGGCCAACAAGTACAGCTAAAGCCTTTGTAATGTATTATTGGTGTAACAACTTGGTAAGACCTTCTTGTAGCTGCTTTAGTTGGGCTCAAGTTGGACTATTCAAAATGTTGCTTCACACGTTTGGCTGGGATGTGGAGTATATTTAAATAATGTGCAGTAAACTTGTGAATTTGTGTGTTTTGAGCTGTTTTTTATCGTAATTGGAGTATTTCTATGTTCTTGTCCTGTTAATGATGCAGAGAGCTTGGCCGCTAGCAGCATGATGGGATGGAGAAAGGCCAGGTTTGAGTGACTTGGTTTTGTCTCCGCCCCGTCTCCTCCCACGTCTCTCATCTCATCTGATCACTGAGCCGCATTTCTGCCTTATTAGCAACGTCCATCTAGCTCTCTCTGACCTGGTATTTCAATCTCTGGCCACACGCAGACAAGGGGAAACACACGCACACGCACACACGCAGGCTGACACACTCCCCTACTCACCAGCAATTTGTTGCCGGTGACATCACATTGTGTGTTAAAGCCGCACTGGCACCGGGCTGCAGCTTCGTTAACTTCCCTCTTTAATGAGCAGTTTAATTGAGCTGTCTAGCGGGCCACCTGTCGGCCCGCAGCCTCATTACCATACTAATGGACTGGGATTGTTGCCGCTCTGACAGCTCGGGCTGCACGGCCCTAACAGGCGGGGAGTGAGAGGACAGAGAGAGAGAGAGAGAATAAGAGAGAGAGAGAGAGAGAGAGAGAGAGACCACACTGGAAGAGAGAGAACAAGAGAGGGAAAGAGTAAAAAGTGCAAAGAGGAGAATGGACTTTGGTTTTGACCACTTTAAAGGATGAGGCTGGCAATATCTTCCATTTTTCTTATTTTCAACAAATTCAATAAAAAAGACCAAAACAAAAAATGAATTGGTCCTACTAAGGAGTATTTATGAATGTGTCCAAATTCTGATGTATCTTATTCCTCAAAGAGATTTGTTACCCAAAAACACATCACTGAGCCACACTGTTGCATGAACACACACTGTTTATTTTGACGTGGTTCCACATACGTCTAACCTGACCCACCAGATTGTTCGTTACACACAACCATCTGAGAAGCTGTCATTGGAAACAGTTTGGAAAAGGGCAGGCAATCAAACTCGAACCGAATCTAGTTGGAAGGAGAGCGAAAACATATTTTCCATCGAAAAAGGCACTTGGTCTTTTGCTCTTCCTTCAGTGATATAACTGATGCTATGGCAGCATCTACCAATCTCTTCAGGAGCACCGAATCAAGCTGTCATGAACATACGTTGTCCTACTGCCATGAACAGTCACTTGAGCCCAAAATTTTGTGGAAATTTTAGCAGGAAAACATGACACCTGGGAGGACGCACTAATCTTCTAACCCTTTACTTGTGCGTTGGTATGTGGCGCGTGTTAAATTAAGTAGAACCAGCAGGTGCTTGGACAATCATTATAATTTATTAACGTACAAAGTATACTATTAATATGCTCTCCTCAAAGCCGCTGGCCTCCAGTCAGACAACAGTCATTTTAACTCAATTATCATGGAATTACATTTAATTCAAACTCAACAGAAACAAAAATGAAACCCATTAAAACCGTCCATTTTGGTTCTTTCCACTGTTCCATCAATCACCAACTCTGGTTTGAGAGTTTGAAAGAGAGACTGAATAAGTACAAACATTCTGTTCAATCTTCATGGTTTAATAACTCTGTTTTCTGGCATGTTTGTGACGCTGTTCGTTACACAGTGGAAAAAAACAGAAAACGCATACCTTTTCACAGGTTTTCTTGTGTGAAAAAAACAAATCACAAAAGAGCTATTTTAAGTGGGAAAACTGAATAACAGAGCGAAAGTGGGATTATCCTACAGCCTGAAAAACACCCGTCCAGATGTGGTCCCCCACTGCCGAGGCGATTATGCAGATGCATACATACATAAACTCGATACTATGATGACGATCACAATCCTGGTTAATTCAGCACTCTTGAAACACATTGTATTCAGTCTTAATTGAGGATTACCTGCTAAATAATCATCCCGCACCAACAAAACTCCCAACTGAATCCACACTGACGAGAAAGACTGAAACCCCAGAGGACAGACTTCCTTTCTATGGGTGGTGTGTTGCTCAGTGTCTTGATGTGCAACTAATGTGACAGCGGAAAGCTGGCATGAGGTGATCTCAGCACAATGGAGGAAAAAGGCACCACACTGGGCCTGCTACTTTGCTCTTTTCCAGGCTCATATAGCGAAGACAACCAGCTGAGTTAAAGTCAACTCCGACAGAAGCTGTGTCAGGTTATTCAGCAGACGGATCCAAAGCAAAGTTAGATTTTAATGTGTAACCCGAACTTTTTTGTTCTGTCACTCTCTAAACACAGCATCAAATGCATTTTTGGTTGTAATACAGGGAGATAACTTTGTGCTTTTATTGGTGTTTAAATTGCCAACTAATGTCTGATGTTTCATTTGTTCCCACATCTAATTATCCAGCTTAATTTGTTTTGATTAAGGGATTCCGTGGACTCTATTCCAGTCAGCGTGACGGCATAAAAAGATGAAGGGGCGACAGAGAAGTCGTAGAAAGTGAATGAAAAGGAGGCTAAATAGGGTGATTAGGCCCACAAGTGAAAGGTGGCTGTGGGGATGATGGACAGACTGAGTAGAAGAGAGGTGTGGGTGGGGGGTGGGGGGGCGACCATGGTAGTGAAGCAATATGCATTCAAGGATCCAGTGAATACGCTCCCAACCTCACACAGCCACATGCTAATGACGGCCACCATTTAATGTGTCAAATTCACAATCCCCCTCTACGTTCTTCCCTCTTTCTTTCTCTCCCCTCCGCGGGGCTAATTGCTCTCTCCCCTCCTTTTTGACACAGAGGCTGTCGGTCTGAATTAAGGCCCATATTGTGGCGTCCGTGCCCAACCTGCAACTGCCAAAGCGAGAGCACACGCACAACAATCAGCAAACAGAGATGTACACAGTGCTAAACCACCACTGCACCACCTTCCACATGTCTTTGGCTATGTACACACTGGTTGACGTAAACTTGATAATAGTGGTCTTGTCCACGTTTGGCCTTATCACATAATTTCCAGAAAGCTTACTGGCCACACTGGAATGCAAAAAAAACTCATCTTGTTTCTCTTGTTTGGGTTGTTTTGACTAACATTAGTGAAAATATTGGACTTAAACATAAATCTCCTTCAGACAACTCTATAGGAATAGAATAGTGTATTGATTGTAGCGCATGAATTCATGTTAGCTCACAGTTATTCTTGAGCTTCTGCACTGAGACCCTTCATTAACTAAGTCACAGTTTTAACCAAACATGTAGTCAATTTCCACCAACAAAACAAAATGTAACATAGCCAGTGTCACAGGTTAATTTTAACTATTTGGTTGCCTTAAAATGTCTTATTCAGCTTTCAGTTGTACTCAGCTCAACCGTTTTGTGTAACTTCTGGATCCAAAAAAGTAAGATGGCGGCGGACGAAAACAAAGATGGCGACGAACAAAAACTTAAATGTTGACGGCCAAACACCAAATGGGGAAGGCCAAAAACCAAAATGGCAAAATGCAGAACTCCATGCTTAAAACTGTAGTCCAAAAACCAATGGGTCTAAAGTCGTCACACCACAACAAGGATGAATGCTTCTAACAAATACAGTTATAAAAACAGTAATCACCATTTTACTCCTGCATCTGTATGAAGCAGGACAATCAAAACTTTCAAAAATATCACATAAAAATGACACAGTTGGTCCTGCTATCACCTTTGTAACACAATAATCTACATCCAAAATATTTGTTTGATAAATACAGTGGAAACGTCATAAAATGACAAATAGCAAATCTAGAAAAAAAAAACATGTAGCAGGTTGTTAAATTCCTGAAGTGGAAAAGGTCTGATAGTCATCATGCACCATAGACATCAATGAGAACACCTCCATTGTGCAACTTTTATCTGACATATTAAATTAGCAAGAGGATGATGAATGAACCCACTGCTATAAAGCTTTTCACACCAGAAACCAACTAATGTTTTGGCAAACAGCATTGTCCTCATCAGAGTCATTTATGAGCAATCAGAGAGGAAGTGAAAGGTGACACAAAGTTGTCCTGTGTAAATGCTGGCTTAATGCATAAGGAACAACCAAAATAAAGAATAAAAAAGATGAGATTTCATTATGTCTCTACATTAGTGTGGACGTGGATTTACCTCCGTGGACGAGAGTAAGCAGATGTCAACAGCAAAGACTCGGTTTCATGTGTTATTGTCCTGCTCCTTCCCTTTTTACTCACATAGAAGCCCCCCCGTGACCAGCACTAGAAGAGCCAGCAGCCCCTTGCTGAGTTTAACAAGGTGTCCAATGAGTGTGTGTGTGTGTGTGTGTGTGTGTGTGTGTGTGTGTGTGTGTGTGTGTGTGTGTGTGTGTGTGTGTGTGTGTGTGTGTGTGTGTTTCAGGGGTGAGGATAATCAGAGAAAGGGTCACTGCTGTGGTATACTAAGGAAGAGGCCACACTTTCTTGGCTTCACGTTGAGGAAGAACAGTCTGAGCTGTGCTGACCACCTGCCTCCTGATCGCTGGGCAGAACCAAAAACACACAAAACACAAGACGCCTGAATGGGCTGTGATTTGTAGGAGGGAGCGTTTCTTTTAAAACTGTCAGATAATTTTTTAGGAGGTGAGGAAAAAAATGTAAATAAAGTAAGGACACTTTGGAAATTAATTTGATTTACATATGCTCTTGTAATAATTTTAATATGACTGGGTATCAATACCTTTGGAAAGTGGGCACATTTTTAAAAAGTGAGAACTTTTTTAAAAAGGTGATGACATCTTTAGGAGGAGAGGACATTGTGAGGAAATGTCAATAAAGTAAGGACATTTTGGTTAAACCTGTGCTCTTTTAATAATTTAGATTTAAGTCTAAGTAACAACATCCTTGGAAAGGGGAATCATTATTGGAAAGTCAGAAATTATTTAGGAAGTCAGAACATTTATAAAAATTAAGGACAATTTTGGAATGTGAGAACTTTTTTTAAAGCAAGGGCCTTTCTAGAAAGTGAGGACATTTTTAGGAGGTGAGGACATTGTGCCAGATGTCAATAAACTAAGGACATTTTTGAAAGAAATTCAGTTTACGTGTGCTATTGTGCTCATTTTAAGTAACAACATCTTTTGAAAGTGGGAGCATTTTTAGAAAGTGAAAAATTATTTAGAAAGTCAGAATATAATTTAAAAGTGAGGACAATTTTGGAAAGTGAAGACATTTTGAGGAGGTAAGGAAGTTGCTAGAAAGTGAGGTGTTTTTTTTCGAAAGTGAGGACATTTTTGGACTGTGAGGTAATTTGTGGAAAGCAAGGACACTTTTATAAGGTGATGACATTTTTAGAAGTAGAATTTTTTGTAGTAATTTAAATATAAGCCTGAGTAACAGCATCTTTGGAAAGGGGGGTCATTTTTTTAAAGCGAGAAAAAGAGTGGACATTCTGGAATACAAGGATTTTATTAAAAGCAAGGACATTTGAGTTGAGAAGATTCCTAGAAAGTAAGGACACTTTTAGGAAGTCACAACTTTGTGAAAGTGGGGACATAGTGAGGATATATTTATTTTTTAAAAGTGAGGATATTTTTAGAACGTGATGGAATTGTGAATAAATGTTAAGAAAGTGAGGGCATATTAACTAATGAACACAAGTGTTTTTGTGTCTTGATGTACTTGTGAGAACATTTGCACAAACAAAAATAAATGTGTCGAAAAACATTAGACTGATCGGTCTCTTAGAAGGCAAGATTAGCTGTGGACAGACAGAAGCACAAACGCACACACATAACCCAGCGCCTTATCTCAGGTTTTTGCCTGGTGTAGATTATTTTGAGGTATTTTAATTTTGTTAAAAACATAACTGCAGCATTCTGGAGGAGTTGGATCACCCATGAAGGCTAAATACCTCACTGCAGCTGTACTGTTGCTGCTACAGAGTTCTGGAGCAGTTTAACCTGGGCTAACAACCTTAATGCTTGCTTCGTTTTTTATCTTTCCACCTGAACTGTGTTTCTGACACTCTAGCAAATGGTGTTAAAGTCATAATGAGACCTGAATGGTGGGTTAATGTACCAGCCCTACAGTATACTTTGCCAACAATGTTGATCAGGGACAAATTGTTGGAACAAATCATTGCAGTGTGCAAGTGCAGGCTAAAAATGGTTTAAAAGGAACCATTTACAATATGTCTAACACTGCAACTGAGTGTTACTTATACAGTTGTAATTATTGCAAGAAAAAATAAGAAACCCTTTAACCTAGACCTTTCTCATCCTCGTAATTTTACATTTTGCTAGTACAAGTCTACCAAATCAGATTCACCAAACCCCCCAAAAAGAACAGCTGACAAATTAGAAAAAAGTTAGTTTGCAGTGTCAGTAATAGTGTTAAGAGACCCAACAAGTTAAGATATATTACTACACTTGTCAATGCAGAGTCATTGCAGTGTCATACCATAAAAGGAGTTTGACTTGAAGTTAGATACAAAAAACAAAAGCTAAAACAAAGCAGTCCATGAATTAGATTTATAGTGTTAAAGGGAATGTGACAGTCACAGAGATGGATGTCAGAATAAAATACATAATGATCAACTGCCATTAGTGCAATAAAAGATTTTCTTTTGGACAGAGCAACAACTGAAGTTGCCATACCACATGTCCTTAAACGTAAAGCAACGTACACAAAAGGTCCTGTCCTTCACCTTCTTTTGTTGTTAATTTACAAATTCTAGCCATTTTTTGTGTCAGATTGTTAGTGCTGAATACTGGGTTTTATTTATGTTCTACCTAATTACAGTATGTACTTGATGATATCTGTTGGTTTAATGACTGGAAATTAAGTTTCCCATGAAGGGGCAACGGGGATATATGAGAAGAGATAAAATATTGTACATAGTTTCTTCCCACATAAATGAAAAAAAAATTGTAATTCTTTTTTTTACATTTTTCAATTACTTTTTCCCTTGTGCAAACATTGAGTGGCGGCATTGTGGTACCCTCTACTGACGAGCGACCACTGGTGCAGGTGAGTGTGTGGTCCATCACGATACCCGTCCGCTTCCCCTTCTTGCGTTGGTGCGTGTGAAACCCGGCATGCACCTCATCTTCCCTGCATGCCTTTCCCTTTCTCCAGCGTGCTCTTGACTCGACGCCGTCTCCGGGGGGCTAATCCTCTGATCAGCATGCCGAGCGGTGCACCGAGGGGCCCGGCTGAACTTATGGCTGACAGGGGCCCGGGGGTGACGCCTGGCTCCAGCCACTTTCTCAGATTGTCTCAGCCTCGTGTACCGCTGCTGTGCGGCCTCAGCTTATTGTTGACCAGGGGGGTGGAGGCATAAGAGGACCAAACCCCCCCCCCATCTGCTCTCCATCCGTCCTCCCGGCTGAGAGCATGGGACAGAAACAACCCCTGAGGGTGACGAAAGCCTACATTGAGAAAAAAAGGAATACAATCACGTTATTACATCGTATGCCTCAACAATGGGGTGGAAAAAAATAACCTGCATTCCACTTTCCCTGGTCCAATGTGTCAGGTTCAAGTTACTTCCCAGACAAAGGTCTAGGGTGAATAGAGTGACTCGAGAGACCAGGGGATTGAGGGGAGTTGCTTGGCACACAAACAATTAGCACTCGTCCCCGCATAGCTTTGCCGTGGCCCCAAATCCCCACATTTGTCCAGACAAATTGACTGGACCCCGGGTCTTGTTTGTCTAGCTCTGCTGGCCTGCTGGAGAGGGCTTGAGGGCAGCGGGGGGGATGCCCCCTCCAAGGAGTGTGACTCATGGGAACAGAACAAACAATGTGCTCTGGTCAGAAATGAGCCTGTCCAACACTGTTTAGGACACAGCTTTATCGAATGTGATTGTGAATCTGAGCGATCAATTTACCTGAAAAGTGTTTTGTTTTCCATTTATCATAAGTTTACATATATAACTTGTATTTCAACCGCTCTTAAAGTAATATATTTCAACAGGTTGTTTGACCTGTTCATGGCTGGAGTTGAGATGTTTGCCGGGGCTGGCTGGTCTGTAGAGTTAGGCTGCTCTCAGTCTAATGCAATGGTTCCCAAAGTGGGTACTGGGGCAAAATGGGTTAACTTGAGGATGGGCCAAGGGTGCCGCATTATTCCTAATATCATCAGGTTTTGATGCAGCATGTAATCTAGTGCAATTTATCTCATTAATCACATCCTAATTGCTTACAATCCACTCTCTTAACTCTGTATCAGAGCTATTTAAAGTTACTGCTAATGTTAACGGCATGTCCTACTGTTGAACATCCGAAGGTTGGCCCTTTTCAGATCATTAAATAAACAACTAACAAAACATGTTGGTAAATTTAATTGTATTTCTTGTTTATTCTAATTTAAATATAATTCCGTTGGCCTTTATTGTCTGTCTGATAAACAGAAAAAAAAAATTCACTGGACTTAACCTGGGATTCTGTTGAATCATCCGATATCAACTTCCTTGATGAATTTAATTAATTTTATCCTGCTCAAGACAAAATAGCATCTTTATGTAGTCAATTCACTTTGTTTTATTAACACATTGATTAAAGATATACAAATCGGGTAGTCTTTTCATTTAAAGGCTGCAAATCACTCAGTGAGCAAGTAAAAACCTTACAAAGTGAAAAAATCTTAAGAGGATTAACGTGATGCTGATGAAGTGGAGCTTGGGGCCTTCTTCTTTGCATTTGCCATGAGAAAAGGTGCAGGACTTGACACATTAGACTAAGAAGAGGGTGCAGATGTACTGAGCTTTGGATTAGAACATTGTCAATGGGGTGCAATTTTTCCACAGCTGCCTGATGCATTTTTATTTTGTTTTTGAAACATGAGTAAAATTCAATTACATCTAATTTAAACTTCACAATTGTTTTGGGCAATTTTGCCTTCGATATTGTTGCTTTCAAAATTTCCCAGTGTCTTTATTTAAGCAATTGCAACGCCACCACAATTATTTTTAAATATTCAATATTATTATATATCAGCCAAACAATGGGTACATTTCAAATAATTTACATGTTTATGGAAGTATTGATTTTTACAATGGTACATATTGATATATATATATATATATATATATATATATATATATTGAATATTGAATATTGTTTAAACTTTGGAATTTCTCAATTTTCTACAGAGATTTTACAGTCATAAGAAACTTGCCTTTAAAACAGGTGCTTTCTCACTGAATAACGTCCTAGGATGACTACCTTCAAACGGTGCTTATATAAGACTGCCATCTAGTGCTTACTTTGGGGGAAAAAAAATATTTTACTACACATGCTTTGTATGAAATCAGATCGTGTTGCAATACAAGTTATTTTCATTACAATTATTTGAGTCTGTTGGACTGTAAACAGAGCAATTGATCTGAATTGACAAAGAAGGTGCTCAATGAGTGTTGGCTCTAGTAATGAACCACACTTGCTGTTACCATGGTAACCATGACTGGAGCCAAAACAATCCCACCTGAAAATAAAACAGTAACAATAGAACGTGAGCCATGATCAGCATAGTGCTCTTTAATTGACATAACACATTGAATTAAACAATGCTCACTTAATAAAACACATTGTAATTATACATTGTAGCATGCAATACAGTCAAACAAACCGATTGGGTAAACTGCCTTAAAAGTTCAGAATCATCTGTTTTATTGATGTTTTGTTCTTTTCTTCAATAATTGCTAAAATGATTTGACAAGTGAGCACACTGTGCTCATCAAATAACACAAGGGAAAAATACGTTTAGAACCATTATTTTACCCCAAAGTACTCTTCAACTTTGTATTCCAGTCCAGAAAAGTATAACTGACCCAAGATCATTACTGAAGCACAATGGTGCAATAGGGCTTTAAATATTTTGGGAGCGCGTCTTCTTAATTGGGCAGGTTTTAACTTTGATTTGTAAGTTCATGTTCTCCTGATGTTCCAATAGTGCTAACCCTAGACCTTCTATTTCTATCGTGAAGATTGAAGAGCTTCGCTTGTGCACATTTTTATGCTAAGCTAACAATTTATTTTACCAATGACAAATGATGATTCTGCTATTCTTATTGTGCTGTTGCTCAGAGGGATTTTTGTCTCTTTCTACCCTTTAATTGTCAGTCTGGCTGAACTCTTGTTCAGCATTTTGGTAACCATGTACAAATCATCATTTTATTTTATAAACCCTTGATACATATAGCATTTATTTGTTCTACAACCTAAAAGCATGAAAGAGCATTCTGAAATAGTCCTCTCAGCCAACTGATTGGACTCAATTAAGTTTTTGTTTCAGGCCATTCCAAACTTCTGAACGGCAGTGCATGTATATTTCCATTTTTGTTATTAAATATTTTTTATGGAGTAATTCAGGACAACCTCCTGGTCAAGCAAAGAACAACAAACAAGAACAAGTGGATATAAGAGCACGAAAATACAACTAAGAGAAGCTTTGTTCCTACGTGTTTACTGAGTTGTCAGATCTCTAAAAAATGTTGACATCAATTGGGGATTTGTTGAGGGTATTTCTGCTGTTCTTCAGGGTCAAGCCATCGTTCTCGTCTGCATCAGTGTCTTTTGTGTCTTTATATCTGATCCCAAAAAGAATGCAGATATTCTTCAGCATCAGGTCGACTATCTCCTCTTCCTCTGAGGGCTGGGTAAGAGAAGAAAGATGACAAAATCATTTTTTGGAGTGATAAGGCATATTGGAGAGACGCTTCTCACTGCTGACGACATTGCTTTTGACTTTTTTCTTCTTGTTTGGAGGTGATGGTCTGCATGTTTGCTTGTTCAAATTTTTAAAGGCCATCTTTGCTTTTGAGCTGCCCTGTATAACAACTATTAACTATTAATAATGATTGTTTCTGGACACAGCTTTGACCTTAACACTGATACATCATCACCTTTTAAAGACGCTTACAGTTGCCTCCTTACACATTCAGCAGATATGACGTTAGCATCTATATGGGGCTGCGTTACTTACCACTGTGTCTATATTAACTCTCCTTTAAGTTATGATTTAATAGCTCCTGATGGATATATGTCTCATTTAGATTCTTTGCTGTAAAACAAAGGTGTTTTATTTTTTGCTGAAAAAAAGCTGGGGCTGGAAATGAGGTTGAAGCGTTTGTACAAGAAATAGTCTTATCCTGTGCTCAAAAACAACATGTGCATGAAATAGTTACTAATGCACACCAGACACTTTCAAAAAGGTTCTTTCTGGTGGCTCTCAGGGTACACCGTCAAACACTATTCTTGTCGAATAAAAGTACATGTTACTACCATTCAATTATTTGATCAACCCTGATATTAATCTTGCGGATAAGGTTCTCGGGAAACCCCTAAATGACATACTGTCAAAAATCTTTGGCGTATTACACAAAACATTGTGCGGTATACCATATGCCTTAAATAATATACGGAATCTGTATTAAAAAAATGTAATTAGACTTTTAAATTGGGATAAAAACCTGGATTAGTTGCTCAAAATGACTCGATAAATGTTACCTTGTGATGTATTTGCTCCTGGTGGAATGCCACCAGGATCACTGAGAGTAAGAGATTGAGCACCACAAACGTCATCAACACAATACAGGAACCAAATAGTAATCCACCGAGCACGGGGGTGTAGTCCAAGACCTGGAAAACAGTGCATCAGTGAGACATCAATATCAGTTTGAGCTGACAAGGGATAATCCATCTTCATGCACATGGATATTGGTTCGTAGTATTTTTCATAGCAAATCTGTGAGTGGGAGAAGAGCTCATGTACCTCGTCATAGTTAAAGATGCCTATCTGCAAACTGATGATGGTCAGGAGAGCATCCGACAAAGTTTTATATGAGGATACCTTCCAGCCATAAATCACGTTGCACTAGAAAGAGATCAACCATTATGTCAATGGAGGAACCACAAAATATCTTCTGTCTATCTAGCCTTCAGTATTACAGTAATTAAATAGATCATTTTGAAGATAATGGACTGAGATTAGGTCATTAGTATTTCATAAACTAATCATATATTGCCATTTGAACTATAGAGAATACCTACTATAAATTGGAATATACAAAGTTGTGAGTATAATACAGACAACCTCCCTAAGCACCAACACCATCACTGCATAATAACCATATTACGCACACACACACACACACACACACACACACACACACACACACACACACACACACACACACACACACACACACACACACACACACACACACACCCCCAATGTTCATGTTTGTTTTTTAATATCTGAATCCCTAGGATACCCTCTAGCAGGGGAAAAAGTTAAGTTTATTTTACTCTCCCTGCTACTCTACTCTCTTTATTAAATTTCATTGAAGTTAATGTTTTATTACTTTTCTAAAAAGTGCCGTATTTGACCAATGTGTCCTGGGAGATACAAGCAACTTTAAAATACAATAAAATGAAAGTACAAGTCTGTGTAAAAGAAGAAAGGTCTTGGTAAAGGGGCAAGATACTCACGGCAACCGAATACGCCACAAACATGATCACAATGATCACAAGAAAACTGGATATGTCGTTCCAGGCCCGCTGCAGTGCTGCAGTGATCATGTTCATCTTGGGGTTCAGTCTGAGCAGGTGCCACAGTTTGAAGGTGGCCAGCAGAACCAGGAAAGCAATCAGATACTGGAGCACTGAGTCTGCTGCGGCTGTCTCGTAAAACCTGGCAAATCTACGCACACAGGAAAGTTGTGAGCAAACAGGAGGAGGAGAACACTGTCAAAGAACACTGGAGTTTACAGTAGGAGATAGATAGAAATAAATGAAGGAGACTTAAGAGCTAACTGATACACAAGACTTTGAGTCTACAGCCATACCAGCAGCTCTACTAGACTGTAGCCTGCTTAAGCACAGCAGGGCTTTGAGCTAAACGCTAACATTAGCATGCAAACAACTCACAATTTAAATGCTTAAATGCTGATGGGTATAAGGTTACCATGTAAACCATGTAAACCATCTTAGTTTGACTATCTATCCAACCGTCCAAAAGTTGTTTGTTTTAATTGCATTAATCCTCTGGGGACCATGAATGTTAACATTTTTCAAGGCAATCCATCCAATAGTTGTTGAGATATTTCACTCTGGACAAAAGTAATGGACAGACTGACAGCCACGACGCTAGCATGGCTAAAAAGCATTAGATAGCAAACACCTAACCACAATGTAAAGCACATTTCACATCTTCTACATGTTTGAATGTGTTGGCTTGACACTTGTTTTTTTGCGGGCCCTACAAACTCAAAGCTTCAGCCTCACTGGTGCTTGTTGTTGTGGAAATAGGTCATTTCGCGGTTCCCGAGCAGCGTCCTCTTGATGAAGACAGCCACGGCACTCCAGCTAAGTGAGATGATCGTCAGCTCAAGAAGGTTCCACTTGCTCCTGAAGTAAGCCCAACGCTGCTGCTTCATTAATTTGCCCTGTCAGGAAAAGAGAAAAGAGAGCATTGTAAATTGTAACAGAGATTTGTGTGCATGACCATGGTTTTGTTCCATTAGTTCTATAAGGAAGAAAAGGCTTCCACTAAAAATTCACTTTACAGCACAAGCATTTTAAGCATTAAACATGTGAACTAAGTTTTTCATAAACAACATGTTTATTTTCTGAATTTTATCACAAATAAGGAAAGGCTGGCTGTAGATGTTTTACCTTTTACTGTTCTCTCTTATATTTAGTATTCATCTAACCTAAATTAATGTTTGTTGATTTCTTTCTTTTTCTGCTTTTTATATATCTACAAATTGTTGGTTGTAGGGTAATTTTCCACAAAGTGAAATCTGATTTAATAAGCAGTACTTCTGAGCGACTTTCTGATATCCAAACTTCCAGGTTAACTTCAAAGGTGGGTGACACCTTTGAATATTACTTATCAAACTTTTCATACCAGCAGCAATATAAATATGAGACAGTTGTGAAACTTTTACCATAAAAGGTTTTGCATAGATTTGAGCCAGCAGAGGACCAACTACCAGATGCTATCGAGCATCCGTTAAGAACATTTTTTGGAGTGAATTTGAGCCCCCTCTGGTAAACAGTTACGCAGTGTATATATCTATGGCTTCTATTGTGGAAGTAAGAATGGAAGGAGTGGATCTGGTCTCGGCTGCCTTTGTCAAGGTTGAAAGTAGTATTAATGTTTGTCGTCTTTGTTCTGACTACAGACCCTCCCTGTTGTTGTACTCTATAGTGTACATTTTGAATATGTCTCTTCTCCACCACGTGTTTGGTTGACAATTTTTTTAGTCAACTAAACATGTGGTAAAATTGGTGTTCATGTTAAAATATTCCTGACAAAAACAACAGTTCAAGAAATATATTTTTGTGCAAGAATTATTCACAAAAAAACTACCTGTGAATCCCTGTAACACAATAACAGTCTCAAGGTGGACACAGAAATCCCAGTTAATGGTGAACAACAACCATGAAAAAAAGAAAAACTAATTGCCATGAAAAAAGCAGAAAAGTATAGATATCAGTCAATTCTGTGATAAAAAACAAAACAAAAAACAAACTTTAGTAAAAGCATGAAGAACAAGATTTCTAAAAGCTTCTCCAATCCAAAAAGGGTGACAGGGTTTTCCTGTCTGCATATGTTGTAATAGCTCTGATATTGCATACATTACATTACATTACATTAGAGTCATTTAGCAGACGCTTTTATCCAAAGCGACTTACAATCAGTAGTATGTTACATATCATTCACCCATTCACACACTGATGACTACCATGCAAGGTGCCACCATCAGACTCTAACTAACAGCATACCTGCAGGAACATGTAATAGAGGATGAAAAGCATGTATATGATCTCAGCAGCCATAACGAAGATGTGAAGACCACCAGTTGAATGGTAAAGACGAACACTCTGCAGCTCACTGTGGAACTGAAATGCTCCTATGAAATCAACAGGAACAATATTGTTTAAACACATGCAGGGTAGTGTGATCTCATCTACATTGTGTACTATATATCAATGTGAAGCGGGAAATTACAGTAAAATTGTAAGAAGCAACAAATTCCGACAGATTTGTTTTAGACGCACAGATTGGTTTAACAATAGCGTTAAACATCCTCCTGAACAATCCTCCTTAAAGTTGCAATGTTACCCGCCACCAGGAGACTAATTTGCTGGGAGGAAGTTGGACTGTGGCTTCAGGAGACAGAAGGACCTTCAGTTAGCGGTTAGCAATTAGCTCGCATTTGCTGGGTCTAACCTGTGTAACAGCAGCAACAGAGAGTTTGCTGATCTGGCGGGAAGTCGGGGTAGTCCCCTGTGATCAGAATCCCAGTGCTAGGGTTATTGTCGGCTTATGCAAATTGCTCCAGCTCTGCTAACTGAAAGTCCGTCTCCCAGAGCTGCCACGCACTCTCCTTTCGGCAAAGTTGTTGCCTGATGGAGTGAAGGATATTGAAGATTATAAGTTAGCAGTGTTACTGGGCCGTCTCTCAGAGTTTCAGCAGTGTGGTTGATATTTGCATATGCCCAGTTCAATTTTTATAACTGATGACTGTAAATTAAGATTGTATGACCGAGTAGTAGAGGTGAAATGTGGCCCCCGTTCGTTTGAAACATGTGGTTAGATCTTACACATTGTACCTTGACAAATCTGCATCACATCGGCATCTTTGCCAAAGCCATGCATCATTTTGAACTTTTCAAAGGAAACACTCAACCTTACCTACAGCTGTGGTCTCCAGCAAGAGCGTGACAATGCAGAAGAGGTTCACATTAGCATTATAGACAGTGAACTCTACAAAGACCGCCCTTGTATACACGTCCAGCCACGTATTCCTGAACAAGTTCTCAAGGGTGCTGTAGATGAAGTACACAAGAATATTTTTACAGAAGGCCTCCTTCTGTTTTCTAAATTTAGGTGTTGAAATTGTCTTTAAATTGTATTTCACACCAGCTTTTTACATCTCTATCTTTTCAATGTTCATTTATTGATTGCTAAGCAGGTCACCTAACCTTCTTGGCCTGCTGAGGATACTTTAAACTCACAGTCTAATATGAAAAAGAAAAGATGCATTCTATTTTGCTAATGTGCATACCTGCTGGCATTTTGTAAATCCGGGCCGAGCTCCACTACATAGCCACCTCCCCTGTAGAGCACCATTTTGCCCCAGATAGGATAAGCCCTGAGCTGAGACTGTGTCTTGTACGTCCACGGGCTGGGTGTGCTTGTAGAGATATTATCCCTCACAGAGTGGTTCCAGCCAGTGTCATAGGAGCCCATGTCCTCCTCCTCCCATGAATATGGAGCGTTACAGTCTGGTGCAAACTGGAGCATAGGGCCTGCAATCTGACAGGAGTTCCTCTGCACTCTCAATTGACGAAGACGAGCATTGCCTACGAGCTTGGAGTTCCCATCCGTGATGAATCCTGGAACACAACATTTTATTTGTTCCTGTGTTTCTCAGGCAGTGCCGAATGAAAGTCAGGTGTTTAGGTATGTAGTCTCTGTATGTCACATGTTTAACCCCTTTGGGAAGTTAGCCAGGCGTGTGCCAAAGAGCGGATACAAGCTGACATTGGGTGAAGGGGAGGGTTTACCCTGGACAGGTCGCCACACTATCCCAGGGTTTACATATATAGACAGACAACTATTCACGCTCTAATCCACACCTACGGGCAATTTAGAGTCATCAATTTACCTAAGCTGCATGTCTTTGGACAGTGAGAGTAAGCCGGAGAACCCGGAGAGAACCCACTAACATTAGCCAGTACCAAAGAATTGATTTTTGACCCAGTGTTTTTAATTTACTGTTGGGTTATTTAGCAAAACTAAAGTATGGTTATTTTTAACAAGCTCAAGTTTAAGAATACATCTCAGAATTAGCTTACTACAGACACAACAGCCAAATTGGAATGCAAAAGTGCTCAAATTTCAAAACAAAACCAACCCAAATTTCTGCCATGGCCGAAATCCAACTCAGCTAAATCTTCGATCATTCAGGCAATGATCAGATGTCACATAAAACGACAACATATCTGGCGGCATGGTATTTAAGCATTGTTACATTTAATTAAAGTGCAACCGATGCAATGTATTTACAGCAGGACTTCTAGCTGTAGCAAATTTGCAGAACTTTTGCAGACTTTTCAAAACTGCAAATGATACACATTGTGGTAACTATCAGTAACAAATCATGTAATTAAGTTTAAAAGGAGCAGAGTAGAATATTACTGTTAACAAACATACCATAACCCACCAATAATTTAAAAAATAACACTGTGTCAAAACAACTCATTGACTTGGATAGCTTAATCAAAAATTAATAAAAGAGTGATTTTTTGTATGTGCATTAATTATGTCTGGGTTCAAATTGTTAATTGCTCCCGCTAAAATAAGCCTACCAAAGGACTTTACAAAATCCAAGTGTCTAATACAGCCCTAACCCCATAACAGTACTATATACTGAAAAGATACAAACGATAAAAAAAATGAGACACTAAAATCGTCCTGCAACAGAAGCATCAAGATGACCTTGGTCTTAAAAAAAACAACTGCTTTGACCCGCACTGTAAATAGTTAAATAACTGCGTTTATAATATAATAATTCAGAAAAACTCAATAAAAATCTGCTAAAACCACATACCTTTCTTTACAGCTCTTGCAGAATATCATTTGGTTACTAAAATTTAAACAACTGGGCTTATCCTCCGCATGAGGGACTTTCTTACCTGGATAAACTCCCAAAAGGTTACTTAATAGCGATGTGTTGGCCCAAGTGAACACATCTCCAAGACTCATGCTGTCTGAGATCTCTTTACAGAAGCTATCCCGGATGTGACGGTTCAGGAAAAAAGCATTGGGATCTCTCTGGCCGTACGCCACCAGCAGCAACATCCACATAAACCCCATGTAGGCTGCAACAAAAGGGCACATTAGAGTTTACTAAAACGATACTGCAACTTTTGAGGAAACTTAATATTTTTCCCAGCTGTGTTTTTCATGGCTACAGTACAGTGCATATTGAGCGAGTGAAACTATTTTCAAATTGACAATCGACGGCTCCAAATAAAGTCAAAGGTAATATTTTGTTGTAAACTATCAGCTTGAAATTAAGATAATAATATATTGTAATTAGCTTAGTATTTGGGGTTCAAGAACAATATATGCATGACCCCATATTTGAAGAATTTGCCTGATGACCGTTCATGACTTTATATTAATTTCTCAACGTACGCATGGTTTGAAGAAACATTCCTGGTGACTGGGCTGATAAATAACATTTAATTTGAAACAAATAAGAACAGTGATTCCACTTACTCAAGATCTCTTTGAGGAGGGCAAAGGCTTTCTGGTCCATAATCTTTTTCCTTTTCATCTTCTCAACGTCTGCAGCATGAGGAGGCTCATAGAAACTGCAATCCCGTCTGACAATTTGTTGGTCCTTACAATCACCTGTGGGGTGAAGTCTGAGTTAGTTTGTTCTAATGATGAACAAGTAAAACTCTGAGACCAATAAAGCGTATTTGAGTGATTATCTTTTACCTAGATTTCTGTCATTTCCTTCAAACTCCATATTTTGGAAATCTTCCTCATCAACTTTCTTTATTACAAGTGCAAAGAAGACTGCAAGACATAGCACCTGTGGTAAAAGGCATGAATCACAGTGAATCATTTTTAATATTTAGCATACAAAGATGATCTCTGTAGGAAAGTTTAAACTATTAATAATTACTTGAATTGGTAATACTGAGATACAAGTGATGTATAAAGAGGGAAAGTCAACTTTTCTCACCTTTAATGGCTGAATGACGAGGACACTCTGAAAAAAGGAGACAATCATGGACACCAACCAGCTCACAGAGCGTTTCTTCCCAAATTTTAACCCATAAAGCATTGTGAAATATCCCGCTATGACACTGCTTGCGATCACTAGCAGCCAGCCCACGAACACAAACCACCAGGGTAGTCCTCTATGACAGCACCCCCTTTTTTTCTGACTGCCATCACCATCAGTGCTGTCTGCAGAGCTCAACCTGCAAGTGAAATAATACAATTTACTCAAATACAGCATTCTTTTGAAGTGCAATTACTGCATTTAACTTGAATCACTTGTACACAAAATACATCTTAAAAAGATTTTACCAGACCACATTATGTTTTTTTAAGTTTTAGCCAGTTATTTACAGATTGGGTATTCCTTCAGAAAAAGTTAAACATTTTTGGGAAACAAATATAAAGTTGGGGTTTTACTGAGGGTTTTACGTCGTTAAAATGTCTTGGATAACTGCTGCCAAAAATGTTCCCGCTGCGGGACTAATAAAGGATTATCTTATTTTATCTTATGATCATGATTATTTTGGTCAATATTGAGATCATGGTTATATTACACAATAATTCATGGATTTGGAAACATCATTTGGAGAAAACATTTTTTTTTAGCCCACATTTTTAAGTTAAATGCATCAATCCAGTGCACTTTCGGGGGGAAATTAAGAGGCTAGATCTATGAAGAACTTTGTGCCCTTGTAAATAAGCCAATTTCCCAAAATGTGGACTTCATTATTTAAAAAATTACTGCCAGACAATTTTCAAACAATCTGCCCAATCTGCAATTGGATCCCATTTATTTTGACACACAAAGAAAATCAGTTTGCAGTGAAAAATAAATAAACAGCTTTTTTTATGAATGATTTCTGTACTTCTTCTGGGTGGTTTCATCTGGGTTGACACAGCTAACTGTGAAGAGCTGATCTTCAAGTAAGCCTTTCATGCCCTGGACCTGTTGCACAGCCCGGTCATAGCTTTGTGGGGTGGGAAAGTCGGAGGGTCCCAGCAGGCTCAGCTCTTTGTCAATGTGGTACAGCTGCCGATACAGATACTGGGTTTTGTTGCTCTTCTTTTGAATCTCCTCCACTGTTGACCTAGGACTGCCCTCTGAAAATGTGCAGAATGTTGTTAAACTGGTATGACCTAAACTAGTAAATCATCCAGAGCAGGTACACACCTGGTAGCTGTGGCTGAACGAGGTTGCCAAAGCTCTGGGATTTGGGCTGAGCAGTGTCAACAGTTTTGTTATTGGATTTGATGAAGTCCTCCACCACAGAAAGAACAGCATTGATATCAACATGTTGTCCAGGCCCAAACTCTGACTCAGTGCACGGTATGTTGCTTTTCAAGGTCTTAGACAGAGAATGGGCAATTCTTGTGATATCCTGAGAAAGAAAATGTTCAAATACCATTTTTTTTAATATATATCTTTAAAATGACATACAATACATGTGCAACTATGTATCCATCACTTTTTGGAACATGCACATATCAGTGTCATACAATATTTATATATTATTTGTGTGCTTAAATATTCAGAGCAAACACTTTAAATCTCTACCTACCACATTACAAACATGAAGCACCTACCTTGATGACGGTGTCTAAAGTGACATTGACATTCATGTTGGCGGTGGTAGTCTGTGAGAAAGAATTATGTTCAAGGGCATCTGTTTTTCCGCTTTTGCTCTTGCAACAAGATGTCTCCCGAGGACGAGTGTTTCTGAAGATGCTAACAATAATGATATTTATAGGAAACATGATGAGGGAGCTCTGAACTCCAACCATGAACTGTTGCCAGGTAAACTCAAAGTGACCTGAAAAAAAACCCAGAGCGAGGGACAAAGACAAAAGACACTGTGTTGCACATCAATCTTTAACTGTTTTTGTCATCCTCAAATTCATTAATATGTATTTTTTCTCAATGTCAATTTTTGTAAAATTCAAGGCTTCAATTGAGCTTTTCTAATGAAACTTCTAAAGTCTATTTACATGTCATGTGTGCAAAAAAATGACTGTAATGTAATGTGTATTATCACATCATCACCCAGAAAAAAAAAAAGTATTTACAAAATCTTCAAATTGAACAAAGGGATTAATTGGATTAAATCAAATCACCTTTCTTTAATGAATATAACTCTTCAGTTTCTTCAATATTAACACAGTGCGCCAGGGCAGACCTCAAAAGTTCTAAAATGGCTTTGTTTACAGTAAATTCAATCGTTATGGAAATGTGTTGTACCCAGGTCCATGGTCTGCTCAGAGGGATCTGTTGGGATGCCATAAAACATGATGCTGGTCAGCATGGTGCACAGCAGCATTGTAAAACAGCAGGAAACTCTCTGAACACAAGTGAAGGTGCTGCTCGGTGGTCGACTGATCACAGAGTACCAGAGGTGTCCGTCACTGAAATCCTTTGCAGTCTTCATGAAGAACAAGTTACTGAAAAGCAAAAGCAACAAGGGGTAACAAAAACACTTCAAACTGTCATGCCCCCAATTAGTGAGGGATAAGCATCCCAACTCAGTCATGTTGCCCATGCAGTTCAATTTTGTTTAATTGAAATTAATTATTCATCTTTCTGCAACCATATATAAAATATCCAACACAAGACAATCTGTACTGTGACCTTGTTAGCTCTGTGAGTGTAGCTGTTCAGCTATTTGAACAAGTATACTTAGTGCTTCTGACCGGTAATTTAACATTTTCCTGTTACACATTTGGATGGCCAAAGTTTAATATAAATAGCCTTCTATGGCTCATTTGCAGTTTATCTATTCATCAAAACCTTTTTTCCTTAGTATTTACTGTAATTAAAAAAAATTAAAAAAAAATACATCTCAGGATAGCCTGGGTTACAGTTGTTTAAAAAAAACATTGCTGTACTTTACTTGTCTCTATTTGATTCTCATCTCTGATTAATACCATCCCTGTTTGGGTATCAAATTCAGACTTCAATGGTGTGCTTATGTGTACAATTTTGCTACATTTTTTACCTTACCTGAACCTCTGCAAGTCCATCTCTGTCGACACAGGAACAACTTTATCGATGGAACAAACCCCTATGTCTATGGCCAGCCAGGAGTTGCATAGGAAATGCCATTTCTGCTCTGTCTGTATATCCTGAACCATGACATTGCCAACATACCTGGCAAAAAAATGTGTGGAAATGCAAACGCTGTTACAACTTTTAAATTGCATTAAAAAAGCCTTGACATAGTACACTAAAATTACAAAATTGTTTGCTAAAGAGCTATCAAAGAAAATGACAAGCAAATCATATTTGATGACTGTGTTCCCCTGAAAAGAATAGCAAGAATAGCAATCTGCAATGTCAGTATAATAGTAAAAAAATAGGTATTGTTTTTTCTTTGTATTGTATGTTCATGGTGTTCTAGGTAAAAACAACTACAATAGAGGAAATGCCATGGGTTATGTTTAAGAGCTTCTAATGAGATAAAAGATAAATTCATAATGAGGGTGATTTATTGAGTTACATTTCTGTAATTGCCTACCAGGCAGGATGGCTTCCTAAGTTATTGTGCCACAGTCTGATGCCCTGCAGGTCTCCCAAGGAGAAGGGTGTAGTAAGCAGGAATACATCAACTGCACCTCTCTCAAACACACATTTCTTTGGATCCGTCAGGTGATGCGGTTCACTGTTTCCCTCTGCACCCAGCAGAGTGATTGTCACCTGAAACAGTTTAGTACTCTGTATTTCAGAACTGACAGTTACAAAACGTATATATAACCACTGTACTTATATATGTATGTAAGATAATGGAGGGCTAGGGTTGGGACTAGTGTTGCAATCAGCAAGACCTCCACTTTAACTTACAAACAACAAGAAGCCTCAACAAATATTACATTTGAAAATGGAGGAATTGACAAATAAGAATAATTATTTCATTAAGTTGCATGCAATGGCATCAGAAAAGTTGTATTTGGAGGAGAATTTGTGTGAAGTAAACACAAATGAAAAATATATCTTGCCTTCAGTAGGCCAATGAGAACAACTGTCAAAAGAGTGGTAATATGATGAAAATGATTGATGCAACATACCATGTTACAAAGAACATTTGCTCAAAATTAAATTGATGACATTCAAGATGTTCTCTCAGATTTATTATAAAGGGAACCGAACCAGAACCAAAGCAAAATAGAAAAGTTTAAATGATATGCTAATAATAATACAAATAAAAAACAAATCCTCTGAGTTAATACTAAAATATGAATTGAATGTACCTATTGTTAATCAAAGTTGTAATAATTGGTGTGTTTTTTCCAAATTGAAAAAACAACAAAGAGAAAATATAAACTACATTGTTATGGCTAACATGTTAGCAACATTAACTATTCTTTTTTTTTTTGCTTTAACTTCCACCCATTATACAAAAACGTAATCTCATGAACTGTGAATTTTGAGAATACAAATTAAAAAAGCCCTTTTCTTTGAGATCACACGCCCAGTCATCTATCAAACAATTTCATGCAAGCAAAAAAATGTATAGTTTTTTATTTTTTAATCAATACTTTTCTTCATTTCATACAAAATTTGACATCTGCTTATGTAAGTCAGTACCAACCAATTTCAATCAATAATATTATTACATCTTCGCATCAATAAATCTGTGAATTTTACAACATTCTAAAAGCACATGCTTTTCAGCGGTTCAAAAAAGTACGAAGGATTTTCTCTTGTAACTGTACACAATTAAAATATGCCGTTTCACTGGAGGATACTAAAGTTCAAGATGATTTAACTACTGTTTTCCTTCTATTTGTGTTACAAAAGCTCTACAGAGAGCACAAGTAGTACTGGTTGTTGGCTCCCTCAAAGACCAGAGCATTTTGTGCCAAATCAAACCGTTTAACTATTTGCTATGAACTGATAACATATTTACCTGGGAAGAAGTGGAGGCTCCTCTCCGATGCCCAGTGCTGACACTTAACAGGTAGCGGTACTCATCTACGGGTTCGTTGTCCTCCAGCACAGTTACCTTCACCTGCCGACCATCCAAAAACATATGGAATGTTCCTTTTAAAATGTTTTTTTGTAAATCGGATTACATTTTGGGTAATGTTACTTTATTCCTGAATAATACTCTGGTGCTGGACATATACAGTACCTTGACAGTGTCTTGAATGTCTTTCCGTCGTGCCCACACAACCACCAACAGATAGGCCACAAAGAGTGACCCCACAAAGCAGACAACCACAGGATTTTCGGCAAAAGTCCCAAACAGCTCAGCAGTGCGTGACGGGTCAACAAGGTTGGGAGTGACGAAGAAAGAGCCACCAAAGAAGGTGAGGTGGTTGCAGAGGCACTGGGTGACTAAATGTGTTGTCTGAACACCAACCTTGTTCAGGTAGAGACAACAACAACAACATTAACTATCATTATCGTTTGGGAAACATGTTACACATGACAGGCAGATTTAATTACTGTACTTACCCTGCATCCAAAAGTGCTCCAGTCCAATAGTGATTCATCCCAAAATCTACATGCGGCAGTGAAGGAGGTAATTGATAAACTGGCATTGATGGATTTTATACCCGGACCTACAATGGGCCTCACTACAAGATAGTGCACTCCATTGTTTCCCTTTAAATCCTTAGGGTCTAGTAGCCAAGTGTATCTCTCCTCTGTAGAAGTCAAACAGATAAGTACTAAAGTAATGTATCAAAAATCACATATAAAAAGGCATTCAAGTTAAAAACCATCTCCACCACTAAGCAAAGACATCTATTACCTTGTGTTGCTCCCTGGTGAGGCATCTCTGTCATTGCAACATTATTTCTTTCAGTGGGGTAGTCATTATGACCAAGGAACAGTTTGAAGGGTAGAGGATCATTTGAAGGCACCATCTTCAAAACATAATAGCAACATAGTTGTAGTAAAATTCTCAATGCAAAAGTTGGTGCATTCAGAAAAGAAAACAAACCATCATCATTTTAAGCAGAACAGCGATTATATTCCAGATTTATTTCTCGTATTTCCAAAATCTTAAGAAGAAATGGCACAATTAGTAAAAATATAATTAGTAACGGTAGAGTAATTTATGGCGTGAGCAACTGGTGTCTGTGCTAAGAGTGTCTCGCTAGTAAAACAATTGGCTAAAGCTATTCATAGTGTCAAAGTAGACCAAAGCCATTTTTAGGTGCTCATAACACATCACAGAAGGAGAAATTGAAATATGTTACTGGACCTTTAACACCAGCGTAGTATCGGCTGAAGGAACGTTTATGACAGTTGTGCTGTAGTTCCCCAGGTCCAAAACAGAGGTGTTCACCTGCTCTCCTACAGGCCTTGGTAACAGAATCTGTGGACCAACATACCAGAAAATGTATCCTAATAAAATATATACAGTTGTTGCCATGGTACCAGGTACAGATATACATACAGATATACATAGACATTTAAGCTGCAGACCTTCGCACCTGAACTCTTATGCAGCTTCCTCTAGGAGGAGTTTCAAAAAGTCAGTGCATAAAATGGCGATTTGTCATATGACCTATGATGTCATCGTTTGTCTATTGCCTAAAATTTAATGTCAAATTAGTCGGAGGACTAATTTGGTTATGGCAACCAAATCTGAAACAAATTTGATAAACCCTCTAGATGCACCTCCAAAAAGTTTGCAAAAATAATTGAAAAAGATATGGATGTGCACGGCACAGGCCAGGAGGGCTCTACAGCGGGTGATTAAAACAGCCCAAAACATCATTGGTACCCATCTACTGAGGAGGTGCCTGCAAAGAGCTAGAAAATAGTAAAAGGCATTGCTACTGCCGCCACAGCCTGTTCACTCTGCTACCATCTGGCAAGCGATACAGAAGTATCAGCTGCCGTAGAACCAGACTTTAGAGCAACTTCTTTCCTCAGGCTGTGATATTCCTAAATGAATTCCTCATCCTCCACCATATTTTATAATATAGCTTTGCTTTATTTGAGTTTTTCATATGTAGCATACAAAACACATTTTGTTATGCAACCATGTGTTGTACAGTGACAATAAACAAACCATGTAACCTTGTAACCTGCACTGACCTTGATATCCTCGCTCAGGTTCTCCACAGGGATACCGGACCCATCTTTTCTTGAGAGGGAGAGAGCACCTATTTGGCCACTGATGTTCCCTCTTTCATTCCAGGAAAATGGGTTTTTGTCGAAACTCAGCATCTATAAATGTATTCAAAGACCAAAGTAGGTTTAAACACCATAAGCAGTTCAGATACTTTGGAAAATTTTGAAAAAACATGGGATCTAACATGTATCCAACAAGCTTTAATTACTGAATTGTGACAAGGTGTTTTACTTTCTGTGGAAATTTGACATTTGCACATCACAGATGACTATGTCATTAAAACATGGTTCTTACATCTAAAACATTTGAATAATGTAGGCTAGAGCTTAGTGTGGGAGGCAGCGGTTCTGCAGTTGAGCTGAAATTACTTTGAATGGGTATGGAGTGAATAACATATTTATTTTATCTGTAGGTAGGGTGCATTGACAACTAAAAAGTCAGTAATAATATTGAGTGTTTATAAACACGCAAAATATAGATACAAAAAAGCATAAACCAATTAACCCTTAATGCAAATACAATTTGTGATATTGGGCTACATAAATAAACAAATTAAATCATATTAATATAGTTATATACAAAAGTCGATGAATCATATTGAAGTCCTGATTTCGGGACAGCGTTACCGCACACAACACACACATAAACACAACAGCATTCTTGACTTACTCGTACATCCACTGGTTCATCTGAAGGTAAAATATTAGAAGTTAGTGTTGGGAGCGAAAATGTGGGGCTGGAACTGTTGGGGATATTTATAAACCCTGTGTGTAAGTTTCCTGGTGTCACTCTGAAGGAAAGGACATACAGAGACACATATAAGTTAGTTAGTTATTAGTCAGTTGTGATTTTTGCCCCTAAATGTTTTAAGCATAGACCCAAATGATTTCACACCCAAACATTTCATCCAATAATTGTTTTAAATCTCCCATTACAGGGTAATACACTTATAGGCAGCGGTTACAAACGATTATCTTAGCTTAGCTTAGCACAAAGACAGGAGAAAACAGGTAGCCTGCCTCTGTCCAAAGGTAAAAATCTGCCTATGAGCACCCTCTAAGGTCACTAATTAACAGCCTATTGATAACACCAACGAGTTTCAGTGTGCCTGGCTTTTTTTGGCTGGGTGAAGTAACTTCCAATTGATCTTGTCATCACTGAGAGCAACCAGCATAGACTCAAGGGAGTTACTGTTATAGGCCAAAACATGTTTAGATAATAAAGTGTTAGTTAGTGCCTTTGAGGTTCCCGTTTGCAGTTTTTGCTACCTTGATGTAGTGCCAGGCTAAGCTATGATAACCTAAGCTGTAGTCTTACCTCACAGACATTAGAAGGGTATCTAGTCAGCTAACTCTTTACCAAAAATCTAATCAAACCATTTTTAAATCAACTTTTTTAACTATTGCTTTACGTTTATCTTTGTCACAGCTTGTTGCTGAAGAAGAACTTACCTATTGACAAGCACACTTATATGAGCTTGTTGGATGATAGTTGGCCCTTCGTTGGCATCCTTAAATGCCAACAGTGCACTCTGTGTATTGCTCAGAGTAAAGAGAAGGGCATCAGAGATGTTTCGCTGCAAAGGATAACACAAAGAATTAATGACGAGGGAGATGTTGTTTTAACTTTGTGCGGTCATCTGCCCTTCAGACAAGATGGATATTCCAGGATGAGTGATGACTCATTGGCCATGCTCCTGGTTGTAAACTCATCGTTCCTGACAACATTTAAGCCCAGGTTGATAGTAATAGGCAACCATATTTCACAGGGATACAGTCCGTTTTTAATATCAGAGGCTAACGATTAATCAGTGAACTCCGGCCCTTTTTTTCCCACATGCTTTAAGTGCTCTTAAAGGGGTGGAGAAGTAAATCCCATCAACATGGGCTCTTTGGTTAAACACTCACATTGGAAGAATAGTCCAAGATATTGCTTGCTCCCTCCACAATGGTGCTGGCTGCAGCTTGAATTTCATTTATGTTGTCTTCACTTTTGTTCACATCCATGTTGAGGAGAGACAAGCTTAGGGTGGCAAACAGTAATGAAGCCTCTACCTGGATATGGGAATCAATTCTTGCAATCACAAAACATATTTTTGGGAGATTTATGCCAGAAGTAACTATTAGATATCTCACTTCTAATATCCTTGCTCAAAAACACATACACATACAAAGTACAAGGCTGAGCTAAAGCGGCCTTGTTTTCCCTCCCTCCTATAGTGTAATGTTTTACTCAGTGTGGGTTCTCTGGACAGTACCTGAGCAGAGGAGCTGAGCTCAGGGCCTTTCTTGACGACAGCAGCAAGTCCTCTGGCTATCACCTGAACTTCTTCTGGAGAGTTGGGCGGAGCTTTATTTACTGTGCCAATCATAATGTCCAGCATCTTCTCACGAAGCTTCAACAGACAAAAAAGATTGATTTTATGATGATGTTGATTTATAATAATAATAATTATTATTATTATACTTAGAATGATTGTATTTATAGGGGATTTTTCATATATAGCTCAAAGTTCTTTACAAAGATGTTGATAATAAAAAGTGTAAAGTGAAATTAAAAATATTGAGAACATTAAGGATAATTAAAATGAGATAATCAGTAAAAAATAAATAAATAATGCTAATGATGATAAAAGTAATGATGATAATAATGACGAGATTAAATGTGGGGATGTTCTGTAAGCAGCAAGAGATGACACTAGGTTAGAGTCTTTAGCACCCGGGCAGTAGATGGTTACAGCCAGCTTTGACGTCCCACATTTTCAGAATTCTTTATACTAATGCAATGCCCATTCCAAACATGCCTGTTCAGAATGGGCTGGATGCTTGGCCTGTGGTATTGCTTGCAGATGTCTAGACATTCATACAAACAACATCAAATTCGACATCGCACATTGTTTGGCCCTAAGTGATATACCTGCCATGTGTTGTGTCATACTCCCAAGTTGCGTCTACTAATAGTCAGAAACTCCAGTGACATCCACTCTGGTTCGCGTAAAAAAAAACCCATACAGATTGCAAGGGTGATAGTTTGTTGTGGAAGTGTCAATCTTGTCACTTTAACATCAACGTTTCAAAATAGAAGTTGATTGTCTGGAAGCCAAGCTCAGAGGGAAAGTCAAGCTTATCATCGAGCAAAACTCCTCGCAGTCCTTGGCTCCTCTTGCTGTGGCAACCGTAATGCGTCCTGTCAATCTCATCCCCTGACTGCTTGCCTGTGTAAATAACATTGATCCCACTCTTCCGTGGGCAGACCTCAGCATCATAGGAGTTCCATTGCCCAGAGCCCTGTTTCGGCCAAGCCTGAAGATATGTGGTTCCTCATGGAAGTTATCTCCAAAGTAATGACCAGTTCTACTCCCTGCCATGTCTCATCAAGGCACAGTCGTCTGCTCTAGTGAGTTCAACTCCGGAGCACTGGACTGTAGCCGGCAAGTATAAAAATGGTGCTAAGCCTCTCTCTTATTGCCCTCCACCTTGGGACCTTCCACTAGCCAACAGGTTTGACATTCCAAATATGCAGGACTCTCCTCCAGTGGAAGGACGCACCCACTTTTCAGCAACCTCCTCCGCCCCTCAACACAGCTGGCCGATCCACCCGGTCACAGCTTTTTTCTGTCCTGGCCCCTCAGTGGTGGAATGAACTCCCCACTGACCTCAGGACAGCAGAGTCGCTGCCCATCTTTAGACGCAGGCTGAAAACTCACCTCTTCAAGAAGTACTACCCTGAGCCTTCCTCGTAGCACTTATTGTATTCGTATCAGTTTGTTGCACTTATTGTATTCGTATTAGTTTGTTTCTGCACTATACTTTTGCTCTGGTTTATGCTTTTAGATGCTTGTTTAAGAAAGGAGATGCACTTATGACTTCTGGTGACTAGTAGTTCTCTTGAATACCTATGTTGAATACACTTCCTGTAAGTCGCTTTGGATAAAAGCATCTGCTAAATGACTGTAATGTAATGTAATGTAATGTAATGATGTAACAGTCTCTGGACATATCACATGTGACAACCCACCAGCACGACTCAAAACACGGTGGTTTATGTTCTGGAAATGTTTTGGCCTATAACAGTAACTCCCTTGAGTCTATGCTGGTTGCTCTCAGTGATGACAAGACCAATTGGAAGTTACTTCACCCAGCCAAAAAAGCCAGGCACACTGAAACTCGTTGGTGTTATCAATAGGCTGTTAATTAGTGACCTTAGAGGGTGCTCATAGGCAGATTTTTACCTTTGGACAGAGGCAGGCTACCTGTTTTCTCCTGTCTTTGTGCTAAGCTAAGCTAAGATAATCGTTTGTAACCGCTGCCTATAAGTGTATTACCCTGTAATGGGAGATTTAAAACAATTATTGGATGAAATGTTTGGGTGTGTGTGTGTAACATGCCTTGCACATTCCTTTATAACTTCTCACTGTTAAACAAGCTGCTACTTAATCCCGGTCGAGGCTCTCGCAATTGCTGTTGTATCGATTTACAAGGTTCATGGTAATTAAAAACTTCAACCCAGGAAGGAAATGATGAATAGGAAAGCTTGCCTCTGCTTTTTTTTATTTGATTTGCTGCCCGGGGCAAGTGTGTTATTAATGAACGATGCGACTCTGCGCCTTGTGACAAAAGATGAGATTATTTGCACTGTGCCACTGAGGAGCACCCAACAATGGTTTTGCTGGCAACACGTCTCGGCCCTTCTATTTTGAAACGTTGATGTTAAAGTGACAAGATTGACACTTCCACACCAAACTATCACCCTTGCAATCTGTAAAAGTCCATAAAAGTTCTTAAAGCTAGCAACCGGCTTGTCATACCACCGGGCTAAAAACAAACCTAGCAAGCTAGCAGCAGTCAAGACAGTCCACATCCAGTTGACAGCCAACTATAAAGTTAAGATCCAGACATCAAATGACTAAAACCTTTTATCTTGAAGAATATGGGTGAAACAATCAGGAACTAGTGTATCAAGTGTAGCTTGAAAAGTGGTTTAGAAACAAATAAAATGGCAATGTCATTCCCCTTCTCACCTGTTTCCACTTTCCCCCATCAGCCATGTAAATGTAGTTGCCAGATTGGCACACTTTGTGCATTTGTATCCTTGTTATGATCAGATTTTTGGAAAAGCCTGCTCATATATCTAAATATATGCTACCTGGAGTACTACGAGAGAAACTAGGATGGCATATTAATACCTTATCCAGGTCTCTGAACATTATTTGTTCCTACAGAACCAAGTGGCTGAGATGGTGATAAATCAAGACACACCTGCAAATAGATGATCTGAAACAAGGATACTGTTAAAATTATGAAGACACAGCTATGAGTAACCAGGTTTTTCATATTTCATGTAAAGATTCAAGCCACATATGTCTGTACCCTTATCTAACCTGAATCTTTATCAACCTGTCCGCACCTTTTTCATGCCCCAATTCCTGCTTACCCATGGCATCTGTTACTTCTGTTTGGACTTTTCAACACCTGCCAGTTAGCTTATGTACATTCATTTAATTAATAAATCCCTGAACAATTTTTGTCTGCCTGATTTACCTTTTGCCTATCAGCTTTGTTAGATTCATCAGATTGACTGTTCAGTTCATTGGACACAGAATTGATGAGTGGTCCCAAAGTTTCTCCTGACAGTAGACCTTGTTTTTTCAGCTGAGCCACAGCATTCTCCACAGAAGCCTTAACATCATTTACTGAAGAACCTGAGGAGGCTGTGGATTCCAGCACCTGAGGAGAAAAAGCAATTTTCTTACTACAGCGTAGACTAAGATTTGAGCATTTCCATAGATCTTGTTCTGTTATTAAAGTTTTGACAAACCTTTACAGTTATAGTGGTGCTAGCTACAAAACTGTTCTTTTTTGCAGTTGCTGTGATAATCAGTTTGTAGTTGGAATTGCTGTCTCCAAGAGGAAGGAAGACAGACTTCACTTCATTGCCTTTACTGCATCGCAGATGTTTACCTGGCAATTTTAAAACAAAGCAATAAGTTACATCTTTAGATTTCTGGGAGAGTACTCTGAAAGTTATACATTTGTCCGCTTATCACAGATGTGTTTGCTTATCTGGATTACTTACCCTTATCAGTCTTAAAACAATACTGACAGTTAGAGCA
Source organism: Anoplopoma fimbria (assembly GCF_027596085.1). Classification (NCBI taxonomy): domain Eukaryota; kingdom Metazoa; phylum Chordata; class Actinopteri; order Perciformes; family Anoplopomatidae; genus Anoplopoma; species Anoplopoma fimbria. The sequence continues at coordinate 343,331 of NC_072464.1, read as the reverse complement.
AGGAATTTCAGTATTGCATGTTATAGTGAAAACATCAAGGATTGTTCCACTTTGCGGTGATATGCTACACTTAAGGCTGTCAAAGTTGTTGGTGGTTGCTGGTGGAGATGCATCACTGATGTTAGGGGTGGTATTCGTGGTAGTCATGTCACTAGTGGCAGGTGATATTGAGGCCGGACCAGCAGTGGTAAGTGTGGTAGTGGTACCACTAATCCGGCCAGGTGTTGTAGGGGGAGGACCAGCAGTGGTAGGGGTGGTAGGTGTGGTAGTGGTACCACTAATAGTTCCAGGTGTTTTCGAGGCAGGACGAGCAGTGGAAGGGGTTTTAGGTGCGGTAGTAGTGCCACTATTAGTGCCAGGTGATGTAGGACGAGTGGTGGTTGCTGTATTTTCTTCTCCATCTTGAGATGACGATGTCTTTATCTTGTATGTTGTGTAAAGAGGTACGGCACTGGCTTTGGCACAAAAGGAAAAGGACAATGTGTAGTATATTATTTCAAAGAAACAAAGGTGCTCTTTTGCCAAAACAGGTTCGCTAGAGTTGATTAAATAGTCTAAAGCAGTTTACAACCAACAACATTTAAATCCTTTACAATTGAAATATAACTGGTGGTTCTACCATGATGTGGAATTAATTGTATTGCATGAATAAAACTTCTTAACCCCTCAGTTCACCTTGGACATACATGGAAAAAATCATAATTTACCTCTGGAACATAAACGCAAAAATGGTTCACAGACCAATGCAAGATAATTCACAGAGCAACTTTAACATTAAATATCTGACCAATGGATACCTACCAGACGTTATCACCACAGTGACATCACGGCGCTTAGATTGGGCTTCTGCAAGAGTTTCATAATCCACATTGTAATCAGTCCCACCATGCCGTTTCCGTAGAAGTGGCCTTGTGTCTGCCTTTCTGTAGCAGTCTTTTGTTTCATCCTGTAAATAAATGAACAGGCAAATCCATAAAGTAAACTTCTTTCTTTTTTTTTATAACATTATCTGATCTTTCGCTCCCAAACGTTTATAACTAATTAATCAGACTTACAGGCCAGTCCTTGTCATCCCTTGGGTCCATAATGTTCCACACAATTTGTTGACATAGTGTTTGTTCCTCACAATCCAATTTAAATGTTGCATCTGTGTTCTCCTTTACTGGGTTACAGCCTTTAGTACAAGTGAGACTGTGATACACCAAATACATAGATAGATTGGTTAACACATAACTTTGATGTATACATCTTAAAACAAAAGCTGTCTGGTGAAACCATACACACGAAAAAGCTTAAAGTCCTTGCTTAATAAACAATTTAACTTTCAGCTCTCTGCTTGATCTTATAATTTATGAAAGGGTTTAGAGAATGACAGGTTTAGTGCTATAAGGGATCACGGCAGTTTAGATTCAGGTACCTCAGCCCAGTTGGAAAATTCATCTCAGGGGTAACAGTGATGCATATACTTTTAGTTTTCCCCACTTTTTTGTTGTCCTTGTTTTTAATCACATCAAAATAATATTTATTAAATTGAAGTGGATCTGGTAGGCAGCTTGTTTTAATGGTGTGAGTCAGTCCATTGAAATTTCCTTGGCATTTACATGGCTCCTCTGTGAAACAACAAGGAAAGTCATTACTATACTGCAATAAAAATGAACATGCTCATATAAAACATTTAAGACAAATTCTGATAATTTTGTGTGTGTGTGTATAAATACTGTATACATTTATGTAATCAATGACTTTCATCAGATTTTGGCCATACATGAAAATATGAACCGTATTGCTCCGCCTGAGACAATAACACTTCCTTTCTTATTCAACCCGGTCTCAATCCCAACTCGTCGAATTCAGACACTTGGTCAACACCCACACCCATCATTTACAGATGCTCTGAGTAACTGACATAGTATAAAGAGTGAGAAAGTCCACACAAGGTGGGTGGGGGTGGAGGTGTATTGGTCAAACAATACAGGACTTTAGTCCAGGATATAGGTGCTTGTGTCCCAGGTAAAACTCAATGTAAATTTTGTCACTTCAGTCTTTGGTCACAAGTCTTAAGTGTCTGCATGTGAAAATGTGTAGCCTTCTTTGGCATTATCATGTTAACGTGTTAAGATACTTTGTCAACAACCAAAATCTCTTTAACTAAAATGTAAAAAGGCATTCTGAACAAAAAACAAAAAAACACATAAATGATGCAATGATGTCTGTATTCAACACTGATTTGTCTGTACAGTATGTGTGTCAATCAATCAATGTGTCATTGACAAGGATGTTGCTATGACGCTTGCTGCTCTTTCTGACAGAACTTATTGCTGCGCTAACACTTAGCTGTCATGCACACACTAGCAAGTAGCCTACATTTTTGGTCTTGATATGAAGGATATTAAGATGATCAGGTAGCAATATACAATAGCTGGCAGAAAATGTGTCACAGGTGGCCATTTGGCGCTGAAACAAATGTCACCCATCCTGATAGAGAGTGCATGGACGTGCAGTACACTTAAGGGTACCGGTTTGGGGATTTGAAAATATGGACACCAAAGATATTACGTTAGATTTAACCTTATCATACTAGGATCAAACAACATGATACAAAGTACTAAATAAATAATACAATACAAAATACTCATATAATACTAAAATGCATAAACAAAGCAGTTTATTTCCATGAAATCTACATCAATGTGGTGAGGGTAGTGACGTTTCTCCTGTGATATGAAGCTTTAGCCTCAGTTTTAGCACAAAATCATGCTTGTTTGTTTTTTAAAAGACCTTTGTTTTCACCAACTCTTTAGTAAAGTTAGCTTAGCTAGCTACAGTTGGCTGTCTGAAAATGGGAAGCTGCTTTTGTTTATGTTCTTCTGCAATCAAGGACCCGTAGTTTAACGGCGTACGTAGCAGCACTAAAAAGGGTAATGGGGTTTAGCAAATTTATTTACATGTAATATTGTGGCTTAATCTGCGACTCAGATAATCAACACATAAACAACACATCAAAAAATGTAGCTCTCTGAAACTTATAATAAATAAATACAGTGACAAATGAGTTAAGAAAAGAGTATAAAGAGCACAATGCTTACTGCATGACCACTGGTATCGTACGTCCTCGTCAGATAGTGAGTCTGGATCCTTTATTGAAAGCTCGATAATTTGATTTTTGGTAGCCACTGATTCTGAAGGTGTTGCAATGATTTCCACTGGAGATCTGATAACTCTTATGCGTTTCTTTCTCTGAAAAAGAAAATTAACAAAATTATTTATAAATAATGCAGCATAAGAAAGGGATCAACAATAATGAGCAGGCCCGCCGACAGGGGGGGACAAACGGGTACGTTGTCCCGGGCCCTGGACTGGCCCTGGAATGGGGGGGGGCATAACTGGACCCCCATGAAGTTGGGATTAATTATTGTATGTATACTTCAAAATGTGTTGATTTAGAGAAGAAAAGTGCTTTATTTGCATTCAATTAATGACTCCTAGATTGTTTGCCTTCATTGCCCTTGAAAAAACGGCCAATAACCCCCTATCACCCCTATGCCAAAATGGTTTGGTCTTTGGAGAAGAAAAAAGACGACATCATTCCATTAGTGGTCAGTGCGCGAGTTGATTCAACATGCACAAGTCAGGAGCCCTGAAAAAAAAAGAAAGGCGAAAAGAGAGGAAGAAGCCGAAAGCCTGAGGGGATCTCTTTATAAATATTTCAGAAAAGACTCAGGTGATGCTGCAGGTACCAGTAAAGGCAGCTGTGCAGCACAGCCAGGTAAGACACGGACAACTTTTTCCAGCCCCGTCGTCAAGTAACACAGGCACAGGCGGCGTGTCAAACATATTAGCGCAGCACCACATGAGCAAGTCACACGGAGATCAATATCAGACAGACAGGGGGCATTGAATAATTTGATAACCACAACGGCTTTATTACACTGTGTTTCATACGCCTATATCTAATTGAATCTTAGAATATGCACATTACCCCGCAAATAGGCCCATGTCCAAATCAAATGTTTCAGGCAGGCACGCGCTGCGCACTCCAATCAGGCTGAATTGATTTGAGAATCATTCCCAGTCAGCTGAATTACAGCCAGTGTAACGCGGCTCATGGTTTAAAATAAGCCAGTGGCATGGCAACATGTGAAATTGCCATTTAGATAGAGTTGGATGTAACGAATGGGTTATAAACGTGACGTTTTGGGGTAGCCTGTAACTTAGTTTCTGATTGCCGTTAACTTGAAACTCGCCAGATGAATGGGCTCCGCCTTGTTCCCCAAACATTCTCTGGAAGTTCAGCGGACATAAACGCGGGTCTGGCGATAAATAAAAGTACCCTTGACATGATTCCCCTTGGTCAAGTGAAAAATGGTCGATGAAATGTGCAGTTAATGAGCTCTAAGTGAATACAATAGCGTGAGTTTTATTGTGGTATGATTCTGAAAGCCATAACTTCACTCAGTCCATATCCATAGCCTATCCAATTAAAGTTGTAAATAATCCTTTTGGTTTATCCGTAATAAATGGGCTTGTCATCCCGACGTCATGTGTTTGGGAGCTGCACAAGGGAATTCTGTGGTTGTGTTTCGGCGTTTGACAATTTTGGGAACAAAAAAAAAAACCTTAGATTTTTAAACTTTTGTAGTCTTTGGGATAGAGTTAGCCAAGTTGATCAGTCTATTCTTTTCTGTGTTAAATCCTCAAATTAAGGGGTTTTCAATTTGTTCTTTTTTAAATGGTTCATTTTGACCCCTGTTAATTTAGATATAGCCCTTTTTATCGAAATATGTTCACCTTTATAGGAGAGGCTAGAGAGGATGAGAGAGAAGAAGAACAGGCTACCAAACAGGATGAGAGAGAAGAAGAACAGGCTACCAAACAGGATGAGAGAGAAGAAGAACAGGCTACCAAACAGGATGAGAGAGAGGAAGAACAGGCTACCAAACAGGATGAGAGAGAGGAAGAACAGGCTACCAAACAGGATGAGAGAGAGGAAGAACAGGCTACCAGTGAGATAGAGGTGTGTGTGGTTTTTTTTTTTTGGGGGGGCCCATTGAGAGAATTTTGTCCCGGGCCCAGCCAAACCTGTCAGCGGCCCTGATAATGAGCACAATTTGAGATTTGGAGGACTAATTATTATAAATAAAACTAATTATTTTCCCTTTAAATATAAAATACTTTGAATTTAAAAAGAAAAAAGAACCGCTCTCAAGTAGCAATAAAGATTAGCGACCGAATCGTTGCCACAGTAAGCAAACATATCCACATCTATTTCCACAGACGAGAAGAGGTTCCGTGCTCTGAGTTTCAGATGTGCAGGTCCTGTAGAAAAGCATACATTCAAATAATCAGCTAATATCAAATATCCACAATACGTTTTTTTCAGATTTTGTCATGCAAATCAAACATGGCCCCCAGTTTTGGGTATGTCTTCCATACCTTGAATCGGATGTGCAATATGAAAAATGTCCTTGCTTGTATTCATTTCTCTGGTCTCATTGTATGAGCTGTTGGCTCCAGTCAGAGAGAAGAGAAGCAGCACAGGCGCTCCCCGTTCAAGGGAAACACCAACTATAATATCTGGAAAGTTGAGATAATCATCCCCCTCTGTCAACACGGAGGCCTGAAGCCCGGCTACTTTCTCCAACACGCATATCTGCAGCACATGAAGCATTGTAAAAGGGAGAAAATCATCAACTTCCCACTCACGATATTTGTGAGTTTGGCACCGACTGCTGCCAAAACGCTGGTGATCTACAACTTAACACTGCGCCTGAATGCATCAAAAAGCATCGAGGACTGAAACTGATGCTCTGCTTACATGCTGTTCAGTCTTTACTGTTATGTTTCCAGGTTATATTAGGCCATCAAGATCTTCAGTTACAAAAGTCAGCAAGCCATTATTAAATGCATTCAACAAGTGCAAGCCCTCAAGGATATACATAATGAGTTTTGGTGTGAAACTAGAACACTTCACATTGTAGTTTATTTAATATTTATGTGAAGAAATGTTGTTCTTCAAGGCGGTTTTGTGCGTTACAAATGGGTTTTCCAGAACTGCTACTTTGCTGTAAAACTTAAGATGCCTTTTATAGAGACTTTGCCATTAGAAAAGTGCTGCCACAGTCAAACAAAATGTAATGGGTCTAACTCAGAGGTGATATCACAGGATAATGATTTGGATGAAACTCAAAGGAGTGATGCTTCCACTGTGTTCTGTTGTTGACAGATATGCCACTAATTAGGCAATGCTATAATTAAAGGTTTCATATCAATTCAAATTTAGTCAGCCTTAACTCATCAATCAACTCCTTAATCAAATAATCAAAATGTCAACTTCAAATCTAGTATTTCATATGCCAATATCACAATCAGAAAAAAACATGAAAGGCTGTAGCATCATGTTACTTATTGCTTTATTGATAAAAAAAAGAACATTTTCACTTGATTGATGTTAATTTACCTGCAGGTCTGTGGACACTTCAGGGTGTGTGACCATGTTAGATGCATAAAGGGTCAGCTTGTGGCAGCCAGGCCCCAGCTGCTTCATCATTTCTGGAGTCACTGTGATGTTCTGGGAAACATTTCCTCTATATACAGATAAACCAAGCAACAATGTTTCATCACTCTGGATTCGGTAGGTCACATTTGTACCTGCAGAAAGAAAAGAGAAAAAAAAGAAATACATTGAAAGTTCAATCCCAAATTTAAAAGTTTTTCCTCTTGCCTGTGATTGTTTTGGTGTGACATAGATAGCTATATAGATAGATAGATAGATAGATAGATAGATAGATAGATAGATAGATAGATAGATAGATAGATAGATAGATAGATAGATAGATAGATAGATAGATAGAGATAGATAGATAGATATAGATAGATAGATAGATATAGATAGATAGATAGATAGATAGATAGATAGATAGATAGATAGATAGATAGATAGATAGATAGATAGATAAAAATTCAAAATTTCATTTGAAACTAGAAACAAACTCACACCAAAACAATTTAGATTGATAAATAGCAATACATGTTTAGTTTAAAACAATGTATTTTTGTTTGTTTGAATATTTACATAATAAAATATGAGTAAATGAGATACAAACACCAAAACCTGATGTAGTTATATCCAATTGAGCAGGAGAAATGATGGTACATCATGGTCAAGTTGGCACCTACCTGCTTTTACCACCATTTGAATTTGAAATGGTTCTTTGTAAAGGATTTTACAGTTGTTTGCATGAAAAGACTGTTTCCCAGCATAGCACATGATGACACCAAACACTGTGACTGGTTCTTGAATGGTAATTGTTTTCTGAGCTGTAATGAGTATGTCGCTGCTGGTGCATTCAACTGCCATAACGAATGTGCTTGGATGAGTATATTTGTGCACCTCGCTGCTCTTCAACCTGAGGAAAAGCATAGTAACGGTTAGCAGTTGCCACAGTATATTTCTGGAAATATTTTCAGATAAATAATGAAGGACTTGGTCTAATTTAATAGAAGTATAAATTGAGGTTATGGGCTGATTAAAGATAATATACTGTTTATCGCTTGCTGATATCATTTAATAGAAATGTATCAAATATTTATAAACACATGGTACATAAAAACCTAATCTATTTATATGAATATTTTACAAATATTTATGTGAGAAAGAGTGACTTGATGAATCAAAGTAAATGGTGGATGTGTTTAACAACAGCAAAACTATATCAAAAGATCCCTCTACGTGTCGCATACATTCTAGTTTAATTTATCCGGACATATGCTCAGTACACCCCATACACATGCATCTTGGATGTTAACAGATATATTTTGATATAGTTTTGCCGTCGCTGATGCCCCCATTTTCTTCAGTTTATCAGAACTTTCCCCGTTTTTGAATTCTCCGTTCGCAGTGGACATATGCGAGAAAGCAAAGGTTTTCTTTAAGAATTCATAACTGCATGAAAAAACTAAACCTGTATGCTGTCTGCTTGTAAAAGAAATCTGAACTGATTTAGGAGCATATCTGTTAGGCATTAGTACTTAACAGTTATCTTAGCATACTTGGACTGTTATTAATCTGCATAAACACTCATGTGAACTTGTTCATAAGACCTCTGAATAGGATTGTAAATGCCTGAACTGAAACCCAATAATGTAAAGGATCAGAGGTAGGGATATGATCGACTTATACAGTAGTAAAGACTGTAACACACTTCCAACTTCCAACATAACATATAACTTTGAGGAAGTTTCTTTTTCTTTTCAGGTTTTTTATGGACTTTTTGTCTTATTTTGTCAATACCCTTATGCATCCAAGTAGCTTAAAGGGGTCTCACAACAAATTAGTATTGCTCAATTCACTATTAAATTGGTGGAATTGTGCTATATCCTAGCGAGAGATATCCTTTGTCCCACATTTTGAGCTCCAAAATCAAGCCTTTCCCATAATGAACTAGTTACTGTCTTTTGTGTCCCCTTCCTTGACTATTAAATGCCTATGTTTTTCAACCTCTACCCCTACACTTTTAAGCACATCATCAGAGTTATTAACTCAAACTTGACGAAGCTCCTCCAGAGCCACAGAAGACATGATACTACTTTTTTCACAGGCTGAGTCTTATTCATTTTAAACCCACGTAGTCTCAGTCTCTCAGTTAACGTTACTACTCACCCCTCTGGACTATGCAGGTAAATAACGCGGCCATCTCCGGTACTCAGCTTGCAGCTAGGGTTTTCCTGTGGCACAGGTAAGAGCCACTTCACGCTGATGGTGACGTCTCCAAAAACTGCAGCCGCAGTGCTCGCTGACAGTGTGAGCCCTGGGGGGGGGGCAATGATCAGAAATGTATAGCAAAGTCCCTGTGACCAACGATTTTTACAAATATTAAATAGAGCAGCAACAAGGCAACATCAGAGAAGATCAATGTTCTCTCTTCCTTGTTTCATCCGTTCTGTGTCTTCTTTCCTGATTCAAACAATAATATATTATGAAATAAACTGATTTAATACGTAATTGATTACTACCATCCTCTTTGACAACCTCTTTTTTTGCAAATTTTGTATGCATGAGCACTAACTTTAAGTCATAGTTTAGTTGTTTGCAGAAACTACTTCAGAATCAAGCTGAGACTGTATAATAATAAATAGAGTCTGTGAAAGCTGTCATATCTACTGTAAGTTCCTGAAATTACTTTTTGAAGCTTGGATTTGGGGTAACTGTTTAACATTAACTCAACAGGTACTGGGGGCTGAAAAACTAAAAATATGTGAAATAGTGCAGACATTTTGACTTAACAATGACTCTGTACTTTTCAAGTTTCCAAGACAGGACAGTATGACAGTCAGCCAGCATGCACAATACCGGGACCCTGAAACTGAAGCAGCTAAATGGAATTCAGCCAGCATTTGATAACTAATTAACACCTTTGACTTTTCCTCTGCGAGAGAAGCTGCGGGTGGACTAGGTAGCTGTCCCCTATGGCTAAGTGTGGTGAGCCAGACTCCAGTCTAAAAGATAAACACGATTTCAAACTTATATTTAGCCTTGATATCTTTTAAACTCAACCATGTGTTAAATGTGAAGCTAGCTATTGAGACCATGATGTATTTTGGTGTGTTTATAGAGAGAGGTTGCCACATATAGGGATGATCTCTATGAGGCCACAGGTGGTTCATGGAACCATCCTGAGTTATGTAGTGTACCTCTTTGTTGGTTCATTTATTGGTTTCAGCTTTTTGTCCATATATATAGAACTTGTGATTTCATACTTTGGAACATTTATGGTTGCTTAGAATTACCGTCACGTACCATCTTTGCAGTGGTAGTCCACAGACAGGTAGCTACCCAGCTGAGGACAGGGTTCACCAAAGGAGTCCACAACTTCAGCAATCTGGCAGACCTGACGGCCGTGGCAGTGGGCTGGGTAAAAAACAGAATGCATTATCAGCTACTGTTAACACACAATGATTATAGCATTATGTAAAGTCTCACAAATAACTCTCACAAATGTGTTCCTCAACAGTCTGGAGTGGTTGTGTGAGTGCACTATCCTGTGCTTAAAGGATCAGTTTGTAGGATTTAGTGCTATCTAGTGCTGAGGTTGCAGATTGCATTCAACCGAAATCCCCTCAGCTCAGCTTTCCCTTTCCAAACTTGTCGGAGAACTAGGGTGGCCTTTAGGTAACTTAAAAGCGTAAAAAAAACTCTCCAAAGCCGGTGTTTGGTTTGTCCTATCTGGGCTACTATAGAAACATGGAGGTGACACATGGCAAATTCTGTGAAGAGGATCTGCTCCCTTTGTAGATATGAACCGCTCATTGTACAAAAAAAACAAGATTCTTAGTTTCAGGTCATTCAAATACTGAAATCATAGTTGTGAATATTATATTCAAAATTCTGCTAATAGATCCCAAACAAACAAATCTAGGAGACCGGTGTTCATGTCCAGTGGGAAACTAAAAGTATATAAAAAGTCTCAGCAGTCAGTAATGAGGGACATGAGTGGTTTGACACCCGGTTGTGACCTAAATTGCTAGAAAGTAAAATGAATCTCTCCCACGTTTTTTTTCCTAAATGCAACTAAGCAGTTTTGTTTCCTAAACCTAACTTCCTGTAAAGACGGACATTTATTTTAGAAGGACACTTTGGAAACCGACACGCCGTCGCCATAGGATGAATACTAATGATAGAGTAACCAAGTGTGTCGGGGCCAAGGGTGCATCTTTTCTGTTATCTTCATCTACCTCTTATTGGCAAACCAACTGGAATGCAGTGTGGAATGAATCTGAGAGCTTAAGCAGAGTTGATGTACGTTGTGTTACCGGCAGACAATGCTATGAACAGGGTTGCTGACTATTGTCATAAAAATGTTTTTCACATGTAACTATAGTAACTGAATGTGTTGGGCAAATCTGGACCTGATTTCTGCTTCCTCAAGGACAGGAAAGTCAGTGAAATTCAAAATTCAAACAGACTTTTGATTAGTACAGCATGGGCACTCCCTCTTACACGATGCATGATTGGAAAGGCTCCAGTGCTCCAACAACCTTAACCAGAGGAGCAAGTTTGAACAATGAATCAATGGAACGTCTGCTTTTGCCATCAGTTAAATGCATGAGTCAATATTTACTGGATGGATATCATTGATGTCAATATCTTTAAGGCTTTTAAGCTATTATTGTGTGGGTTTTTTATCTTCAATATGTCCCAATGGGCAATCATTCTTGGCAAATAATGGTCCGTTGCGACAATATGTACTTTGTGACATCTGGCAATCACTTCCTTCAAACGTAGATTGAGTTTCATCACAGTTTTTATCCATGCAGAACCTCTTCATGAGGCATTAGTGTTTGTTTTCCTATTCAGACTTTTTTCCTATTGGGTTCAGCAGATACAATGAAAGGAGCTATCATGAAGCTGACAGTGGTTATTGTGTACACCAGATCCTTTAACAGGTCTGGAATCACTAATTGTATAGCACATAACACAATTGACAAATACATGATATGGAAATAATTCAAAACCATGTTTTACCTGTTAATGATTCTACGACATCCACCCAGCCACACTGGTGTCCTGTGGATGTTGTTGGTGGGGAGAGCGTGGATCTGCAGTAATGAATGTTCTTACGACCGTAGAAGCCACCATCTATCATTAAGACTTGACCAGAACTGCACTGCAAGGAGGTGTTTCCACCTGCACACGCAATGGATCTCCCAGAGTCTGGGAAAGGTACATATCATCATTGAGTTATTCAGTATGCGGTTGTCTTTTTCGAAGTTTTTGTCAGAATACGTACCAAACTGGCAGATAAAGTGCAGTTCTTTGTTGCAGTCTCTTGTGGCTTCCCATTGGAAGTCTCTCAGTGTGTGTCCACAAGCTGCTCCTGGCTGTGGGCTGCTCACCCAGTTTGAATAGGTGACATGTGAACCATCCAGCCAAGAGAGAGCACCTGAGGATAGAACAAACCACTGCTGAACATATACAGTATATATATGCACAGTTTGACCTGAAGTGGCTTTGTGTACAATCACTTACCTCTGTTCATTCTGTAGAATTCACTGGTTTTACTGCAGTAAATACTCTAACACATGCCAGGGGCTGCTATGCAAAGTGCCACCTGCCCATCAGGATCTTCCTGATCATTCATACCCATTCATACACTGCAGGAACAGCCTGCAGGAACAATTTGGGGTTAAGTGTCTTGCCCAAGGACACATTGACATGAACTGAAGAAGAACAGAGATGATGTCCTGCTTTCACTAGCTGCTATCTTACTGTGAATACATTGGAGCTGTAGGCTATTGTGATGGCAGTTCAGTGGATTGAACACATTTAACCTCGTAAAATTCTCATATGTAATGATTTGTGGTCTAGTCGGCCTGACAAAGTCCATGAAACCCTGTTAGCTCTAACCAAGGAGGTGTCGAGAGGTTATTGATCCCTCTACTGGCATTCCAAGCAAGCAAAAGGTAGACAGGTGGACAAGAGACACTCAGATATAAACATAAAATAATCTAAAAATGGACGAAAAAGTATCCTTTGACTAAAATAAGTGTGGCACTACTAGGAGCAGGACAAGATGCCACAGTAGTTCCAGAAGGTGGCAGCGCTGCATTTGTTAAATTGTTGGCTTCGTTTTTGGATGACAACAAATGGACATAGCGAACACAAGTCATTTCCCATCCCACTAAGGGGAAATAAATTAAGTCAAAATTAAATTCTGTTAAAATTATGTAAATATTGAACAGGGGAAAGTGAGATTGAAATCTCAATAGAGACTTAATTTGTTATCAGTCACAGTCCAAACAGATAGAAGTTGGACAGCATTGTACCAAATTAACCGTCATTTACAAGACTTTTTCCATAAATAACCAACAAAAAAATCCAATAGTAATAGACTCTGACAGAGCTTTTCTCATGTTTTGTCACAAGAAGGTCATCTGCATGAGAGCAGATTTTCACAGTTTATAATTAAGCACAGCACTATTCCACATTTTAGCCATTATTGGCTTTCTTACCTTCAAAGGTTGCAGAGTTTGGAGAGGCAGAGGGTGCCAGTCCAAGCCACACCTCCTTCTCGGGGTCCGAGAGTCTCTGAAGGAAATATTGAGTTTCTTCATTTGGGATAAATGCAAGGTGTCCACCGCTCTGCTCGCACCAAGCCTGTGCGCTGAAAAAACTGTGCTGGAGAACCACAAACTCGTAGCAGGAGCCTCCAAAAGCCCTCTGGTAGTCTGGGCAGGAAACGGGAACCTTTGTCTTGACCTCAGCGCAAGACAGACAGCTGAGTGTCGTCAAGATCAGCAGGTGGACAAATGTCCAGCACATCCTCTCTGTTTTCACTTCAAACACCGAAATTCATAGTCTACCATCAGATTTTTTAACTTCTTTGTGCTGGTGCAGTGGATAGAGTATAGTTTCACCCTTTAACCTAATGCTCTCATACACACACACACACACCCTTGGTCATATCCTGCTTTTAAATGGGTCTGACATGAGCCTCTCTCAACTAATTGAGTTGGGCATTGTTTACCTAGCAGCCATTTCTCTCAGACACCAATGAATGCATTACCTTTGAACGCACACAGAGCTGAAACAAGAGAAGGGCAGCTTCAACCAGATGAGGTTATAGGGTTTACCAATACAGCATCAATGAAAAGGATTTATAGATGTATAGTGTTAACATAGATATCTACAGTAATAATGACTAATTGAAATTATTTTTGTTTTGTGAATCTAAGTGACGGTTCACACCTTTTATATGATATATAATAAATAAAAGGGCAACTTTTTTATTAAAGTTGCATGCTGTTTAACGACAAATAGAAAGTGTATTTCAAATGCAAATGAAATGCAATAAATTCAGGAAAATACCATGAAAGATAAACATGCCAGTTTAGGTTTTAAATTGGCTATGAGCAAAAATTAATTTCAGAAATGATTCAAATTACTTCTTGTATGCGAGAGGGGTCGTTCATAGTGCTGAACCCAAAAAGGATTATTACACCACTGTGCAAATTTTCCTCAGCTCTAACGAGTGTTTTAGCATCTTTCAGGGCATTGTTTTGAGCTGAAATATACAGCTAACTCACATTGCGCACACACACACACACACACACACACACACACACACACACACACACACACACACACACACACACACACACACACACACACACACACACACACACAGACATACACACGCACACACACACATCAACCACTCAGGATCACACCCAGTGCTCCACAAACCAAATAAACAGTAGCCTCTGCTCCCATTGATGCAGTTGTGAGGGTTTTTCTAGCGTGCTGCGTGAGAGAAAAAGAGGAATATGCTCTTATGAACATCTGCTGTGGCTTCATTAGAGTCTAAAAATAGGGATGCACCAGTTTGTTTGTTCCACCGATTGAACAGCGAGTCTGAATACAACCAGATGGCAAAGAATGATGTGCTAGTGGCCTCAATCTTTACTGCATTCACAAGGTCCTTTGACAACATGAAGAGTAATAACAAGAGCTTTAGTTCTGAAGCTAGTTTTGAAATTAATTTAAAGCTAGGCTTAATTGTTCAAAAAGAAGAATAAAATGAAAAAATGTAAACCTGGTAAACTATATTAGGTATAATAGGTTATTTTTTGTACTGAGCCACACAAGGTTACTTCCTACTTTTTTGCCACAAACATCCCTATTATTAAGGCATTGGGACAGTTTTTTTCAGGCAGGTGCTCTGATGCATAATAATGACAACAGTCAATGTTTTAACTTTACCATGCACTGATATTTACAAGAAATGGACACAGTTCCCTCATTCAGGTTTGAAAGACAGAAGGTTATTGCTCAGTCAGCAGAGTAACATGTGTTTGTGTGTGATTGTGTGTTGTGTGTGTGTGTGTGTCTGCACACATGTCAGTGAATGAAGAAGGCTATACTGTATGAGACTTAAAAATGCTTTGCTTTAGGAGAATGCTTGTCTCTTGACAATAACCCTGAGTCTGTGGATCAAGATGAAGAAGATGAAGATTTACGAGAGGTAGATGTTCCCTCGCCTAGATCTGTTGGACTTGCATTCTGCATTGCTTACCCAAAATGGCAGGGCCTTTCCAGATGTGACACACACACACACACACACACAATTATTTGAATCTTGGTAAACATGGTAATATTTACACATTTTATGATATATATATATATATATATATATATATATATATATTTATTTATATATATATATTGTCATGAACCTCCAAGCTCAACAAAATAAAAAATAATGCTGAAAGCTTAATGCTCTGACCGCATGCAAAACTTCAAACAAGAAACTTTTTCACATACTCCCACACCATTGCCTTCATTCTGTGCCACAAACATAGAAGACTGACCTCTAGTGGACCCTGAGTAAAGTGCATGAGGACCTTCCATGCACAGAAAGGGGAACAGAGGGCTGTTTGCCTTGAAGGGCATTTTTTTTCTTTACTTGACTTATTCACACTCAAAGCCTTTTCATACAAGCAGTTCAAAAGATGTCAAGTGGATTTAAAATAAGAGAAATCCAAAACAGTAATGAAAGCAAACATGTACCCAGCTGATCAAGGCCACACAGTATGGGACTGGACCACTTATGCACTGGTACCAGGTAGAGATGATATACAGTATATTTCACATGGCTCAAAGCAAAGTGCAGTCAGTGCAGTTAGGCGAACAAACTGGTTTTCAAGCTGGTTTTCAAGCTGGTTTTGCTGGTTGGCTTTAACATGAGCATTTGGAGCGGTTCTTTTTTTGAAGATTATTTGCATCAGGGAGATACTGCGGAACCACAGTCTGCTGACACAGTGTGTTAATTTGGTTAAAATTAAAGGATAACTCAACGGTCTACAGGTAAGTGTTAAAGTTTTGTATTTTAACTGTGGAAATTGGAGCTGTCCGATATAAAACAATGTAGCTAATGATAAGATGTGTGTTTCAACGAATATAGATAGACGCTAAGGAACAACAACCACAACCCCAGAACATCTAGAACATCATGTTAAAATTGTTCCTTGTCTCTCTCTCACTCTCTCTCTCTCTCTCTCTCTCTCTTTCTGACATGCAGGACACATTCTTTCACTCATTCTACACCCAGCTTGACGATGGGATACAGGGTGTGTTAAGGAAACGTTGCGTTTAACTTATAATAACCGTATTTGGCCCATGCCATCCATCATCCATCTAGTGAATCACTTGCACCATGAGGAAAGACACCTTTGGGAGGATCATTTTGATGCTACTTGGCTTGTGTTTCATCTGGTACCTGAGTTTGTCATATGTCTTCCTGGTCTGTATCACCATTCATTCATTAATTCATTCATTCATTCAGTCATTTAATCACCCAACTACACATCTTCTTATATTCACAATGGACAAAAATGCATCTTTTTTTTTAACCATAGCGTTTTGTTTTGTAACGTGCGTCTTCTCTGTCTTTTTAGAGCAACAGTGAACAGCTGGCCGCCAGCACGACCGGTCACAACAGACTGAGGCAGCATGACAAAGTGGAGACAAAAAGCCCTAAAGGTACAGACAGCACAGAGATAATGGGAGTCAGAAGTAAAAAAGACATAAAAAAAGGTTGTGATGGAGCAGCGCAAGGATTTAATTGAAGTATACATACTACTGTATACTAGCTCATGAAACGTGTCTCTTTGTGTAAGAACATAATCTCAGTGAGCGACACTCTTCTGTAGCCATTAAAGCACCAGTGTTGAGCACATATATATATATATATATATATATATATATATATGTGTGTATATATGTGTGTGTATATGTATGTATATATATGTATATAGGTATGTATATATATATATATGTATATATATGTTTGTATATATATATGTATATGTACGTATGTATATGTGTATATGTGTGGTGGGGAGTTTTTACCTGAGGGGGAACAGTAGGGGGGTAACTGTAGGTAGGCTATGCTTCCTCTTATGAGTGCAGTGCAGTGCGCCATACGAGCACGCTCACATGCACTGATGTGCACTAAAATCATATTTGGCCGGCACTGCTCCACTATAATCTAATATATGTTTATATAGAAAGAATTATTTTGCTGCTTTATGAATGCTCTGAATCCTGTATATTGCACTTTTAATAGTTTTTTTTTTTTAAAAGGACATTTCTTGTCACAACATCTGCTTCTTCTCTGTATTAATTCTTCCTTCTTTTCCTGCTCAACTCTGTCTGTCTTCTCTCTCCTTTTTTCACCCCATGCCCTTTTCTCTCATAGCAATGAGGAGGGGTATTATCAAGGTTGTGGATGATCTCCTGGACCTCGTAGAATCCTCTGACAATAGTGAGCAAACTTTCCAGACAAGAACTTTTTGCACAGGACAATACATTCCTATATCGCAGCTCCTAATAAATATCACATCATTTTCAGTGAAGAGGCACGACATCTAATGGAAATAGGAATGTCCTGGTAGTGTTGGCTAACTGAATTATTATTATACAACTATTATTAATAATTGTACAGTGAGCTGATTGCAACAGCAGCTTGTTTCAGATGCAAGCTCCTCGAAGATATGTTCAAAGCAGAGGGATGATTCCTCAGAATAACACTACAAACTCTCTCCTAGACTCTCCCCCGCCTCCCTCGAGGGACTACAAAGAAGAATTTCAGTCACTCCAGATTAAAATGGAGGAAGAAAAAGAGAAAGGACAGCTGAGGAATGAGATGACTGAGGACCTGCGCTCTGATAAACTCCAACTGCAGCAAGAGGTGGCTCACTTAAAGAAACTTCTGCAGCTACAGGAAGAAGCTGGTAAGTAAAAACTGGTAAAATTACTCTTGATCAAATTAAAAATTCTAACAGTATTCCCAGAGAAGCCAGTTTTAACAAAGAGAAAACAGACCATGACAATACAGTACAAAGCACGAAAGGCATAAATTCAGATGTGTTGATGTGAACAATTTATAGAGCAAAAACATTGGCCAGAAAACCCTTATTGGCTAGAAATAATAAGGAATAATTGTATTAATGTTATTGTTTTTCTCATTGTCAACAAGTCCAATGACAAGTCAAAAGATTTTTTAAATTTCCCAACCCTCTACTAAAGATTTATATCTTAACAAATGTGTCAAAGATATATAACTTGGTTTTCAAAAAAGTGCTTTCCCAAAACAGCAGGGGTTTAGTTCATTAAACATGAGTAAATGGTGCTGTTGTAAGGGACTATTTTCAGCGGTGGATTCAGACACATTTGGTGTTGTTATGAATTTACATCAGCAAGACGGCATAAGTGGAAGTGAGTCAGAATAAACTACGATGCCCAGGTTCACCATAATGAAGGAAGATGTCAGGGAATGTGGTGTGGCTCACTGTTGTGTTTTTAATAATATTTGGACAACAATGGAGCACTAATCTACAAACACCATACCTGATGAAAGATAAGTCATTGTGTATTTTGGTCTTTTCATGGGATTATTTTTTTCTGCTGCGCAAATACCCATTTATGGCACATTTCTCAGTTAATATCTTGTAATTATTGTAATTAAAATGTATTTTCAGTGAAGAAGCATTACATCTTCATTTCCTGGTAATATTTCCTGAATTTATTATTATATGACCAGAGGTGCAAGCTCGTCACCTTTCGGCGAAATTCGCCGTTTTTGATCCAAAATAGGTCATTTGTGTGATTCGTCCTCCAAGTAATCTGCGAAGGCAAGCTGTCATGAATCTAATATTTTTTTCAAGCTTGTTCGTTTGGCCAACCCATGTCATCATGACACGCAAGCTTTCGGCGGAGTTTAGCTGCTAATAAGTTACATATAACGTTAACATGCTGATATGAATACTTTGCACATGAACATCTTTGAAAAATGTTATTCCCCGGGGAGCATGCCCCAGACCCCCCTAGGGGGTTCGGATCCTTGTCACCTTTTTCATCCCTGATGAGTTTGCACCCCTGTACATGAGTATTGATTGTATAGTGTTGCTGATGGCTTTAACAGCTCTTTCCAGATGCAAGTTTCTTGAACACATTTCAAAGCAGAGGGATAAATACTCACATTAGCACTGCATCTCTCTCTCTAAGTCTCTCCCCCGCCTCCCTTGGGGGACTACAAAGAAGAATTGCATTCCCTCCAGATTAAAATGGAGGCAGAAAAAGAGAAAGAAAAACTGAAGGATGAGATGATTAAGAACCTGCGCTCTGATAAACTCCAACTGCAGCATCAGGTGTCTTTTGTGGAGAAACTCCTGAAGCCAAAGGAAGAGAAGGAAGAGAAGAAAGTCAAAACTGGTAAACATACTCTTCATCAAATTAAGAATGGTAAATATATGTCACTGAACATGATGAACTTACAGGAGGAAAAGACACACAGTACACATGCTTTAATTTCTAAAACAATATATTAAAACAGTCTGAATGTGCTTGCTCTGCAGGGCAGAGTTTCAGAGCTATTTGGTAAGAATGGATCATTTGCTATGCAGCCCATGCTCACTATTTCATAGACCCAGAGAAACAGGTTGCACTGTTTATCCTTAGTTTGCTTCTGCAAAAGCTTCAGCATTAAGTACGTTTGTGGAAACATGAGGGTTGTCTTCCTCAACATTTTTTTTATCACAACCTCCAATGAATGAATGCCTTTATTATTACATTTACATTATCAGCATTTATTCACACTTCATTAATACATCATGCAGCAGGAACATAAAACAATCTCCTCCAGTCCTTCTTCTAATGATATCTCTAATTGGACTAACTAATCAAAATAAATGCATTTAAATTATTAGAGCATATATGAACAAGCAAGTGTGCTGTTATTCGTGTGTTTTGTAGATGAACAAATCAAAGGGGATGAAAATTGCCCACTGCCACCCTTGGATGGATACCCACACTGTAAGGACACAATTAAGGTAACAAATGACTTAATAATTCTCAAAGCAACCTATCACTGACACCCCTTTATTAAAGATAATACAGTTACATGTTGTCAGAATTCTTTGAAAAACATCAGTTTCTCTGTGTTTATTGATGTATTGCAAAGAGGTAAAACTATGGAAGATACTGCAGCAAATCCAGCTCTTGGAAAGTTTATGTTAACGTTGTGTTATACTTGGACCGTGTAAAGCAGTTTGTTGATAATGATCATGTACTTGTTTTTTGATTATGGCAAACTGTTCTTTTTCCAGGTGATGGAAGATATATGGAGGACTGATCCTTGCTACAGCAGTTATGGGGTGAATGGGTCTCTGTGCTCCATCCTTATCTACCTGAGTGAGGTACCTGAGTGGTTTTAAGCTGTCATATCACACAGTAACACTGGTCGGTGAAGACGCCCTCCCACTTTTTCAATTCTGCAAATGCAAAAGGATGATAAAGTGTATGGGTTGTGTAACTGCCCCCTCTTTCCTTCTGTGTTGTGATAAGGTAGAGACTTGGTGTCCAGGGCTTCCTGGCCGGGTGATTCCTGTAGTAGTTGAAAACCCAGAGGTACAGTAAAGGCAAAGGCTATTGTGTTATTGTGGATAGCAAAATAAATGTATCTAACCAGTGCTGAAAGAGACACAACTCTGGTAAAGCAGGCTTTACCAGAGTTGTGTCTCTTTCAGCTGAGAGCTGTGGAACACACCCTGATACTGCACCACTGACTTATAATTCTTTCTATAGTTCACTGTCAAACTGATTTTCCAAATAAGTTGCCTACATAACCAAGGTTACTTGGTAACACTACTACAATAGGTGTAGACTCGGACCCCACAGTATATATGGCAGCTCACGTCTATCGTATATCATCTTCAGTGAGTGGCGTGGAAGCATTAGTCCCTATTAAGTAAAGGGTAACTAGGGTTACAATATCGTAACCATTGTGCCAACTCACAGGATCCACTCTCTACTTGACTCTGAAGGCACAGTGGATGGCATGGGTGGAATGCACACCCTAACCTTGATATTACACCCACCCAACCACACTGAAGTAACCCCGCCACTGCTTGGGTCGAAACTTGTGCAGAGATGGGCTTATCATCGCTATGTGTGGTCGTCGTCGAGGCACTTGAAGCAGGGGTTGTGAAGATCCGTCACGGCAATGAAGCCAGAATGTGATGGGCATTGATGAGGTTCTTTTAGCAGCAACTCCATCCGTGGAGATGAAAAGTCAGTGGGAAAAATTGCAGTTTGCTGAACAGTCGGCTACGCAAGTTTTCCAATGGACAAATGAGTGACTGTTGGAGGGTATTACCCATTGAGTCCAATAGAGGGCAAAACCTGTGTGAATTAGAACCTGATGGTTAAAGTGTAACTAAAATGCTCGGAGTGGCATTCATGGTCCAAAAAAGTCACATTTTCAAACTGAATGCTGACCTGTGTTTGCCTTATTTTTCCAGGAAGGTCCCCCTACCACTGAACCTGCAGTGGTTAGGGAAAGTCTAACAGATCTGTATCCATCTCTGCAAAAGAGAGTCGAATTCCGTTGGATTGAGCAAAGAATTCGCAGTATGGATAATATTTGGGTCGAAGCTGGACGCTCTCTCTCAGCCAAATACAACATCACAGGGAGGAAAGCTAAACGGGTAATGTATACCTCCCCATTGCTTGATTGGAATACTAGTTGACAGTTTGCTTACCCCTCCACCCCTAGATATTATTTTTATGCCTTGTGTTCTCGCATGGCACATATGGAGTTTATATGAATGATGGGGGGGGGGGGTTTTTGATAATGATGCACATGGAATGGACACGTTTTCATTTCTTTTTAGACAAGGCTTTTAGGCTGGCTTTTTAGGCCTCCCTTCCTCCTTAAATTAGGTTCTCATTTCAGTGAAACTAAATTAAAAAAAAAAGACGTGCCTTCCATAATAGGGTACTTAATTCGTCTATGCAGGAAATGAGCCATCAGATGAAACCCCTCTATTCTTAGATGTCCAAAAGGCTTTTTATATGATACAATATTACTTTGAAATCTTAAAAAACATGATTTGCTTTTGGATCTATGCTCGACAGGTGGGCAAAATAATCTCAACAATTAATGTGGTCTCAGTTCACTCGATTAAATAACAGTATTTGAACTGTATCAGAATAAGAAGAATTACATTGGCTGAATTATGGCGTAAACTGACTTTAATAAAAAGGAGATAGAACATTGGTTGTTGCATCTTGTCAATGGAGTTTTACAATTTCCCAGATTCTGGTGCATCCTGGAGCACTGACAAAAGAATCAGGTTTTAAAATAACAGACAGTGCCTTTAATGGGGGCCCCCTTGGGGAACTAGTCCAGTGGAGTGACCTCATCTCCACACTATACATCCTGGGTCACCATCTTAACCTCACTGTCACCATACCCGACCTCAAGCTGTGAGTATGCACACAAAATGAGCCTTTTGCATACACCAACATTCATTTTCACTCATTTCAATTATATTAACTCAATTTATGTCTATCCATACCTCTGTTTTATCTCTCTATCTCTCTCTAGTTTTCTAGGGGCTCAGATAGGTGGCTGCCCAACTCCTCATTTACATGTTGAAGCAAACCTGATCTATACAGACATTATCGGTTTTAAACAGATAAAGACAGTACTGCAGGCTTCTTGGATCAAATACAGGTGAGTCCAGTATCAGGATCCTGGTGCTGATATTATTTTAAAGTATTTGTGATTTGTATGAGAGTGAGTCTTTGTGCACATATGTGTGTGCAACCCCATCACCAGAAAACCATGTTGGCATGAGCATGCTGGCACTCCACACAGGGTGTAATGTTCAGGTGTTTTCAGGTGTTTTTCGTGTGTCCAGTGTCCAGGGTGTACATATTCTGCATTTTGCCCTCAATAATGTGTTAAACTGGGTACCTGTGTTTGTTGATTAGGTGTAAGTTTCGTATCTTGGACACTTTCGGCACGGAGCCAGACTTCAATCATGTAGCCTGGGCCAAAAAGCACAACTTCATGAGTCCATTTGGCAGCCTGAACATGATCCCAACGCAGTTCTACACCATGTTCCGTATGTTTCTGCTTCTTTTTTCTTTTCCAACAGCCAATTGTGTGATTTACATAATTGCTTGATCTGAGACCGACAAAAATATTATCTTATTAAATGTGCATTCTCTCACTGTGAGCAGCTCATACACCAGACAACACATTCCTGGGCTTTGTGGTACAGCACCAGCTGAGCGCTGAAGAAACTGAGCGGCTAAAGTCTACCAAAAGGCAAAACAGAGCACTTGTGTATGGCAAGAGGGCCACGTTTTGGGAGGTAACAATGGACTGACATCATATTATTGTTATAGTATTCTATAAACATTTTTTCAGCAGTATTTATTTGAGAAGGTATTAAAGACGTATACAGGTCCTTAATGCCGTATATAGTTAGGTGTGGCTGAAGAGGGGAAAAAACTTTTCAAAACAGAAAGTTGTGCAATTACCAAATATGAAATGGAGAGGAAATGATGAAGGCACTTTTTTTGTATTTTTTCAACATTAAGGAGCAGAGTTTTATTATTATTTTTTTCCATTTAAAATGCCTATTTCAGGGGTCTTCAACGTTTTTCAGGCCAAGGACCCCCAAACTGATAGAGCACTATATATATTGTATAAAATTGTGTTTTATATTAAACTGGGCCTAGTGCCATATATAAACATTACATTACATTACAGTCATTTAGCAGACGCTTTTCTCCAAAGCGACTTACAGTCAGTAGTATGTTACATATCATTCACCCATTCACACACTGATGACAGGCTACCATCAAGGTGCCACCATCAGACTCTAACTAACATTCATCATCAGTCCACACCGATGGCCTTCAGGAGCAACTTGGGGTTAAGTGTCTTGCCCAAGGACACATCGACTGCCGAAGCCGGGTATTGAACCACCGACCCTCTGATTGAAGAACTACCTTGCTCTCCGCTACGCCACAGCCACCACATACCCTGTTATTGTGCATTAAATGCTAAGCTATTCAAATAATACACAGGTTCATATATTCATGTTTTTATTTTAAACATGTGCAAGGTACAGTGAGTAGGGTGGCTGTGCCACTGCCATTCATAAACACACCTTGTCAACTGATACCAATGCCAATATCAACATTGTCTGTCAATTGCATGATAATCATGCATACAAGCTATCAAAAGGGGCGGCTGTGGCGTAGTGGAGAGCAAGGTAGTTCTCCAATCAGAGGATCGGTGGTTCGATACCCGGCTTCGGCAGTCGATGTGTCCTTGGGCAAGACACTTAACCCCAAGTTGCTCCTGAAGGCCATCGGTGTGGACTGATGATGAATGTTAGTTAGAGTCTGATGGTGGCACCTTGATGGTAGCCTGTCATCAGTGTGTGAATGGGTGAATGATATGTAACATACTACTGACTGTAAGTCGCTTTGGATAAAAGCGTCTGCTAAATGACTGTAAAAAAAAAAAAATTCATGTTGGGGTTTTTTTAAACATACATTTAGTGGGACAGTTTTTTTTGCCAGGAATATATTGCACAAGGATTCGTGGGTGAAGTAAATGTTTTTTCATAAACATAATATTGCAGCGTGAGTCCTTGTGTCTGGGATCCTAGTCAGCTGGGGACTGAAGAGGCTCTCGGCCAATCACGGGGAACCTGACAGAGCCAGCACGTAACATGCGGCCTCGTGATTGGCTCAGTGGCGATAGGGGCGGGGCCTCCTCTTTGAGTGACAGGTCCAGGCCGGTCTCTCTCTGTGGGTGGAGCGGTGCCCGGCTGGAGAGTCTGTGTGATGAATGATAACATATTCTGCCTCCATTTATCCACTCCTACAACATGTTGGATTCATGTTGATGTGTACTTAAAGACATTTACATGTGTGGGGAAAAAATGGGGCGAAAAAAATGTAAAAAAAATACGAAAAATTGTCTAATCAACCAAAAATGTCACGACCCCTGTTGACCTCTGGCCTATTCCACCTGGTTTAACCTTTTGGTTGTTAGTTGGATTAGTCTGTGGGGCTTTATGGTCTGCTGGATCCCCTTTTTATTCAGACATCCCCATTAAACACACACTTGCCAATGGACAGTAGTTTATAGTGCCTTTGTCCATTGACATCCATTGACTTTCGCTTTCCTCTGCTGTTGAACGCAGGGTAAAGGAGAATACCTGGAGGTTCTCCACAAGCACCTGGAGATCCATGGGACGGCGGACCGCACCGATAGGATCCCATCATATGTGATAAACCACGGCATAGTCAGAGGCACCGAGGTGCAGGTCCTGTTGAGACAGAGCAAGGTGAGCGTGTCTCCATTACATGATCCTGGTTGACTTCTGAATTACTTGTTCCTCATCATAAAGCCCACTGCTGTACGTGTAGAACATGATAATAGTACTTATTCTACGTTACTACTTATTAAAATCCCTATATGTAGTATATAGTTAGGAGTAAGAAAGACAACCAATTGTCTTTGTGTAATCTGCTATTAATTTGTGTAGAAAGTAAAACAATACTGTACCTTGTTTTATTGAATTGAATTACGTGTTTTACATGAATGTGTTTGTATGTAATGGTGTACAATATATAAATGGATGGAGATCCAAATAAAGTAACAAATCCAAAAAGGAGCGCTGTCTAAAAAGTACTGTCAACATCATATATAATGTAAATCTGCTATATTTAACCATCAACTGAGATCCAACATAGACATGATGTAAGCAGCATTGCACTTTTTTATTTATGCATTTTATATTAAGCAACATTTTATGTACTATGTGAATTCAAAATCATTCAAAACAACAAAAGATTATAAGATAAGATAAGATAAGATAATCCTTTATTAGTCGCAGCAGGGAAATTTGCAGGCTTACAGCAGCATAGAGTAAAGTGCACACAAGAGACATAGTAAAAGAAAGATTAAAGATAAAAAAAAAGTATTATAAATAAGTAATAAAAAACAGTAGAAAATCAACAATAACTGAAATATTAAATTTACAGACAGAAAATTCTATCTTTATCTTTATTATTCATTAACTTTTAGTTTTTGTGGGCTCACACAACATTTTAATGACAACCCTCTCTGCTCATGCTGTGAGAACACTGAGCTGAATCCCGAGTTTAATGTCCTGGTGTTGGCAGAATCCGTGTGATGACAGTAAAGCAGTGCATGTGGAAACGTTCCCCATTGCCTATGATGGTTATGGTGTTCTAAACTTCTTTTTTTTTGTTATCTGTGGTCCGTTGTAGGTTTTTGTTGGATTGTCGTTCCCATATGAAGGCCCCGCCCCGTTGGAGGCCATAGCCAACGGCTGTGCTTTCCTGAACCCCAGGCTACACCCTCCGCAGAGTAGCCTGAACTCAAAGTTTTTCAAGGGAAAGCCCAACATCAGAGAGGTCAGGCTTCATAATCAAAACTGAGGCACTTACCATGATCTGATAGTTCAACGAATTTAAACGTGTAAAACTTAACACACACTGTACAGAAATCAGTTTCAACCTCAAACGGATGAACAATAAGAAATTAAATAATGATCTAGTTGATCAAACAGGCAATGCAATCTACTGTTGTGTGTTTGTACTGCAGGTGACATCCCAGCATCCTTATGCCGAGGCAATAGGAGAGCCCTACGTGTGGATGGTAGACATGCACAATTCCACAGATGTGGAGAGAGCTCTCACTGCTATCCTCAATAAGACTGCAAGTACCTTTTAAAATACGGTGACAAATCTACCTTTTTCCCCAAAGAACACTGTGAAAATACAGACAACGATCAGCTTAATGAATACAGAGCTGCAATTTTTCTCTATCTATAATGGTATTTTTTTGCATGTACATTCCAGATTGAGCCCTACCTTCCATATGAGTTCTCCTGCGAAGGGATGCTCCAGAGGGTCAACATCCTGATTGAGAAACAGGTTGGAGGAATGTTGGTTTTAGGGATTGGAAAAGGGTCTGATTTTTTTTTTTTATTAGAGAGGGACTCATGTCGATCTCATCTTTACCTCAGGACTTATGTAAAAGCACAGGGAGCTGGCCCCCCCTGAGCGCGCTCCAGGTTGTGAAGGCAGGGGCGGACACTTCCTGTAAACAGGCGTGCCAGAAGGCGGGGCTTATCTGTGAACCTGCATTCTTCCCAAATCTCAACAGCGCCAACAATCTTGCCACGTGAGTGCTCACATGTTC
The DNA here is from genome assembly GCF_027596085.1 of Anoplopoma fimbria. Classification (NCBI taxonomy): domain Eukaryota; kingdom Metazoa; phylum Chordata; class Actinopteri; order Perciformes; family Anoplopomatidae; genus Anoplopoma; species Anoplopoma fimbria. Next base: position 316,230 of record NC_072464.1, on the reverse strand, counting down.
ATTTGCATAGACATGAATTCAGTCACATGAATCCTAATTTGTGTTCATGTTTTTTATTGTGGGGTTTATAAACATGGTTTAAAATGTCGGAAAATCTTCGGTTTACTCACTGTGTTACGGATTTAAAGTTCTAACTGGAGTTCTAACTGGAGCCTGGACCAACACTGGACCATATAAAACGCAACAGGGGTTTGTCCTCGTCCAAAAGGCGTACCTGATGGAACATACCTTTGATATCTCCACAGATGGCAATTGTGTGTTGCCGGAATCTGAGTAGAACCCCGAGGAGAGAAGGACCCAGTGTTGGTCCTGGCAAAATACATTTATTTAGGTTCTGTCCCATGTATTCACAGGAGCAGTCAAATACTCTGACTCTAACTCTTTTTGTTGTTATGTTCAACAATGTGATGTGGGAAATACCAAGTTTCCTGTGGTTGGTCTACCTGCTCATTGGGAATTCTTTGAACAAAGCCAGACTGCACGAGCTTAATCAGTTCCTCTCTGTATTCATCAGCCAGTTTGGGATCGTTAGATAGGCATCTTTCTGTAGCACAGAGTCGGGGCAGAACAGCTTCCTTTGGAGCCTGAAAGGTGGAAATGTTGGGAGCTCGTAGTAGTGTAGCGCATGACACCAACTATATCTACTCTACTACTTATTCGTAGTAGTTTGTAGCACTTATTATATTCGTATTAGTCTGTTGCAATTATTGTTTTCGTAGTAATTTGCCTCTGCACTATACTTTTGCTCTGGTTTATGCTCTTAGATGCTTGTTTAAGAAAGGAGATGCACTGATGACTTCTGGTGACTAGTAGTTCTCTTGAATACCTATGTTGAATACACTTCCTGTAAGTCGCTTTGGATAAAAGCGTCTGCTAAATGACTGTAATGTAATGTAATGTAAATGTAATGTACTCTTACTGTCTTGGAGTGGAGTAGAGTGAGAGCGAGCTTGTCTTGCTTTGACGTTGTGGCTGTCTTTTCGTTGATGTAGGGCAAGGTGTCAATCTGGTGTCTTTCAACATTCCTTAGCAATTCGCTTTTGAAGCAGGTAAGCTTGAAGGTGATAGTGTGCTGGGTTTGGAAGAAGCTGGCTGGCCCTTGGAGAGCCCATCCTAGCCTTGTGTGTACTGCCCATGAGTATTGGCTCTGTGGCTGTGATGAGATGAGCATAGTCCGAGCCGATGAGGACAAGAGGGCATGCATGGTCAACAGACTGTATTGAAATACCTCTGAGATGTTGATATTGTTCTTGGAGCTGCTTTACATGGTATGTGTGCTCTGAGAGGCCAAGATTTTCTGCAATGAATGCTCCATTGATCACATGCCTTTCAGTTGGCTGGTTGATAGGGTAAATTTCAAAGGATATAGACGCTCCATCTAATTGCACAATATCCTGTCTCACTGTGCGCAATGAGATGGTCTCAGGCCGAGTTGGAAGGCCCAAACGCTGAACAGCCTGGGGAAGCAGAATAGATCCATCTGCGCCATCATCAAGTACTGCACGGGTTTCAATGATCCTTTCTCCATTGTAGAGACATACATTAACAATTTTCAACATGACTTTATGGGAGCGATTAGGTTTGTCCATGTAAAGGAGCTCTGAGGGAGAGGAAGTATACATCACAGTGGCTGATTTGTTTGCATTTGCCACATGGAGAAGGGTCAGGTGAAGCTCGTTACAGTTGTTACATGGCCTCTTTAAGGTGCATTTGTCTATTTTGTGTATTCTACCACATTTATTGGATCTCCCCTTCTCTTTGATCCATTCCTTAATGTCGTTCTTGGATAGTTTTCTGAATTCTGTGCATGCACAAAGGAAACGGTCTCTAACATTACAGTAGGGACAGTAAGGCTTATTAACATTTACCTTTCCTTCGGTGTAGGCTCTTGGTGTGCTATCTCTCTCAGATGCTGTCGATAGGTAGACAGAGGAGACTTGTCTGGAGGGCTGCCGTTCCTTCCTAGGTTGTTGTCTTTCCTGTTTGTGGAGCTCGACAGCTCTCTCTGATATGCGTTTGGCTCTTGACTTTTTCTGTAGCCAGGTCGAAAGGTCAAGGAGGGAGTACGTTTGGTTTGCCTGCCCAGTCAGAATGCCACGATTAATACAGTGTTCAACAAATCCATCTCTATACTGCACAGGGAGTTTACTGAGGAGTCTGTCGACATGAGAGCCACATCTTAGTTCAGACCCGTTAGGGCCCTCCAGGGACAGCAACATTCCAACCAGAGCATGAACAGAAAGGGAAAAATCATCGAAGGCTTCTACATCACCAATGCGGATAATGGGGGAATTCAATATTGCTCCAATCTCACTCTGAACAAGAAGCCTTGGCTGACCATATTTCTCCTGAAGTGCTAGGAGAGCAGTGGAATATGGTGTTGTATCATGCATGATGAATTTGTTTGCTCCTGGGTGCTTAAGGTGCTCTAAGAGAACCTGGTATTTATATTGCTCAGTTAGATGGGGATGATTGTCAAGGAGGTTATCCAGAGCCATTTTAAGGAGGGCAAAATCATTCTCTCAGCCAGTCTTAAACACCGGAAGTGAAGGTCTTGGGATTCCATAAGCAGAGGCTATGAACAGATCCATGACATTGGGTGTTTGAGAATGTGGGTAGACAGATTGTGGCTGCTGGGATGACATGACTTGCATTGGAGGAAGAGTACCAGTGAAAGTGGGTTGTCCATGGCCAGGCATCGATGCTACATAACTAGGGGCTTGGACAGTGACCGGAGATGCAGGTACACGGTGAAAAGGCAGGGAAGAAGGTATTACCTTGGCAGATGTATGGTGACTGAAGGAGGGTAAAGTCTGGGCAGACACATGGGAAATAGATAACAGTGGCGCTTGAGCAGTGGCTACAGGGGGCAAAGAGTGAGCCTGGACAGGCCCTAAGCTCTGCTGTATTGTTTGGGGCATAGGAAGTGTCTGAGAGGCTCTAAGTAGTCCTCCGGGAGTTAAAGCAGAATGAGAATGAGAGTCAGCATACATCAGGTTTGGGGGGGCAGGAGTGAATATCCTGGAGGGAGGCAGATCAAAAAAGGAAGAGGTAGCTCCATTCCCATGATGAGATGAGGGAATAGGAGCAGAGGCTCCAGCAAAGTCTTCGTCTTCAGAGAGATTCTGTCTAATAAAACTCGAAACTAGCTGGGCCGACTCAAGCTCTTGTTCTTTGATACGAATGCGTCAGTTCATATCAACCTGTCTGACAATTCTCTCTCTCTCCTTGTGTGCATCTTCTTGTCTATGCTGAGCTGCTCTGGCTTTCTCATCAATTGATTTACATTGCTCATCAAGCTCCGTATCTTCTTGTCTTTGTCTTCGAAGCTCCTCCGGTTGATCCCTCCTTTATTTCTCCTCGAGAATGCTGACTTGGAGATCACTTAAATTAGAAGCATGGCTGCTCCTGGAACCCCTACTAACATGAGAGTGTGTAGGGAGACTAGAGGCTGACTTAGTGTAATGAGTCCTCTTACTGTAAGAACTACGTGAGCCATGGGATCGTGAAATGGTCTTCTGCTGTGACTCAGGGGGGCACCTATCTCGTTTAGGTCTAGCCCCTGGTTCATGGCTGATTGGCTTTGTGAGGGTTTTAGCAGGTGGAGATGGCCTAGGTGTGGTTTGTGACAATTCTGGGGTAGCCTCTTCCATGTAGAGGTGGGTTGAGTCAATTACACCTTGGGATTCATCCATGTTCCTAACTGAAGGAGCCTTAACTTCAGTAGTGGCCTCATCTGTAGGCATAATGCCGTCAGTCTCTGAATCAGCCATTTTAGGTCACTGTGCGGAGTGTGGCTCAGTTTCCGGCTCGAAGGACCATTTGTTACGGATTTAAAGTTCTAACTGGAGCCACAAACCACCAGGAAACAAGGTTGCAGTCACTTATGCCGTTTATTTTGCCAGGAAGTTATTTTGAAGGTTATTGCCGATCATGGTTCCATGGTTCTACACAAAGAAAGAAAGAGATTACAACATCTTGTTCAAGTCATCTTACAAGTAAATTAGATTCTAAGATGATCCGTTCATCATCTGAAATATGTCATAAATCCAATAATATAAATAAATTGCTACTTACATTGAAGGTAATTCAAAAGACACATGGAACACAGACACAGGTTCTACCATAAGTGTAGTGAACACCACTTGGTGCCTCTTGTGGAGAGGAGGGCCAAACAGCCTGCAGTTTCTAACAGCCCGACTCTAGTGTCCTTGGTTAATATACTGAACCCTAAAATTGACCCAAAAAGCTGAAATTGGTTAATGAGTGTGTGTATTAAGTTAAATCCTGAATGGTAGTTTGGCTCGTTGCATGGCAGCCTGTATGTGTGTATGAATAGGGTAAATGTTGACTTGCACAATCTGTAATTGCATGTCCATTCACCATGACAGCTTTATGTATCAACCGTTAAGTCAACGTACGTTTGTCAATCTTTAATTTATCACACTGGACACGGATAGTGTCATCATTGCCCGGGAGTTACCTCAGCATTATTGTCAAACAGTCTGTGCTCCTGAGCGACAGTCAGTGCATTTAAATCCACTGCTTGATTTATAGTTGAAATTCTCCAACACCATAAGAATGACATACTTTATGACATCACAATTTGATACACAAGTGCTGACGATTATTATTTTTTTTCTTTCTTTTTCCAGCCACAACGTAGATTGTCAAACATCAGAGCTCTCTGACAGCAACTTGGTGTTTCCGGCCTACAACAGCAGCAGTAAACACTGTGTGTTCCAGTCCGACCCTTTGCTCTTCAGCTGCGTGAGATCAGACCAGTCCTTGATCCGCATCTGCCCCTGTAGAGACTATATTAAGCAACAGATAGCATTATGCAAAGCATGTATCTAAGTCTTGGATAAAAAACAAACCACTCTTTCAATAAACTGTATTCATGTGGCCTTTACACAACATTTCCTGACCCATGACTAGAGCTTTTCTAAAGGTTTCCTTACAATGGCACAAACACCAAGGTGTCATGACTAAGGAAGTAAATTACACTGGAACACGTTCCCCTACCTTTCCTCAACATTTCTCTGGTGCAGAATTAATTAAAAGATATATTCTAGTCCTCATGTAGTCCGCAAACCATTTAGGCACTCATTCACTTCTCCTAAGCGCTCAATTTGCCAACTAATAGGGGTGAGAATTAGTCTGCAATGCCATGATCCAGACACAATAATGCAGCCGATTCTTATCTGATAATGATCGTAACGCTCCGGGGCTTTTCACAGTTTCCTGTGAATCACACAAAAGGGGATGAATGCCAATTTTCCAGCCATCTCATGGAGGTGCTCTTACTGTACATTATCTTTCCAATGCAGCGAGAGGGCAGGAACTGAGATGATGAAGCAAAAGTGGGAAATAGAATCATGGCAGGTGAGAGAACACGCTGAGGTGAGAAACACTTTTTAATCATAAAATGTAAAGGGCCCTTTCACAGATGTGGACAAGGCCAGCCGTGCTGTTACTTAGCAACCGTAAACAATGTAATGGAGATGATGAGATGAGTTAGCAGTAAGCCTCACTGACTAAACTATAAACAAAGACAAAACAAAGACACGATTTTCCGTGACCATAAATACCTCACAGACGCTTTGTTGGATGATGTGTCTGTGTCAGTTTGGCTTAACTTCACCTCCACATAGCTAATGTAGACTGATATTTACAGAAGAAAGAAAATATTTCTATAGAATATCTTAGGAATTAGTAGTAACTAGTTACTAGTAGAAGTAACTATTGTTGGTTAGGTAAAGTAAGGTAGATTAAATAATCAAGATACTTTTAAGATGGGAATGGTTTGTAAAAAAGCACTCCTTTTCTCAAGAAGATAAAGCAGCAAGAAGAAGCTGCTCTTAAACTTTCCCACACATGACTTCAAATCTGGACGTTGATGCTGAAGGGTGATCTTCATGGCAGTTTCTGTCCATCTGCAGGCTGTAAACCTGGCCCTCCTGTGTTGTCTAATGTGCAATGCAGCTCCGACTGGCGATGCACCAACGTGCTGAAGATTTATTTCAGCAATTATTGAGAGCAAGATACTCTTATATGAAAGACATTTTAAACTGGAAGAGGTGCCTTAATGACCCCTGCTGCTACGAAGGGGTGAGTGATAATGTGATTCAGCATCCTGCTGAGGGAGATGAAGACGAGGAAGAACGCTTTAAGACGAACCTCAACGAAGAAGACAACCAGGTAGCGAAGACATCAGAGCAAGCCGAATCAACTGCCACTGAGCGAGAGATGGAAGAGTGTGATTCAAGAAACTACAATCATCCAACCAGATGCAGAGGCCTAAAGAGGAACAGCCACCATTCCATGCAGCTTTACCTCCAATCTGCCCATCAGAGCCGCCGGTGAAATAATATTATTCCCAGATGTAAACAACTTTGATGTTCCTAGGCCAAATAAGTTTTAGTCACGTAATAAAATAATCTTAGATAGAAATATCTTCGACTTAAAGATCTAAATATAATTTAAATTAGAACTTATATAAAGGTGCTTCTCAATCTTCACTGGTGCTTCTCAAACTCTCAGCTGCTGAACAGAGCAAAAGAATCATTCGGACAAAGTTTTATGTAAAACGTCAATCGACAAATTTAATTTATCAGTTAATGATATGAGTCACCGATTCATTCATTTTATTTGTTTATCTGTATTCATTGTATTTTTCATATAATCTTCATTTTTTTCCATTTATGTTTTTTATTCTATCATTTATTCATTTATTTTCTGTTTAACAGTTCAGTTATGTAGTTAGTCTAACAAATATTTCATTTATAAAGAACTTGATCATTTGATTTGTGTGTATATGAAATAATAGGTCACTGTACACCTTGACAAGAACTCCGTAGCAACCCTGCGATTAGAATTTAATTGATTAAAATCCTATGTTAGTTAAACTGATGGTGGTAAGTCCAGGTGCCATATTTTTTTTACACTAATGTATGGGTTTATAAATCAAAACAGAGTTATTGATACTAGTTACATATTGTGATATCAATTCATTATTCTTTATTAAATCTGCTAACAGCAACAACGCTTCCAAACCTTCCATGACAATTGTGTGGTTGAAAAGATTAAAAAAAGATAACATGTCTCAACATTAAGCTGGACAAAACTTTATTTTTCAATAAAACTTTACCTCATAGTTCCTTTACATAAATAAACAATGTTTTTACATCATCTTGTTACCACTGATGTCATTACTGTACAAACAGACAAATGATATATTCTGTTACAGTCAAATTTATTGGAAATTCAATTACATTTTACCGTGTGTGTTATGTTTTGTACATGTGTGTGTGTGTGTGTGTGTGTGTGTGTGTGTGTGTGTGTGGCTGCAATGCACTGAAGCTGTGAGGGTTTGTACACGCCCATGCAAAGCAGACTAGCAACAGAGAAGAGGGAAGTATTGCTTAATTGCTTAATAATTTTGTGAAATGAAGTCAAATGAACGGTAGAGTATAATTTAATGAAAAACAAATTAAATGAAAAGTCAGAAGAGAGGACGGATGCTTTCGATGGTTTGGCACAGTTCATCAAGGTGCAGAATTTGACACGTTTCTGAGTTATTTAAATGGAAAAAATGGGTTACACCTGGAAGGGTCATCATAACAGGCAGGTTCAAAATGGTATTTTTGTTGGGGGGGGGTATTCAGCTGCTACACTGACCCAACAGTGGGTGCAGCAGCTTCAAGGATCACCCATTACTAAGGTGTGGAAGGTTTTGGCCAGAGCCGCAATCACAGCATTGGGCCTAAATTTAATGTAGCGTGAACGTGCACAAGAAAAAGTGGCATGAAAATAAAAGAAAGTGCAAAGAGGAGAGGTAGAAAGGATTTCGTTGCCAAGATATCAGTAGTATCCAGTTCATCTGAACACATAATAGTTAACCATATGAGCAGTGGAGCCGCTAAAGCGTACTTTTACTAAGAGTAACGATGAGTTTGTTCTGTGCCTGTTGTGGTGTTTGTTAGCATGTAAACACTGTGCTTTGCTTGTAAAAGTCATCGTAGAGATTGTCTTCTATGCATCAGAGGGGAAACATTACAAATCAGTGTGCTGTTGGTGAGTCTTAGCGGTGTGAGCTGAATCACACCTACGGTTTATATAATATTCACACAATGAAACTAAAGATAACAATTAAAGAATTTTTGCACCTTGTCCAGTATGTTAACTGAGAGTTGATAATTACAGTGTAGAGTGGATGTAGGCACGTCCAGGATCGCTGCCCAAGGCTGTCTTCAGCCCAGGGATAAATTTAGACTCTCTCCCTTGGATCTAGTGCACTGAATACTAATTACATCTCTTGTCACGTGGCTGTCTGCCACAAGGGGGCACACCGGCACTCTGGATCCACATTTACAGGAAGAAACCAGGCCACAGTCATGTAGCAGTTTACCTCACGTTAAATGGTGAAAATGTATTTTTGATCATGGGTAGCAGCTCATTCAATATGTGTTTGTGTCTGTTTTTGTGTGCCTTTAGATGCCAATTTATTACTTGTATCAATTAATTTTAAATTTTGTTCATCCTAATAGATTTGTATAAAATCAATCCATGAATTGAACTCAGTTTCATGAATCTAATTTCATTAAATCCATACAATTCCTTAGTGTTTATATCTGTAGTGTTTCTCTAAAAATGCTCCGGCTAATTATATGTCTGAGCTTGTAATCCCGACTAAAGTTCAGTATAACAACACTGATTTGTGCCAGCAGGTAAATTGTAGCTGTCCTGTTCCAAAATGTAAAAAAAATGATTTGCTTGTCAATCAGTTATTCTTTTGACAGTTCTGAAAAAGTGATGTCGGAGCCTTGGACAGCGCAGCACTGTCAGATCCTGCCTACATCCAGTCTGATATTTTCACTTACAGTGCAAACATTTACAGTAAGACTTATCATTTCATTTCACCAATAATCTACAGTTATATGTATAACAACATTTACAGTATAAGCGCTACAGAGTAAACATTTTTTTAACTATATGCAACATTAATCATCCTGCACTTTAACGATATGCTGTCTATTCCAAAAAAGCCTGTTATGTCGGCCATAAAGTACTACGACTATATTTGTGACTTTTTGCTACTGATGAACCCGAAAGGTTTAATAAACATTTTTACAGACTGTGTGGTTTGTATTTACATTCAGTTCATTGCACTTACTGAAGGATGATAACAATGGTAACATGCAGAACAAATGAGTCAAATGAAGGTAAGCAGACAGAGGAAATCACCATCTCTGTAAATGATATGCAATGATCCCACCGGCTGCTTTATCTTTGTCGTTGTGCTTTGTTTCTTAGGTTTTAAACTTTTTGTCATCCAACTATCCACATGAACTTTGCAGTCAACACGAGGCAAAAACAAAGAAGAAACATGAATGAAATAATACAAACAAAAGCAATAAATAACATTCCATAGAGAAAATGATAAATATTAGGATTATAGAAAATAGTACCAGAGACTTTCCTGCAGAGTTGAGTGCTTTTACATCTTTTCATAATTCGAACGTTACAAGATGTTACAACAAAAAATACAATATAAATATTGAGTTATTTTATTCCATCTATTAAAAAACTTGGATTTTGTTAATATTCTTCAGTTGTTAGAAGAGCTGCTGAATGGATTCCAGTAATTTACTGCCCCAGGTATGTGTGTGTGTTTCTAAACAAATCATAAAATATGCACAATATATGGCAATGAAACAAGTAGGATACAGCAGTTGAGACAAAACACACCAAATACCATCAAATCATGTCTTAGATATTAATAACCCGCTGTATTAAAACGGGCACTGTGCTAAACTGTCAGCAACAAACACCGGCGGATGAAGGACAGTCAGCTAATCTATGCTTGGATACGTTACACACAGTACAGTAGGCTCTGTAGTGTGTATGAACCACTAGTGCACTTTAGGTTTATAGCCATCCTATGGCAAATGTTTGTGCTCTCCTGTGCTCTTTACTGCTGTTTGCTTTTAGTTGACCAGTTTCCAGATGAAAGCTGATGTCTTCGTGTTTCGCTGATGCTTTTTTCACCTTTAGGATGAAGCAGTGTTTGCTGACTCGGCACTGCTCGTATGCTCTCTGACTAAGTCCACTTTTTTCTTCCTCTCTCAGCAACAAATTGGGATGTACAGCAGCCGTTTCAAAGAAAGGAGGCTGGGGAGGTTTTGTTAGGAACTTTCTGTCTTTAGGAAAGCATCGCCTGTACTTAACAATAACTAGAAACAGAATAAAACTAAAATAAATAAAATTAGGTGAGGACCCCTCAGCTCATCTTGGAGTATATATTCTTAATTATCATACAAACGGGAGGCAAGGAAATTCGTAAAAAGCTACATTTTTCTCAAGAAAATGACGTGGGGAAAATACTGTGTCTTTTGTGTCGGCCTCATTTAAGTAAAATCACCATTTGATTATTTTTGATTTTTGCTCCCCATTATCTACACCATGAATAGATGAACCCATAAGGACAAATTGAAATACTGTAGTCTCCTGTAGTGTGGAAAACTGTGATGACGTGAATAAATGGTGTCAACTAAGCAGCAACTATTGTATCTCCATTTTGGTCGAGCAAATCCAAAGCTCCTGCATGAAGACAGGAGATTCAGCACTATTTCCTTATTCTAGGTGTCATTTCTAAACGGATGGTTTCATGAACAAAACGTGAAAAAGAGCAGAAAAGAAAAGAAAAAAAAAACTTCAAGTGTTTTCTCTCCAGGATGCGATCTTCAATCGCGTCCTTTTCCCTCGAAGTCTCTCCCACATCTGTGTTTGTGCGTGCATGCATGTGTGTTATGTCCGAATGTGTGATTGCGCTATGTACAGTGTATTTATATTTGAGTGTATGATAACATGGGTGTGTAGCTTCTGTGTGTGCTGCATGTGCAGGTGAAATGTGTATCAAAGTGTGTATGAAAGACAGAGAGAAGAGGGTGGAGGGTGGAGGGTGGAGGGCGGAGGGTGGAGGAGGGGAGGGCGGAGGGCAGGAGGCAGCCAGGTGTGTGGGTGTGCGTGCGTTTGAACCTGCTCGTCCGGTTAACACACACTCTCACTCAAAGCGTTCGTAGTTCCTCGTCTGTCTCACACGGGGCACCATGTCCTTCAGGAGTCTGTGGGCGCAGAAAAGGAAACACTCATTAGAAAAGTGTGTAAGTGTGCAGGAATAAAGGGTGCTCCGAGAGATCGTCCACTGGTCGTTATCGCCCGATATTTGTTCTAGATAGCTATGAAAGCCGATCAGATGACTCATCGGTTCTGACTTGAACTGTTTTCAGAACTAATTTGCCTACTTTCTCCCACGCTCTTTAGCGTTACAGCTGACCCCAACAAAAGGCTGGCTCGCCATCTGCAGCGGTAGTTTTGCTTTCTGTCTGCTCTATTTTTTCTGTGAGATGCCAGCAAATCTGGCAAGAAAACACACTGGTTTATCCGTTAAAGAACATAGGCATAAAGGATATATGATGTAATATCAATCACCCTACTCTGATAAATACTAAAATGCAGCCCATGCTTGCCAAAGCCTTTTGGTTTTCCTGCTCCGAGAGACAAGAGAGAGAGAAGACTATGTCCTGTGAAAATAACTCCATCCAAGCATAATATAAATGGTATTTAAATAGGCCTATGTTTAATATCCACATATTCTTCTAAAATGTATCTTTTCTTGGATGTGTAGCTGATAGTTAACTCATCAGTGCGAAACTCAATTTATGTCAATGTGGCCAGCAGAAGAGCTAACAGTTTTTGACCGCAGACAAAATGTGTTTTTTGAAAGGCTAAATGCCAACAGATATGGATTGAAGAGGAATAATCTGTTGGATAAAAAACATAGATTAAGGATATAGGAATTAGGAAATATTTCAAAACAATAGGTCAAAGCAAGGAAGACTGTGGGTTTGATATCTTACTTGACGCCATATGCCAAAATGATGAGTCCAATGAGAACTCCGATGGTGCCATCCAGAAACCAGACGTCAGCATGGTGTTTGAAGACTTCAGCGCTGATCAGAATGGAAAATCCCATTATGGAACCGACCAGAGAGTTAAACCCTGAAACACATAAAAATGGATAAAAATGTCATGTTTGTTTATGTTTTGTATGTATGAGTAATGGAGTAGTTTCAGTTGCCTAAAATTAAAGGGACACTCAAATATACACATGACTCTGTCTTGCTATAGTGCTAATGCTATTTATCAGTTTAGATTGTTTAGGTGTGTGTTGCTTGGTGTTGGAGATATCAGACGTAAAGATATTTCTCTCCAATATAATGAGACTAGATGGCACTTGCCTTGTGGTGCTCAAGTGGCCCAAAAAAATACATTTGAAAAACTCATCAGCTATGCCTCTTTCCAGGAATCATGGACCCGTTACTCAAGATAATCCAGACCTTGTTGTGAGCAGTTTCATGTAGCTACTATGGTTGAAAGAAAATAGTTCCTACATGAAACTGCTCACAAAAAGGTAACACTACAGGTAAGATGTAAAATATATTTGATTTTGGTGTGAATTGTCCCTGTAAATACGCTTCACTAATCCTGATAATCAATCATCAAAGGATTTACACAGTTATTATCAAAACTGGTATACAGATTTGAACATAAACAGCAATCTGTTTATCTGAGATGAGAAGGGATGTGGGGGAAACAGTGAAAATGAAATAAAAAATGAAATAAAAAAATGAACACCAAAAGGTTGTGGTTTTATGGAGGGTTATGTCCATGAATATTTCTTGGCCAATCGCATTGACTTCTTGGAATTCCTTTGAAACACAAATGGCTACAAATGCTACATCATTGTTGACTAAATCTATTGTATTTGCGTTTCACTGTAAAGCAGCTGATGTGTTTTTTATAATTACATTTCTCCTCGTGTGGAAGCCGGCACAATGGGTTATTGTCTCGGCAGCAGTAAGTGTAGAGTCTTGTGGGAAATAAATCCAGTCTCTGAGAACAGCAACCTCAGGTTTATTGGATTGATGCCCTGCACGTTCAGAGGCCTGGGGATAGCAGTGTGCAGTGTGTGTGTGTGTGTGTGTGTGTGTGTGTGTGTGTGTGTGTGTGTGTGTGTGTGTGTGTGTGTGTGTGTGTGTGTGCTGTCCTTTTGTTCACCTGCACATGTGTCTATGAGCAGCCAGTCAGGGTCATAACCTATTAGTTCTTTCCATCCAGTTGTGAGAGCAACTTTCTTTCACAGAAACATGCACGCACACGCAAACACACACACTTTTTGGGGGGCTTTGGTTTTAATACTTTGGAGTCTTTTGGCTGTTACACCTGTTATGTGTTTGGAGTTAAAGCACCCTAACATTTACATTTACCCGGCCTTTTACAATTGGTTCATTATCATTGAGAGTATTTCATTTATTTTTTCTATTTTAGAATCCTTCACCCTATTTCAGAGGAAAATATTGTACAAAATTGAAGTATTGTTATATAGTTTATTTAACTTCCCAATAGGAAATAGAATAATAAAATTGGCTCCATCTAGATCGGCTAAAACACTGATGTGCCAATGACAGGCAAAGGCAACAGTATTAATAGCCCAATAACAATATACAATAATCTCATCATAACTCAGGGGAAACAGGGGCCATTTTGCTGAATAATAAGTAATTTTACCCTTGATGCTGATATGACTTACATACTTTTAAATATTGGTGTTGCTAGTTTTACCTAAGTAAATAATCTGAATACATCTTCTTGTCTTTTTCAATCTTTTCTAAAATAATTTTTAGGCCATATTCCTCCTCATTTATTTGAAGTGTGTGTGTGTGTGTGTGTGTGTGTGTGTGTGTGTGTGTGTGTGTGTGTGTGTGTGTGTGTGTGTGTGTGTGTGTGTGTGTGTGTGTGTGTGTGTGTGTGTGTGTGTACCGTCAGTGATGAGTGCACGGCTAGTCAGCACTCTTCCCAGCATGTACTTGGCCACAGCAAGCACAGCGCATGTGAGTCCGCTCACTATAGCAACGCTGTAGAGGAAGTCATCCTATGGAAAGACAGGGAAGAGAAAAGATGTATAATAGGTGGTGGTAAAAACCGAGTGTGTTTAACGATAAAGCAAAGCATGCAGAGCAAACACTGAGAAGCACCGACATTATGCGCCAGACAGAACGACCCACAAAGCTCGTCTCAGCTCAACCATCAATAATAGATATACAGACTTGACTTGCTGCGTCAACCCAAGGTCATTCGACTTTAAGTGATGTTAGGGTTGAGAGTTTTGGAGTGTCAAACACTCAGCGAAAAAACCTGCACTCGGCCCCCAGAGTGGCCCCCCTATCAGAGTTAATTGGGCCAACAGGGGGGAGAAAGACGAAGACAAGGTGGAGAGAAAAAGTAGAGAGAAACTGGACGATAGGACACACATGAGAGAAGAATCTAACTCTATTGTTTTTCGTCAGACTTTATATTTCTTCACCAGGCATTTTGGTCAGGGCTATTTATAACGTATTCAGATGAAATTCGGCCTCACAAACCAACCGACATATCCATTGGTGTGGGTTTCTACTCAGATGTAATAGGCCAATAGGCCACAGCTGACATATTTATTGACTCATCGTAGGAAAAAGCTCAGGCGTCACTAATAACATTAACAATGGCTCAGTTCTCTGTTCTCTGTTCTTTTGCCCTACTAAGCCATGACAGTGTGAAGCGGAGCCACCACTCACAATAGCAGGACCCTGACACTAAAGCAGCTAAATGGAACTTTTAAAAAGCTTTTATTTTTCTTCATATATGAACGTCCACTTTGAAAAATGTTCTTATTTTGGTGCTTTTTTTAGCTTGATATTCTTGGTGTCTCCTCCTATATGTCACATTGCTTCCATCTTTTCCACTAAATTGTGAAGTTGTTGTTATGAATTAATAACATTAGGCCTAATAACAGTATGTACTTATTCAAGGCACTACACACACATGGTTCACCCACAGAGGGGCTTTCGCTTAATTAGCCTGATCAGTATCTTTGTAAGGACTGTGTTGACACGTTAAGACTGTGCTTGATAGACATGTCATTTTTATTACATCCTATATTTTTTATTGGTTTGTGATGTTTGGTGACATTGTGTTATTCCAGCATTTGTCCAGCCAGAATGCAGGTGAGTATGGGTGCAAAGGGAATTGGCCCTCTTCACCAAAGACATTTTGCTGCTACAGTTTCAGGGTCCTGCTGTAGTTTATGCTGGATCACAGTCCCACTGTCATGGCTTACTGGATGTAAGGCTATTAGTAACAAATGTGCTTTTACATATTATGTAGATATTCAGGCCTTATCCATCATTCATACTATACCTATACCTATTCATAAATATCGCTCAAATCATTTCTTATCCACGTAATCATGAACATGAAAATTTAAAGACAGCAAAAATGGGTCCGACAAACACGGATCTCTATCTCAGAAGACTGCTGTTTGAAGTTGTTATTTTAACCCAAACAACGATCTTTTCCTAAACCTAACTCAGTGAATTTGTTGCCTAAATCCAACCGAGTTGTTATTTGTGAATTGATTTTATGTTGGAAAGACTTTATGCATGTAAACGAGCGGAAATTGACGCGTGTCAATGGCTTTTATAGGAATACCCACAAAAAAATGTGGAATTACTTTACGTGAGTTAACATACGTATGAACAGTTGCATGAGCAGAGATATTCAATAGTTAACTCTATAGTGTGCAGCTAATTTCAGACACCTAAGAGTCATCATCGTTTGCCGTAATCGTGACATAAACTCTACAGTTGTCATGACATTGATGACAGCCGTAGAGTTAAAAAACTGCAACTTTCACAGAAGATATGGCACAATTGCATTGTGGGATTGTTAAGAGAAAGTGCATGGCATGGACACTCCTTCTTTACTTCTTTACTTTGTGGGAATTTTGAGGGCATCAACTTGTGCATACATATCACACTCAACATTTGGACGCTAAAATAAAATGGTTAAGGGTATACAGTGAATTATATGGTGAAGTGATTTCACTTCCTGTTTGTCTGATGTCCCACAACAATGGAAGCGTACATTGTAAATGGTAAACCATAAACTAAAAGGTAACGTAAAGTATATATGCTTGTATTTCATTCAAATAATTTGTAGCTGGTTAAGAAAAATCTCTGAAAGTTATCACCTCTGCACAAAGGTTATTGGGGAAAAGGTTAAAAATGCCAGAAAAAAATGTGGAGGCTGCACTGCTTGTAGTTTAATGATGTTTTTCACTTGCCAAAGAAGCATCAGCATGCATGCTCGCGTAAACCAACATGCACTTGTTTGTCAGTTGAGCTCTTGAATTGCTGGTCAGCTAATAACTTGTTAATCCCTTAAACCCTTTTTACTAGAATGAGATTGGAGGAAGAATAAGGAGGAGCTCGTGCTTAATCAGTGCGCCTTTTTTTGTAAAGCTGACTAAACTGTAGTTTTGGATTTTTTAAATAACTTTGGCTCCATACACAAATCTTTATTGGCTGGCTGTTGCTCGTGTTCAGTATTCTGTCTGCTTTACAGTGTCATAAAATGATCCATCTGTGCTGTTTATGTACTGCATGTTTTCAGTAGGCAGAAAAATGCAAAAAAAGGACCCTTTTAGGTACAGGCAGTTCCTTATTTAGATTGTAAGGTATTTTGTACTGAGAAAGACTCACCATCAGAGAAGAAACTGTGTAAAAACGAGTGCGTGTATGTATTTGTTGCATCGGTGTGCGTTGCCCTCTCTCTCCGTCCAGGGAGAGCCAATCTCAGCTCTCTGTGTTTAATCAGGCACTAGACACAGACGGCCCGCCATGAGAGCAGCGACCCAGGACGTGATACGAATCGGGATTCCTGATTTTCCTCGCTCTCTGTCCGCTCAATGTGATTTTACAGCCTGATGCTTCAAGGTGGGCAACATTTTACGGCGTCCACACTGTAGTTCTGCTGTACTCTTCTGGCCGTTCTATCTTAAACGCGAACAGGAAGAAACCAGGGACAGATCTCCCCCTTCCATTTTTCATTTCCTTTTTCATAATCTCTATCTGGCTCTTTCAGTCAGACACACGGCATACAAACAGAGCACATGAGCACAGATCACTGCGGGTGTGATAAATCACCTCTGACTTGTGTTTGATGGAGACTTCAATGAACAAGCCTGTTTGTGCCACACAGAAAGAAAGAAAAAAAGCCCAAAGGTGGATACAAAGAAAGGGAGGCCATATGAATGACGAAAAACATGAGTCATGGCCTGTTAATGGGGGGGGGCGACTGACAGGTGATTTTGTAGGGAGAGGATAGAGAAAGAGTCTGGGTATAATGATGGAAGGGAAACAAAAAGTCCTGCATCTACAAAACCTCACCAAGCCCAATCGCTTGGGGAAATATTTTACATAAAAATACAGATTATTCTTGATAATCAATCAGGTGTAAAGACAGAGTGTGAAGTCTAAGACAAGGCAGATAGAGTAGGAAAAAAAAGGGAGTTGGATGGTGAAGAAAAGAGAGAGAACGTCAAAGAGACAGACAGTGGTAATAGGCTCTGGCTGGTGTCAGGAAGCTCCTCTGAGACCTCACACCCCCAGTTTCTATCAACATAATGGCAGCGGAGGATCAAACGGAGTAGCTACTGCCCTCAACCTGCCTCCCCACCAACTTCAGCCTCTCGCCTTTTGATTTGTGGTCAAAGGGGCCTCAATGACTCATTTTTAACACCATCAAACATGCACTTAAAATATCCAAAAGGACACACAGTTGGTTTGTCTGGAACGGATATGTTTATATTTAATCGGAACTCTGCATATCGATACATCCTTTGAATCTAAGTATTTCTACATGAATGCCAACACTCTCTTTTTGCCCACTATCTGTTTTTTCTCACTTTGTTGAATTTATTGTCAAAATTTGTGTGAGTTACTACCTAGATTTTAATAATTAGTAAATTTGCTATCCAGGTGATGTGAATGTTTGGCACTGGTATGATTAAATACATAATGTTATAATTTGGCATACATAGAACCTAATTTGCGTCCCAGCTATGTAACATTGTTTCAACTTTATCAGAATATTCATACCTATCGTGGAGCTTTACGAATTTGCTTTATTGACATACAGGTACAAGAGGAAAAGGGAGAAAGACTGTAGCATGACAGATTATAGCTGTAAAGTCTGTACAGTCAAACTGATTGTACACTGACTGTTTGGGGCGAATAAAATTACAGCGGCTTCAGCGCATTTGTACGGCCCCAAGTATAAAGACAATGCAATTTCATGTGTTTACAGGAAATCTCCACAGGGTAAGCTGCGTAACGTGATTTGGTTAGAGGGCCCAATAATGCCTCCAAGTCTCAAATTTCCCCCTCAGCTCAAGGCTGCTTTAAAATTCAAGTGTGGAAGTGAAATATGAAGATATTTTAAGATCTGCTGCTGGGCTCAATAACAAAATCAAGAAGTGCATTTTAGAGCTTTGAAACTAGGAAGCTTGGAATCTTAAAGAGGGATGAGTGACTTCTTGGAGTGTACAAATCTCTGAACGGACAGATGGCCAAGGTTAAATCATTTACAAACCAAAACAGGAGGGTTCAAAGCACAGACCTGAAATAAAAAAGATGCGACGTGTGGGCGCGCCCCAAAACAGCGTGATGATGGAAGGGTTGGGCCGAGCCCCGGCAACAGAAAGACGAGACTATTTCGGGGAATCTTATTCATAGTCTTAACACCTCCAGAGAGAGAGAAAGAGAGGATGGGGGAGGGGAGTGAAATGTTGACATTAAAAAGAAAGTGTGTGTGCATGTGTGTGCGTGTCAACGAGAGAAAAGGAAGAATAGTCAGGTGGAGGGAGAGGAGAACGCTGACGTCAGAGGAGCTACAGCAGAGGGCTATAAAAAGATACCTCGCTCACAACAATGAGCGATGTGTGTGTACAAGTACTGAGTGTGTTTTGACTGCAATGGAGCGCATATGGAACTCAAAGCTATTGTAGATTTTCATTACTTATGCCATGTTTGTTTGTATGTGTAGTATGCATATGATGCGCACATAATGTGTATGTGGGGTCATTTGTGCCCTTGGCTCACACACGTGCGCCTGTGTTTGCCACTTTTCTCATAAGCAGGTTGTTTGTGTTGTTGGGGAGGAATAGTTATGAGCCGCTAATGAGCTGTGTTTTTTTTTTATCATAACACACTGAAGAAAATCACAAGGCCCAAGGTAAGATTTAAACTGTCTCACCGTCGTGGCAGGTTTTAACCTTGAATTTAACAGCACTTCATCAATAAAAAAGAGCTGCCCTGATCAGAACTGCAGAATGGGAAAAAACATTGCCCCCTGCAATCCAGTGCCTAAAGACACCAATATTATAGACATAAATCCTCACCTTTTTTTACTACTAATGATTTACAGTCTGATATTCAGTTTAATTAAATGCTTTAAAGGAGCATTTCCAACATTTTTACACATGAAATCCAGTTAACTTGTTCAGTTAACAGTTGAATGAGGTCTACTTTGACTCAGGAGGAGCATTACAAAGTTTGATAAAAAATAAATAAAAAACAGATGACATGACATCAGGGTTATCTTTTTTGGTTCAGGCTTTAGCACTTACATTTTTTATTAAATAATTATAGTATTTATCACAGACAGCCTGTGTAACAAACTTCAGACAAGGAGAGTAAGAGGTGGGTCTAACGAAAGGCACTATTGAGTTGCATTATGGGAAGTGTAGGATCCAGCCTCCTTGAAGCTTGACCCATAAAAGGGACTACTTAGGAAGGGTGTCCCTGACTACATAGTCAATTCTCTGATCGTCTTTTTTTTTCTTCTTTTCTCATTGATCTATATTCTCATCTGCAACATTAACTTTTACATTTTCTAAGATAAACAAAAGAGCCAATCAAACACCCAATCAAACAATTTGTGTTCTTGACTTGGAAAAAGGATTTATTTTTAAAATAGGTCACATTCCATCCATTTTTTCCTGGCCTGGTGCCACTTTGGGACAGCACTGTTTGTTGGGGTTAGGGAGTGCATGTGTCGGTTTGTTTCTTATTCCTAATTGCCTCCATTGTAGTAATCCACAGACAGAAGGGAAACGACAGGAAAGTGAGGGGGTCTGCAAGCCATAAACAGCTGTTTCTATTTGACAAAGAATTGTTCATTTAATCAAAACTAGAAATACCACCTCACTGTTGTATGCCTCCGTCAACCAGTCATGTTGCAGTTTATCATTTTATCCAATTACACATTTGTGTGATTGTCATAATATAATAAGAAAATTCTGAAAATTCCTCAGGCGTCCTGGGATATCCCATTCAATATAATAGAAAGGACGGACGGACAACACAAAAACAGGCATGCGCAGAGGCATGAAAATATTTAGAGCTCTACTAGTGATACGTTTCTATGTGAGTGGTCTGATGCTAAATGTTTTCTTTCAATTTTTGTTTTCTTTCCATTTTGAGGCTTACGCAAAATATGTATAGTGCTTTTCACGGGTCCTATGGGGTGCTAGCATATTAATTAGTTTCCAAAATAGACTAAAAGTTATAATTTATTGGGAGAAAACCAGCCCTTCTACGTAAAATTAGGCATTCAGTTATGTTGGCATGGACATCAATCTGTCTTCTAGCATATTGTATATTCCTACAAATAGTGTGTGCATAGGTGTGTGTGTGTGTGTGTATATGTGTGTGTGGTCTTACCACTTCCGGGGGCACCCTGGTTGCCAGATCATGGATGGCCTTTCCAACGATGCACAAGGAGGAGAGAATGAACACAACTCCAAGGACCACACATGCCCTGCAGACAGAAAAAAACAGACAGAGAGCAGAGATTTTTAGGAGCTTCAGCTAGTGTCATCTCTTTCCAAAAACCAGCCACGAGACTTTAGAAGTTAGGTATAGTTGAACCAAAGCAATAACATAAAGTAGCCGACTCAAGATCAGTCACACCGTCTCCCAGTTACTGTCTCTCAATTTTGCATTTGCATGAGGATCATTTGTCTTTTTCCTGCTGCAGATAAGTCCCAAGCAGTCTTTCACAGTATTTAACTGTTATGAGTGATACTGGCAGAGGCCCTCCGTCTGGCAAACTAGGAAAGGTTTTTTACCAACTACTGTGAAATATTATAGGAATAGTTGAAAAAATAATAATAAACACATTCAGCCATTAAAACCTCCTATTCACTGGCTTGAAATACAGCCAGACCGTTGAAAATGACATAAGTCAGCAATAAGCGATATAGCAGTGTGGTGGTAAGCCTACTGATACGTCAATTCCCTTCAATTCCACTAAATATTTGAGGTTAAATTGTAGGCTAGGGGGCAGAATTAGCCGCATGACGCAGCGTCTGGAACGGTGCATGATGGATGATGTTACAACACAATCTGTCGTAAAACAGAAAGGCCTCTTTATGTCTGATTTTAATGATAATACATCTAATCTAAAAAATAATAATCAGTGTTTGGGAGATTGTCAGAAGACTGTTCATGTATTTGGGGCACTGTGTGTGCTACCAGAATAAACAAGTTGCCAACTTCTGTCGTAGCACTCGAGGTTGGCACTGTGATGTTTGTTCAGTGTGTTTGGTTGGGTTGGGGCTACAGGATGCATGCAAATAACAATCAACTGCTCTGGCAGCAATGGAATGAGATTCGACACCTCTGCATTGCAGAGTTTTTACACTTTATCCTTTCTGCGACACCTCCGCTGGGCCCATCTATCTCACACAGAACAGAGAAATAAAGTATCTGACAGATGCAGTGAGGTTGTGTTTGTCCTACTGATTCGGATGGTGGTCAGTCACAACAAAAGAGTCCGCTGAGAAAAGTCAACATTTGAAGCCTGCATGAGTCTCTCCAAGCTACACTAAAAAAATTGCTTCACTTGAGTTCCAGCTATTATATATGGAAAAATATGCATGCATTAACAAGAAACTGGTGCATCAACAAGACTCGCTTGGCGTGGCATAAAAAAATAAACATAGCCACTTAATACATATTTAGCCTTAATACATTCCCCATTCAAGATAGTCTCGATCAAAATGGCTTTTTTTGCCATAAACTTTCAGTTGGACGCACTGTTACCTGATAATCTCATTCTGACTCATTCCTACATTCTTATTTATTTAAAAAAAATGTTTTATCTATTACCGGATAAAACAAACTGACATGTACGATATCAATCTTCAGGAAGTTCACAGCTCTGCCTTCCTCCACAAATCGTGAGCGCAAAGTGCTTTGGTCAAACTTTAGTTTCTGTCTGTCTACAGCAAATAAGATGTGTATATAAAACGTCTCACTCTCGGGGTGTATACATGTACAGTATGCATATGTGTTATGTGTTTTTTTCATTGTAAAATATTAAGTACATAATAAGAAGCAAAGACAAATTTGTGTTTACAGTTTTAATGATTTTGTACATTCAGGTATGTGTGTGTGTGTGTGTGTGTGTGTGTGTGTGTGTGTGTGTGTGTGTGTGTGTGTGTGTGTGTGTGTGTGTGTGTGTGTGTGTGTGTGTGTAAATGGATGTTAGAGTGGCAGCTCGGCCTTCAATCCTCTGAACGAAGCAGAGGCGCTGTCATAAGAAGAACAAGGCTTTGATGTACTCAGCTCAACTTAATGCTGCCTTCAACCTAAATCACCATTTGCTGTTAGTCGTTACCAGTGAAACAAACAATTAAAATACTGCCAGTTCAGAGAGGAAAAGAAATTTCAAACTCTAGATTTAGTTGTTGAATTAGCATCTTTGCAAAAGGTAAATCAAGATCAGGGGGAATTCGTAGACAAAATAAAAATGAATGGAAAGACAGACAGATGGATGAATACTGTAGATGGATATATTAATGCAGGAGCTTTCTTGCTTTACTGCAAGTGGAGAAGAGAAAGTCAAATTGCATCCCACCACATAGATTCGTCAAACATAAATTGAACTCAGCACGCTATTTGGTACTCACATATACTCTCTGTGTGCAGAGTGCACAGCCGCTGCATTGCTGTAGCGCCAGAGGACGATGAAAGACGACAGGACGTCCAGCGTGGCATCAAACTACGGCAGGAACAGAAACCCAGCGTCAAAGGAAGACAGGAAATGGTCTTAAGTTGCAAGTTATTACAGTAGTTTCATCTAACTTGTTTCAATAGTGGCAGCTTTGTAATGAAAAAAAGCGTGTTTCAAATAGCAGCTTAATTATTAGCTCTCAAAATATGGTAGCGGTACATGATAGTGTAGTAGTGCTGCTGATATGCTTCTGAGAACTGCATCCACCACCACGCTCAGAGGTATCAAATGTGTTGCGGCTTACAGTGTAAGTATCCTGATCTTATCTGTGGTGTTGGAATAAAGAAATACATGAATACTGTGATGATTATCTCAATAAAAAAATCCTGTCTGGTGAAAAAATGCTAATGTTACTTTAAAAGTGCACACGAAGGGAAAAGTCTTATGTGGATGCCTAACCAGTGCTGATGGTAAATGAAGTCAATTAAAGCAGTAAGCTGAGTTCTCCTGTTGAAAAATCTCTTGTTCATTCCGCCAGGGGGATGATGTGATCGGTCGCATGTGTACATATGTGCGTCAGTGAGTGTGCATCTCTATTTCTGTCTACTGCAAATCTCACATTCTGCACCTCCGATATGCTACTCTGCGCCAACAGTAAGGGGATGAGAGTTTGCACACACTGCTTCATGCCGCTCAACCATAGATAGTCTGTGTATCAATTAAGATGTCTCTTGGTTCTATAGAACTAATGAATATTAGTATATTAATATAATATTCATATGGTGTGAAACAACTACTTTAAAATGTACTGCATGACTGAAAGACTGTTGATGTTTTGTTGCCAAAGGGAAATCAAGGCCATAAACATTAGTCAGTTATCCTCTATTAAAGAACGCTTAGGACAGTCCTATCCATCCTTAAGCACATAAAATATGGCATGAACATTATCATTTCATTTCTTAGTAACACCATGTACCTGTAAAAGCTAAACTTTTCACATCATAGCAGCTCAAGCCGTCGTGCTCTAGCCCCTCTGCGTTGGGTTATATCAACTTGTTGTCTTGCTACTTTATTAAAACGGACATAGATAGCCGAGCCTTTGCTAATTAAAACCTAATCTTTAATAAAGAGATAGCTAGCACTGCAGATTATGGTTAATAATATTCTAATCACATTGTGCTAATCACATTTTCCCTCACTGGCCTCGGGTGTGGAGGATTTCATTTTCACTTCACTCCTATTAAGTCTTTTTACACTAAAGTGCCTTATTTGGGGAAAGACAGCAGACATGTTTAGCAGCCACAAAAGACCTTTTGACATTCAACCTGAGCTCCTCTGCCTTGTTACCTTGGAAACAAAGGGACCTCACTTAGGAAACGGGAAACATTAATAAATCACAGAGACCAAAGTTATGACTAATTGATCAATGCAAATGGAGGGGAGAAGAAAGGTGAAACTCACGCCAAATCCAAAGGATGACGAGCTGTGTCTCATGAACGATACAGCTGTGAAGAGAGAGAGCGAGAGAGAGAGAGAGAGAGCAGTACTGATTGATTAGTTTTTATTTCAGTAGTCAGTTTGCTACTATACAAGCTACTATGTTACATTAATGATACATATTGATTTTCATGTAAAATTAACATGATGTGTCTTTTGCGTAGAAAAACAATAATGCGAAATCAAAAACCATTACATGATGAAACATTACATGATAATAAGTGTCGGTGAATAACAATATGTAAAAAATACATCATAAGGATATCAAGAGAACACAGTACCATTGTGAATACTAAACAAGGCATGGATATTTTCCAATGTACATCCGTCTAATGTTTGATGTGTTATTTTGGTTGGTGGATAATTCATATTGGCAGTTCACTTCATGTATTGTTTACGCCTAGAAAGTAGAAAGTAGTACTCTCAAGGTATTCTATACACAGTTAATAGTCCATAAAACACAATCTGTGAGACATTTTGCAGGTGAAGTACGATGAGAAACCCTTCCTCTTTATTCATCAACTAAATCATTTTCTAATGTACCACACAAGATAGTGTACGGCAAAACCCCCCAGTAAACGTACCAGAGACATGTAACCTTCTTAGAGTTGCTTATTTACACATCCAAACGGTAGGGAGTAACATTTGTATCCGTTTGGAGCCGTGTTTCTGGCCATGCCAATGTTCATTCGCTGTTTAGCTTTAGTTTGGTCACCAACAACTCCCTTTTTAGCAGCTAAATGCTCCACTATGTTAGCCTGTTAGCTGCTCATATTTTAAGTCTGCTGTTCGCTGCTACAAGAGAGTTGAAAGCAAGGTGTGTAAAACCAAAACAATGAGCTGAAATACTTTAATAACTCTACAGATCTGAGGGGAAATACACCTTCCACATGTTAACTTTTGAAGGCCTCATTTAATGGACTAGATATTGAATGTTTTCTGAACGGGAGAGATGGTATTGTACATTCATTGCAGTCCCTGCAGTCCTTTTTTTTCTTTTTTGCCCTTCTGCCTGCCCTTGGATGCCATACTCTCTCTCCCTCTCTCTCTTTCTACCCCCCACACACCCCTGTGTTTTCAGGACAGTGTCTCTGGGGGACAGCATATCGGCAGTTAATCACCATGGTAACAGGAGATTTAAGGCCAATCTGGGACATAGTTTGAACTACAGAGCTTTCATCTTCGGTCTCTCTTCCTCCCCTCTCCGTTCTTTGTCTTTGTCGCCTCTCCTGTCTTTTTCTCTGAGATTCTGATTTCCTTTGAAACATATCTCCTTCTGACCTTCTTTCTTTCCCTTCCTACTTATCTCAGAGTGTCTTGTCACATCTTTGAGTGGTGGCCTTTGTCTTTTATTCATTCTCGTTGGAGCTCTCTGCCTCGCAGAAAACGAATGACGTTGCATTTTGCCATCCGCTAATAACTATATCAACTAAAGATACGAACAGTGCATTAGGTTTTAATGCTTATAGTGTCACTAATGTGAGGAAAAGAGTAGCTTCAGAGTGAGCAGGTACATTCAAAGGGAAGCACAAGAGAGAAGGGGGGGGGACTTGAAGGAAGAAAACAAGAAGAAACGATGGAGAAAGGATGAAAACGGAGGAATGGAATAAAGTTAAGAGGGCAGTCCCAGATCGAGCCCTGATACATGGCAGATGGTACAAGTCAGGCTGGGTGCGTAACACATGACTGCCCCAAACACACTCACACACATATGCTGTCTCTCTGTCTCGCTCCATCTCGGAGGCTGTCACCCAGAGCCTCCCTCTCTTTCTCTTTCTCTAACACGTACAAACTCTCTCTCTCTCACACACAGAAGGGTGAGCTGTCTCTCTGGAGCTCCACCAGGCCTTCCGACCCATCTGGAGAGTCCGAAGACGAAGCCAAACTGAGCGAGTGAGTGCTTCTAAGATGAGTTCAAGAACCAAATACAGGGGAAACGGAAGGTTTGAGTTCCGCTCTTCACTGCACCTGTCTCGATGCTTGAACAAATGTCCTTTTATCACTTTAAGCGACATCAAATAAAGTTGCTTCTTAGCTGGTCGTATTGATCAATGAAATGAGTCCAAGGGCTGCATATTGATTACGTCTATCAAAAACCATGAATGCACCGTGAGACTGTAAAGAATCTCCACTTGTTTGTAGTTTTACATGGGTTTCCTTTTATTTTCATTATACTAATATTCCTGAAGAAGTTTGATGACTTGCAGCAGATATCAGTGCTGTATACAGCTACAACTAGCTTTTACTTTCACAATGGATTAATCTGCCCGTTATTTTCCATATCAATCCATTAATCGTAGAGTATAAACGTCTTTAATTTTAAGAAAAATGTCCAAACCAAAAGATATTCAGTTTGACATGATATAAAACAGAGAAAGGATGGAAGTCTTCGTAAATGAGTGTCTGAAATGCAGCACTTTCTGACATTTTTGATTAGGAAATTACTTTAACAATTAATATATTATGAAAATGTAGAAATTATGTCGAATGTAATTTTTACAATTGTAACAAAAGAGCCAATTATCAGTTCCAAGCTCTAAAGCAATGTTTTATTCACATGAAGAACTTGAAGAGTGAATAACCTTTGTAAGAATAAAAGCAGAGAGGTGCACTGTCTGCTTGAGATCACTTCATAAGTTAAAGATATCCTCTTTTCAAAATGTCTCTGATATGATTCGAGATCCGTCCCATATGCCGATGGAGGTCACAGGGCCAGATAAGAAGTCCTACAGTACGACGTTTATGAGGAATAATGATTTAAGGAGCACATTTTAAGAAATATTCTAAAACCAAATATGATTTTTATGATATGTTTCTTGTTGAGCGACCTGTCTGGGTGTCACATCTCCTAGTGTGCATGTAATGTTGGGATCTCAGTGACAAATTGTAGACATCAGGTCTGGCATAAAAGACACTGGCTTTTCATGTGCCGGTCCAGGATGCCAATAGGGAAAACTGACTCCTAGGCGGATGACATGTATTGACCCATTCAGAAATACAACACACAATATACAAACAGATAGTGTGTGTGTGTGTGTGTGTGTGTGTGTGTGTGTGTGTGTGTGTGTGTGTGTGTGTGTGTGTGTGTGTGTGTGTGTGTGTGTGTGTGTGTGTGTGTGTGTAGCTGCTTGAGAGTTTGGTATTTTCTGGCTCTTAGTATCCAGCTAGTTGCCCCTCTCTTGTCTAAATATCTGCCTTTGTCAAACATAATCCCACCCTGGTGGCTAGTTTTTAATGCTTAGTTCTTTGCTCAGCGACGTGTTAGTTGTTAAAGGAGTTAAGCTGGTACCTTCCTTAAATCGAAGGCATAATTTGAAGTAAAGTGAAATAAAGTTTGTCTCTTTTCTCCCTTCTTTCTTCAAACCTGTCTGGACTCATACATCCAGTGATGTGGTTGTGCCCTTGATTGTAATTGTGTCCTAGATCTAAAAGCATTTGTGTGTGTGTGTGTGTGTGTGTGTGTGTGTGTGTGTGTGTGTGTGTGTGTGTGTGTGTGTGTGTGTGTGTGTGTGTGTGTGTGTGTGTGTGTGCGTGTGTGTTTGTGTGTGAGAGACCGTCTACATTCCAAAGAGCCTCTAAGTTGAGAGCTGAACCCGCTGCCAGAGAAGCTCTGACCCATAAACTGTCATGGGTTTAGCCTACATTTGTGGTTTTCATTCAGTACAATGCACAGCTCAAGAACATATACAACTCCAAGTTATGCCTGATCGACACACAGAGGTATGTGGATATCATAAAGCGCCTAATGCTGAGTTAGCAGAATGTGTATTCCTATTACATAGAGAAATACATTGTGGCTATGGCTTACATAATGTCTGTGTGCTCCAAACTTGTGACTACAGCGTGTTCGTTAGCAGGGAAAACCATGTCATCGTTTTGCAACTTCAAGGCCATGTGTAACCTTTTCTCATAACACTGTGTATAATTTATGTGGGGATCCTATTATCACACCGACTCACCATTACTAGGAAATTTGTTGTTGTGATCAGATAAAGTGATTTGTTCCACAATTAAATAACTCTTTCTGGAAACTGTCGCATTATCAGAAAGACACCCAAGACACCACTCCCCTATTGGCTGCAATTAGGGCTAGTCTGATAAAGTGAAAAAAAAATTCCCAGAGAAGGGCAAAGACGATAGAATAAACCAGCCGTAAAAAGACAATGTATTTAAAAAATATATATATTTACTGCTTCTCTGGGGAGAATACGTCCATGTGAGTCTGACCGTTTTCTCTGAATTTCTTATTCTGTAATAAATTGTTTATCTGACCCTCTGTCTTCATAAAGTGATGCAGTGAGTCAGCCGGAATGTTAATCAACACTTTCAACCGAGGAAGCATTTTTGCACACACACACACACACACACACACACACACACACACACACACACACACACACACACACACACACACACACACACACACACACACACACACACACACACACACATACTGCTTTGCTCAATGTGTATTCAGTACCCAACAGAACAGATGTCCTCTCTCTGTGTCTGTGTCATCTGTCTAGAAACTCATAAGGGAAACATTTAACACCCCTCTGCTTCATCACCAGCTTCATCACCTGGAGTCTACTCCTACTGTCTGCCCTCATTTAAACATGCAGTTACTTAAAAACGTTAGAGGTGTCACGAGCATGTGGTCATTGGGCCAAAAACACTGTATTTTTCTCTCGATTTCATATCGTCAACTAATTAGAAAATAGAGGGTTTTTTCTTCTGCCGGCAGCCATTCATTTTTCCAGTTTCTTCTCTCAAGCTCATTTCGATGTGCCAGCCGCCTGTGTTGCTACCGCCTGCCAGCAAATCGATGCCTCTCTCTCGGGAAAGCAGACACTATACCAGGGGCAACATCCTTTGAGTTGTTAGTTAATCAGGGAGGCAAGTGTGCGTGACCACTGCTAACAAGACTGGGGAAACAGGAGAGAAAGGCAGATGAGGAGGGGAAGATGGAGTGGTAGAGGGAGTAAAGAAGAGAGGGAAGACGGAAGAAGAACTGAAGAAGGAGGGAATTCAAAGAGGAGGATGAGGAGAAACAGAAGGAGAGTGTGATAATCAAGGAGGGGCTGTAGGAGTAGAGGAGAGAGACTGAAGGAGCAGCAAATAAAAAGGAAACAACAGTGTGCTCTGTGTGTGTCTGTATTATGTTGATCTATTATAAGAAAGCACTAATCCTAACCCTTATAAATCGATTACACCAGTTTACGGCAGTCAAACATGAGGCCAGTGTGTCCTTTGTGTCTATTTCTAGGAATTATTATTCTCCTCCATTATTTTCTATGCTCCCCATAGTCCACTCAGATGTCCTGCCAATACCTTGCATATCCATAGCAGTGCTTGAGACTTGGCAGCAGTAAAACCCTAATTGTCAGTGAGTTATGTAATGAACCGGGGCTAGTGCCAACACTCAACACCCATGCTCTCTCCCTCTCCCTGTCTCTCCTCAGTGTTCACTAGGCACTGATGATGAGCAGAAGATGGATGAGGCAGCAGCTGATTGGATAGTAATTCCAGGCCAGACTATTGACTGTTGTGGATGTTGAGGACCTCGTATGTAACGACATGCAAGCATCTTTAATATTTGTGTTAGCGGTTCTTCAGGTTTTCTGTCCTTGAGACGATGAGGGGAGGGATTATGTATACACCATACAATTCATCCAAAATTGACTATACTCTCATACTCAAGAAATCTGTATAGTAGCTCATTATCAACACATTTTCTGTATATATTCACATAATGCCCTATAAGGGCTCATTTGTCATTTGTTTCCCTCAGTTTCTGCATTTTGTCTGTTTTTGAAATGAGGTTCACTAGTCAGGTTTTCAAAGCACAGAAATATAAAAAAGTGAAATGGTATCTGAGCATGCACTCTCCTCTTCAGTCACATTAGCAGCTCTGTGAGGCTGTAGCTTTCTCGGGACAGTGGTGCTTTGAGCTAAATGCTAATATCAGCATGCTAACGTGCTCACAGCAACACAGCTAACATGCTGATGTTTAACAGGTATAATGTTGCCTTGTTTACCTCCTTAGTAATGCTAGCTAATTGCTAATTAGCAAAAATCATAAATCATCCAATAGTCTTTTTGTGGCATTTCACGAAAGATCAAAACTGTGAACCTCATCATTGCAAGAAATGTCAGAGGATTACCAAGGTCAGAAGAATTCATCCTTTGGGGACCATGAATATCTGTACAAAATGTAAGTCTGTCATTCAATGGTTTGTATGGTATCTTACGGAAAGTTAAAAAATGTTTTGTGTGTTTTTCAACAAAATCCAGCAACACAAGATAATTTCCGCTTACATGAGTACCGTTCATTTTCACTAGAAACTCAAAATTGGGTTTAGGCAACAAAACACCTTAAATAGGTTAGAAAAAGATCATCATTTTAGTTTTGTTTTTGCTGCTGTAAATCCTGTAAATTTAATAATCTAATAAAGAATTTTCTTATCTTATCTTATCTTATTTCGGTTAAAAGTGCAATTACTGAAGAATGCAAGTCACATGACAAAACATCCAGTGTTGACATCTCATTTCACATGGGAAACAAACAGCGTCTCCTGGCTGAAAGATACTGTATGGGTTTGTTGAACCAATCCACCTCCCCTTCCGTCATGAGCTGCGGTCTTAATCCTTCCTCGTTCATTACGTGGATAACATGCAAATCATTTATTTTTCGTAGCTTTTTAGACGAATGCCAGATGAAACCAATTATCGTTTATACATTGTCACAGTTTGTCCTTTCATCTGTTTGGTAATAAAGTTATAGAATATGATTTTGTTGTAGCCAGATTCTTGTAAACTATGTTTTCAAAACAGTGGTGGACCAATCTCTCTGGCATTGCCATCCATATTCTTACCACCTAAGCTACAGTTTGACTTACAAGGCAATATGGCAGACATGATAGTTAGAGTAGAGGTCATTATGGCCCCCGCTTCAGGTCATTTTAGAGAAAGAGAGGGATGATGTGCCAATTTTGCAGTTACAACTAACCAAATCACTGCACTGAATAAGTCTCCTAAACTAAACTATTTGCAACTCTACAGCTACGATTTTTCAAAGACTACAACTGCTCTAAATCTAATATGGAAGAAACCAACACTGTCAACTCTATATGTGTTAAATATCACTGAGGATATCTGCCAAACTCCCCACTGATAAACTGAGGTCATGCTTATGTCTTTGTCCATTTGTCTGCTGACAGGTGCAGTAGGTCCAAAAAGAACATTTCTACACTGTCTTTCTCCTGTTAAATCCCCCGTACAGTCAACAGCACCCCTGCTGTTGACTGTATGAAAAAAAAAAGTCCATATCGAATTAGCAGAATGATTTGCAGCCAAACCGAAATGTAATCACAACCTCCTCTCTGTTCCTCAAGGGCAAGAGCTCAATTCAGGGATGCGAAATTCAATTACATCACAAGGAGCAAAGGAATAATCTGGGAGGAGAGAGATGAAGACAGAAGCAGACAGAGGAGCAGATGGACAGACGGACAGAGACGGGTAATAACTTCCTGTAATTCGCTTTGGATAAAAGCGTCTGCTAAATGACTGTAATATAATGTAATGTAATGTAATAATAATAATAATAATAACTTTATTTATATAGCACCTTTTAAAAACAAGGTTTACAAAGTGCTTCGACAGGCAAGCCAGCAAAACAGTGCAATAGAAGAAACATTAAGAACAATGGTTAGGATAAAACTAAACAAAGAAACAAAATGAAATAACAAGTGACAATCAAATAAACGAACAAAATAAAAAAAATCAAGTGAAATAGGTTAAATATAGTAAACGAATATAAGATAAAATACTAAGACCAAATGAAAATGAAACATTAAAACGACGACATCACATAAAAGCCATGGTAGGCAGGAGATGAATAAAGTGTGAGAGCCACTCTCACACTGCCAATCAGTGACTCTCTGAGCTTCCATCCAATCCAGGACGAGTCATCTGCGTTAGTGCTCTGAAAAAAGAAATCTCCCAATAGACACATTTAATGAAGTTGAGGAAAAAAAACACCTAATGGTCCCAAGATGAGGGGAGGGATTCAAAGTGTTTGAAGCATAGCGGTGTGGTTCAAAAGCAGTTCATTATATTTCCTGGCTACGCAGTGAGGATGGAGCTGCTATTTACACAGTGTAATGCTGAGACGGGTGATGATAAGCAAAGGCGGGTAAGGAAAAGACCAGAGAGAGGATTAGGAGAACTATAAGGAGAAGGGAAGACAGGAGGGGAGAGGCTCAGTGAGGAGGAATTATGTATCATTAGAGCCGGACTAAACAAGATATTTATGCAAATACACCTGTCGGGGCCAAGATACGGCTGGAACGGAAAAGAATATCCCATCGGTGTAAATCCAGACACTGAAGGTTACAAGAGCTGAACTCTTGAGCAGGAGGAATCCTAATTTCCCTGCCATGTTAGACTGAACATGTGCAAGGTGACCCAATGCTGCTTTCAAAGCTTTGATATTGAATATGAAAACAAAATAACTTAAAACTGTTAATGTGATCAGCTGTGTGCAAATAATTGTTTAAGATAAAAGCATCAGCTAAATGAATGTATTGTGACAACCCTGTCTACTGGAAAGTCTATAAACAACTCATTTGCAACAGCATAAACATTTTGAAAAGGAACATAATTTGGTCAGAATTACACTTTCTATCAAAATAATGAGGATATGTTCTTAATTAACGCATCAGGCAAATGACCTATCAGTAAAATGTTCACTGACAAGGTAAATCACATATTTTCTGCCAAAATATCTTATATTATACACAGACAGTCTTCCAAGAAAAAAATGTACTTATATGTGGCTTGTGCAAGCAGCTTATCACAACGCACATGTACAATTACTGCAATGCAATATCAAAGCTCTTTTTGCATACAATTTGCATACAATATAAATATATTCCAAGGCAATCTATATGAAGTGCTGGTTGAGCAGTAGGAATGCAGGTGTAGGAATGCTAATTGCTATTGAAGGTCCTTTAATGTTTTGAAAACCTTGAATGAATCAAGTGCACAGCAGTTAGGCTATAAAGTACTGGTAGATTTCTATACATGAGTTCAAAAGTAATAAGAGAATTATAGGAGTGCATCGGCAAATCGACAACTCCTTCATAAGGATTTCAAAAAGGAATATTTGAAATAAAAATGCAAGGACTGTGTAGGGGAATATATATCTACACTTTTATAAAAAAGCCTATCAAAAGAGTTAAAAACAACAATGTGTGTGGCTGCTTCTTGAGTCTGCTGCGTTACTAAAGACTGTGTTTTACCACCAGATGTTTTCATACACACACATTCAATTTGATCAAGCACTGTTTGTGTCGGACGTTGAATAGAGGAAGTGTTTAGTGGTTTCTATGGTTACCATGCAGAGTTAGAAATCAGCAGTACATATACAGTAACACAGATTATTATTACCCGCTAGAAGTAGCTTAAATGTTGAATGGTTTATTTAAAGCACCGTGAGTGTTTAACAAGCTAAAGATGCTAGCATAGCAAACTAGCTTCTTTACAGCCATAACAGGGCCAGGGGGGGAATTCTCCTCCATAATTCTCAGTGACCCCAGTCAAATATGTAAAGTGGATACCAGTGTTGGATCATATCGTCATATCGTCATATCGGCGACTGTGACTCAGTGGTAGAGCGGGTCGTCGTAGGCGAGACACTTAACCCCAAATTGCCCCCAAATATCTTCGGGGTATGTTTGGGTATGCATGGTTAGATAGTTCTGAAGGTATGGATGCTAAAGCGCTTTGAGTGGTCGGAAAACCACTATGGTAAAAGTACAAGTCCATTTAGCATCCAAAAACCACTTAGGGAGGAGGTCAGGGTGGATGGATGGGTTATCTTTTTTGTTTTTATCTTACTTACTTAACAATAACATGTTGAATAAAACGTACTTGTCTGTATGTTTAAAAGTTTGTTTTATTTTGTCTTTTCAGCAGTAGCTGAGCTTGTTGCAGGTTAAAACATCATGGATGTACTGGATCATAATCTGCTGTAATGCTATATGCACACAAGTTTCTGATTTGTCATCCCTTTAATATTATTAATATTTATGTGTATGTAGGATGTAGTATCGTATCAAGGGCAGAAAATGATAAGTCACGAATCAGTTTCAACCTCAATCGAAGTGCTTTTGATGCCTAAAACTAAACTCAGACGAGAGGCACGATGCAAGTCCTGCTTTCTACGCCCACATTGAATGCACCACGAGTTCATTCATTCAAAAAAAACGTAGCTTCTGAACATCTTCCAGGTAGGAATTACACTCTACACAAAGAGACGTTCATTATTACAGTTCCATATTATTCAACTGTAATTATCCGGGAGACACGGTTGAATGACAAGTGTAAATGGGGGGTATTTGTCTGAACCTATTACCATATGCATGTGTGTGTGTCTTTTTGTATGTGTGTGTCTCAAATTGCTGGTTGCCCTCCACTGGGGCAGGGAGTTAAAACATAGGCCCTCAGGACGTTGCTTCCTCATTAATTAGTGGCTGTAAATGGGCATACCCTCCATCTGATGACCACACACACACACACACACACACACACACACACACACACACACACACACACACACACACACACACACACACACACAGAAAAACAGACAAACAAGCTCGCAAAGGCAACAACCGCACACAATATCAAAAAATAAAACCGTTAAGCAAATAGCAGGAACTGAGCTTCGTTCAATCACAGAAGGCACATGTGAACACTCCTAACAGCTGAGAGGCATGAACCCACACAGTCCTTGCCCCTTTAGCAGATCCGTCCGACATGGCCGCGGCTGTTTGCTGCAAAATATTGTGTTTAATAATGCAGGAGCTACCGCTCAGCTCTGCTCTCTCTCTGGCTGAGTTCACCCTGCGGAAACCCCTACTGGGCTGCTTCCTCTCTCTCCATTCCTCCCCCCTCCTTCCTCCTTTTTAACCTCACTTTTTTTTATACTGTCCTTCTCACCCTCTCCTTCCCCTGTGGATGGGTCTCTTAGTCCCTTCTGCCCCTGCATGTCTTCTAAAAGACATCCTTTTTTTACTGTCCGTCTCTCTGTCCTCTTCGCTTTCCTCACCCTCCCATCCGTCTCCCTCCCTCCCTCATCCCACTTCTGTTTCGCTGTTAATCATCCTCCCTCCCTTTGCTCTTTCCTTCCCTTCCCAATCTATCTATTTCCATCCCCTTCATTCTGCTCCTCAATCCGTCTCCTCTGTTTCCTTCCCTCTCTCCTCTCCTCCATTAACACCCCTATATTCCTAACCCTCCCTCTCTGTGGTAGCTCCATCAGCCCTCTCCCCCTCGCTGTAGCCCAGCAGAATTGATTTGTAGCAGGGCAGTCGATGGGGAGGTGCCATCTGCGAGATGCTTGGCACTGGGGACTCACCAAGGCTGGAAATGTGGAGATTAAGCTATAGGACAAGCACACGGTGGATTGAGCTAATGCTTCCTAGACACCTGCAGCTTTTTTAAAGAGCTTCATTCTGGAAACGTTTTAACGGCTTAAGAAAAACGTCCGGTTGCGTTCAAGGATTTTTTTCCCAAAAACTGAATCGGTAGAAGGAGTTCTCTACCTCTGCTCCGATATCAATAGAGAAGTGACATGTGTTTGGTGATAATAAGTTATAAGACTTTAAACATCAGGCCTCACAATTAGGCGGGAATTATGACTCAGAAAAGCCCAGCAGAGTCATGAACTGATTCCGCTGAAGACACATCCACTGACTATTTGTTTTACCTTAATGTCCTCGCATTTAGTGTCTGAAGCGGTTAGCAAGAAGGACATCTTGTGGCAAACAAACGTGACAGAGTTATGAGGGAATTCATTAGCAGCACAGAGAAATCCTCTCAAGGTCTCCACTGCTGCTGCTGCTGTTGTGCTCGGCTACATCACTGCGACAGACAGAGCTGGAGTTGAGCTGAGGGCAGGTGTTAGTTTCTCTACCGTATCTGACGAATGGATCATGTGACCGGATTATTTGTCTAAACAAACATTGCTGTGTTTTTTTTTAGCTGGTTTCAATAGTGATGTGCACACTAGGACCGCCTCTTTAAGGCCATATGATACATCCATTGGTTTCACAAATCTAAAGTTGTATTTGTCCCAGTTGATTTTATTTATACCTTATAAAAAAGCAGCTTTTTGAAAGAAGCTAATATTGTATCTAAATGATGCTAAAACATAATACTCGTTTGTCTTAGCGGCACTGCTTTTTATAAGTGAAGTATAATTTATTAGAATATAACATAAACAATGTCTAATTCAATCCCTGTGGCTTGTACTGCAGTTATGGCTTCAATAATAAGCAGTATCATAGACGAACAAGCTTGCTCATTTTCATTCAAATGGAAAATGTTATTATAGTTCAAGGTAAACTCATATGAAGACTAATGTGGATCTTACTCAAACACATCTCTGCTCCAAACTTCTGCAGCAAAGGTATATAGCGCCAGTGGTATTACAAGGCAGGATGGGCTGTGGCTAGCTGGTTAGCTTGCTAACTTCAGTAGATATCTATGTAACAAAATACATTTCGGCCTTTGACATAACGTCTTCACAATCATTTGATAAAGTTGTTGTTATTTGTGTGTTTTTTTAAATAAAATAAAATTCCGGCCCGATCTCACATATTGCACCTTGCTTTTCAATTCCTTAAATGTTTTCTCTGCTCATTCTAAATTAGGGTGTCACCTCGTTACCAAGATACAATCTCACACTAAAAGGCACTTGTTAGAGCTAAAACCTCTGCCAAAACTGAACTAGCTTCCAAATGGCAAAACTGCCACTTTCAGAATGTTTCTTTTTTTATTATTATTGTTTGCGGGTTCTTTTGCCAACCTGGCAATTCTTTGTTAAAGCTGGACCATTTGAGCGCAAAATAAGACTACAAAACAAAATATGAGAAATCCCAGTAGTAGGCTTAATATGTGTTGTTGTTTTTTGCAGCAGGCCACAGTACATCAGACTCAAAATACCAAGTCTATGCCGGATTCATATCTGGATAAAAATAAATAAGATAGGACTTTATTAATCCCAAAGGAAACTCTTGTGCCAAAGATTGATCTAAGATAACAACAGAATAATAAGAATAACAAAATATAAAATAAAATAAAATAAATATATATATAGATATATATATATCGATAAATATAAATAATAGAGTCATACATGTGATATAAAAATGTATAAGAAGTAATACTTACACCAGTGCAAAATAGAATAGCAATAGTGGTAAAATAAACATTGTAGAAATAATAAAACAAAAATAGAAAAAGTAAATTACAATATAAGACTTAAAACAAGAATAAAAGTATTAAGTCTATAAGAAGTAATAAACATTTTATGAAAACCCTTCTCGTTGACTAGCAAAACCTGATTTCTGTTTACCCTTTTCTACCTTGCTATTTCTTTTATTTGCTTCATCAAAAGCTTAAAAAACTTATAAAACCCATTTTCTTCAACATTCAAAGTTACATAACTTCATTGTCATGCCTTTTACTGCCCGCATTTAATTATAACAAATAAACAAACACAAGTATTCTGAGTGCTTCCTCTGGGTCCATCAGCGCTCCAGCTGGTGGGAGCATGAAATGATCTCCCTGCTGTTTACTGTTTACATAACTAATTAATTAGCTTTGATACATCTCAAGACTTCCAGCTCTCCCTGGCAGGATAACAGTGAGCATTAAATTAGCAGAAATCACCTAGCTTCATTATCCCAAACCAGACAGCTGTTGCGGTTAACTCGGACCGAAGAGGGTTAGGGGTTAGGGGGAGCGTTTAAACAGTTTCACTGAGACTCAAAGACTGCTGCTTAACTGCTCTAACCTGATTGGCTACTGGGGCTCAAACTCAGATACACAGTCAGTCCGCACCGTGTGAGGTCCACACTGGTCTGAGGACACCAAATGACCACACACATACAAGTGCTCCTGACATAATGTTTTGCTCATGCCAAAAGGGGATTCAGTGTTTTAGCCCTGCAGTGTGGAGATCTGTGAGCCACCACACTACCTATCTCTATCTCTTTCTCTCTCTTTCTTTATCTTCAATGATCCTTTATGCAACTCAGCAGCCTCTCTTTTTATCACTATCTGTCAATTTCCCACGACACCTGAGCCTGGGAGCGGTCTTCTTCTTTGCTGCAGAAACTGCATAAATATGTCTTTGTTAAAATGAAAAGGCTGCTCACAACTCAGGGAAATAAAAGCAAATGGTAAGTGCAGATCACTCTTGGTATTATAGACATGCAGCAAATTGTTTTGGGAAATGTAACACATTCAGATTGCTCATCCAGTAGCCTTCAAGTCAGTGCATGTTTGTATTTCTTGGCGTGTAAGATGATGCTTGCTGCCTGCGGTCTCTTAGTCAAGCTGGTTTAATTTCATAAGAGAGTTCTATCCTCACTTTCAATTCAGTAAAAAGCTCATATAGGCTGCTGTGGAGTGCAATTTGCCTATTTTGTTTATGTATAAGAAAAAAACCTGAAACCATTGTTGACTTCACATATAACCTGCGACGTATATTCTATTTCAGGTTATATCAACTTCTCTTCCCCTACTGTTATTTTGAGGAGCTATTTTGTGAAATAATGGGAGAATTTACATATTGAATCATAAACAAGCACTGATTCAAAAGTGTCTTCAGGGCATCACCTTGCCAGTTATTCCACACTCTGAAATACTAAAACACGAACTCTGAAAGCCTTCAACTTTTGCACTACGCCAGAGGAAATTTGGCTTGCAGTCAAGAGCAGAGGAAAACACCAAACCACCCAATTCAGGCACATTCAGGTTAAGGCATCAAGGGTAAAATGACGAGACGTCCTCATACCTAAATGACAGAATAAGTTGTTTGCCAATGACTCCCAAGGAGAACCAGTGACTGATGCAAGTTGTGCAACGGTTGCAATCTTTTTGATCATTGTTTGGGTTAAAATAAGAATGTTTATAATGTAACTTAGGAATGTAAGTTAAGTATATGGCGTAAGTATAGTATGTGGAGTAAGTTAAGTATGTGGAGTAAGTTAAGTATGTGGCCTAAGTTAAGTGTGTGGCCTAAGTTAAGTGTGTGGCATAAGTTAAGTTTGTGGCGTAAATCAAGTGTGTGGCGTAAGGTAAGTATGTGACGATGGGTAAGTAAGGAAGGTTTTTCTACATTGGTATACCTGCCTATCATTGTTAGGGTGACTGTGACTTTGGATGCACATGTAGAAGACAAGGGAGCGAAGCACACAGAGTTTTGTCTTCGTAACTGAAGGCTAACTGAAAATGACCACATCACATTTCCCCCACAGTTTAATAATGAGCTCCGTGGAGACTGCTGCATAATGAAACAGAGACACTGAGACACGTGCATAAGTGGGCACACAATACTACACAGGCTGTTATGCACACACATGCGATGTGGGCTGCTATCGGTGTGAGGTATGAAGATTATTTCAGCTGTCAAACACCAATTATTGTGATGGTTTGTGTTAAAAAACACATGAGTTGAAAGAATCTGAAGCATTTGAACATTTTCTGTTTACTCTCATCCGCTGTCAGTGTGCTCCTCTATGGAGTCTTCTCTCTCTCCGATGTAGCCATGCAATCACGGGCAACATAGCCAGAGAGCAAAAAGTTAAGATTTAATTTAGTCAAATATACAATCTAACTCTCCAGAAAAAAGGCAATGCAAAAGGCTATACGAGTGTGTAAAGGTAGCACTTACACCCTAACCTGGATGTATTTTGGTAAAGAGTGAGTGGAACTCATGCCCCACCTTTACACTGCTTCTTTTATTTTGTCTATGTTATAGTATTTGTCAACGGGTCATTGTGTGGTATAAAATCTGAGTCTACAGCAATGACGTGTTGAATACTGATTTTTAAAAAGACCAAGACATGCCAGTCTTGTTGATATTCTAGGGGTGTCCCGTCTAAGAATTTACATAGTTGAATCTGACTAGTCAAGTCTTTCCTATTATCAAATCATGTTCATTTCCCCTCATTGTAGCAACCCACAGAC
Source organism: Anoplopoma fimbria (assembly GCF_027596085.1). NCBI lineage: Eukaryota > Metazoa > Chordata > Actinopteri > Perciformes > Anoplopomatidae > Anoplopoma > Anoplopoma fimbria. The sequence continues at coordinate 275,727 of NC_072464.1, read as the reverse complement.
AGACAAGAAACAATAGGGAAGTGAAGGGACAGTCAATAAAACAGAAGATTATCGTACATTTAAAAACCCTCTTGCGCTCTGACAGTGCTAGACAAGAGGGCTCTGATTAATAAATGTAATGTTTGTTTTTTAAAACCGTAGCCTTATGAAGTTGTTGTTATTAACCCTTTGTGAGGCCGTCGCCGACATGGTGCTCCGACGGTTGCGCACATTTGGATTGTGTATTTCAGTCTGCATGCAGATTTATTCACACTCGCTAAGGAGATTGATTGAAAGAACTAGTTGTTCTCACATTTTTTATGAACAGTATTATTAATAGGCTGATATTTAAACCAAAACAGGCTATGTATCATGATCTATTGACATTTTTTTAAATAACTATTGCGACAATTCGACTGTAAGATAAGCAGCCATCTCATTCATCCATCAATTGATTCGTTAAATATAACATTTATACTATCCAGGGTCACCCCTAAAATATAAATTTACACTTGTGTTAAAGGAGAAAAACTCAGCTGTTTCTATTGAATCATTCTATCCTTAATTTCTTCTCCGTCTGTTTCTCCCAGCTACTGTCTCATTATGGAAACTAGGTGTAGCATGAATAAAACCTAAATCAAACACGCCAGCTGCTAGTTGGTGACATGAGAGACACAGTGATTCATATATCACACAGCATCTACCTTTTCTGACAAGTAACTGAATTTTCCCCAGACTTCAAAACAAGCTTATCTCTGTTAAGTGACAAGAAAACACCTCTGTAGATCGCAACCATGATTGTAATAAATAGAAAAGATTCTGATGTTTTCTGCTTTATTTGATCAGCGCTGGAAATGTGCTGTCAAGGATGCTATGCCGTTAGATAGCAAACCAAAAAATATTTCACCCAGGAGACCGTTGTTTGTGTCCTGTGTGTGACAAGAAGTCAACAGTGATAACTGCTGTACTTAGGGGAAACTCACTTCCGTAGTTATTTTAACCCAAACCACCATCTTTTCCGAAACCTAAACAAGTAGTTGTGTTGCCTAAACCTAATTAAGTTGTTTTCTATGAAGACAGAAGTTTATTTTGGAAAGACTGTATGTATGTAACAAATGAAAATGGCAAATATTGCTGGACTTTTTTAGGAAAACCCAAGAAAAATTAGGAGTAACTTTTTCATAAGATATTACACTAACCGTTGTATGAGGATACATGGAATAACAAGAGTCACAATAGGGTTCACACGTAATGTCCTATAGAAAATTCATATAGAATAATGACCATTCACAGGGGAGCCACTGGTATGCAATCTGACAATGAATGTTGAATGCTATCATTTACAGAACAATAGTATCTTCAGCTACTTTCAGGCCAGTAAAGTGTCACTGACAGGAAGGTATTCAGCAGATTTGTCAAAGCTACGTCTCCAGATCTTGAATCATAGCACTTATTATGTCAGTGGATGATGTATGGGGGCAAACAGTGTTTCTAGCTGCCACTCCAGTCTCAGTTATCAACATCTTTATTGCTTGTTTTTATGTGTTTTCTCTTTCCTTCATAAAAAGAGGCGGGTTAGGAGTTTCTGGATGCACACTCTGTCAAACAGTCCTGTCATGGCAACGGGCCTCCTGCTTCATCACCATTCACTGTGGTAACACGAGCACAGAAGGCGCTGATAGGCTTCTCGGTTGAAAACACGGCGTGATGTATTGGACTCAGCATCGTTTGGGGGATGAGAAGATTCACTGAAGCAAATGTGACTATGTTTAAATTACAAAGAAGCAAGGGCGGTGTTTGTCGCGTCATGACGACGTGGTGACAAAAGTCTTCTACAATCCTGCATGCTCTCGTCTCAACACAAAACATCATCCCTGTTTGAAGAAACCGTGTTCACTGCGAGCTAACCCACATTCGGGCAGAGCAGCCACAGCCCAGTTTCATTCATTCGAATATCTCCAGCGCTCAACAAGCCGTTTCTTTCGTCTTGCTTAAAAAATGAATGAGGTGCGAGTCATGAGCGGGAACTATCTCCATCTATTTTGATTCCGTGCTGTCACTTTCTATTACCGGCATCTCTGCTTCTTGGGAGAGTTAACAGCCAGAGACAGGCAACAGATTACGTCCGGCTACACAGCCGGTATCCATCCATATGGAGAAAACAATAAGGGAAACTAGTTGGCTTTAAAAATGCCCTGTTGTATTTGATTTTATCCAAATCATTTAATTAGCACTACTATAAGTGGTCATGAGTTATTAACACAGTAGTAGTGTGGATGACATCTAATAGCAAAAATCATGCTCCTGAATACCTGCACACTGCTTATTATTAGTGCAAATGCTGTATTGCAAATGTTGTATTTTTTGGGGAAAATTAATTACACTCAATATAAGAGCTGGGAAGTGTAGGGGGTGGAGAAAGTCTTTAACCAGAAATGATGAGTATTATTCATAAAATTAATTTTCTGGCCATTTGCCTTTTGAAGCTTGATAGGACAGATAGACGAGCAAGCGGAGCTAGAGAGGGAGGGGATGACATGCTGCAAAGGGCCATAGGTCAGATTGGAACCGGGGCGGCTGCGGTAAGGATTCAGGCTCGGTCTCTCCAGGTCAGCTACGGCCCCTCAGCTGACATTGGCTGAGAGCTCACTACGTCACACTTTATCTCGTTGGCATCTACCGTGCATTTTCCCTTCTGCTAAATTTGATACTAAAGGCCTACTGTAACTCACAAATCCAAGCATTAGTTTTTATTGCTCAAGGCAATAACTGGATATGCTAGTGAGATGGTTTATAGTGCCAGCCTGAATTCTTTTTCCTCTTCCTTTCCTTTTTGCCACCACAGTGACACTATTTTGGCACTGCTTACTTTGTTGCAGTGCATGGAGGTCTTTATTGCTGACTTCATCATCCCATTATTAATCTAAATGATGTTTACATTAAATCAATTATATTTAACTGTATTTTGTGTTTGTAATCCTTTTTCGTGACACGTGTTACAAGAATTACAACATCTTTAGACACAGGCCTTAACAACCTGCTGCGATCACTCATTAGAAATATTATTTAGAAACAAAAGAAAACTTTAGTCCTAAATACAAAGTATGCACAAGCAGTAATAAGTGATCAGCTTTCGTCCAAAAAACAAATCCTTTAACATACTGATGAAGATCTCTTTCCTTTTATCCACTGAAAACATATACTGTACATAGATTACGTATAGAAAGGCAGATGGGAATGTGTTCCCAGTTCCCATCTATGAATATAAACCACTTTGTTCAGGTTTGTTGAGGGCAGTAGCATTTTCTGTCCAACTATTGCTGTTAATTTAATAAAAAACCAACCCTTTTCATGTGTGAAACAAAGACTGTACTGCTAACATTATCTGTCACTACCTGTCACACTGGAAAGTAAAAAATAAAAATAAACAAGTAAGGGATCATCAAGGTGCAAAAAACACTTCCAATGTGCTGTTTTTTATGCTCTGAGTCTGAAAATTGTAAATGCTGGAGATATCGTAAAGTGTCAGTTTGTGCTCAGTGAGAGGCTGCTACTGTATACAGTATGTGCTTTCAGGGCTTACAGCTGTGCAGGCACCAGATGGGCACAACGGACAGCTTGAATTTCATCTGGTATTGTTTTACTGTTTAGTTTCTATGCATAAGATGGATCCTAAAACATGGACAATGTTTAGCGCCATTACTCACATCACAACCAGTTAATAATAACGAAAAAGATTTGGCATGCACCACGCCTAGATGCACCAATATCCATTGACACGCCGTCAAAAATGCAGAAACATGCAAGACGGAACAATCCTTGAAGCAGTGTTACAAGGTGTTTTTTTTTCTCACTGGAGGTCAATTGGTTATTGTTTGCTGCCCAAAATGAATGCCTTGCCGGTATCTCCCAGCCTGTTCATAACATTTCTCTGTCTTCACACACACCTACAGAACATGATCCACTCAGTGTCGTAGTGCAGCGGGACATCTTTTCTGCAGGCTGTTCATTCAGTAAAACATCCTGAGTCACCGACAGAAAAGATTGCTGAAATAGTGAAAGAAAATCTTTTTCTGGTTTATCAGCTAGTACCATGTTTTTGACACACACACGCACACACACACACACACACACACACACATCATCAGGAATCATCTGAGTTGCCTCGGCTGCCTCACTGAGAGGTGGTGAAAATTGAGTGCAAATTGGTACTCTGTCTCAAGTGTGTGTGTGTGTGTGTGTGTGTGTGTGTGTGTGTGTGTGTGTGTGTGTGTGTGTGTGCATGCGTGCGTGCGTGTGTGTGTGTGTGTGTGTGTGTTGTCCTGACATGGTCGTGAATATTGCCTTCTGCTTAGGGGATACAGACAGATCAAGACAAAACACTTGTAACCTCTCAGCCTTAAAATTGCAGCGAAGACATAATCTGAAACAGGGCTGCACTGGATCATAAAGAGCAGGAAGAACACCACTCAGATACTACATGGATCTTGCTGTATATCTAAACCTCAGCTGCATATACATAAGGACTGATTGTTGCATGCTTGTGATCTTTTTATTTACACATACACATTCCCTGTTGTCTTCATGCTTCCCATTCTGTCTGACTGCCTCGGTTCCATCATGTCTGCCTGACAGAATCCACATTAGTCAATGCTTTGACTGGGTTTGAGCGCAGAGGAGGGTTTGTTTGTTTTCATGCCAGCCTAGCATGAGTGGGTGCTCACAAGAGGATACTATGATTCAGTGGCGGAGAAGACAAATGATCCCAAAAACTGACAAAAGTAACTTGTGTAAACCGAGGATGAATAAGCATTTAGCAGGGGGCATGTACGGGTAGCCAATTCTTCCCTTTGTATTCCCTCCACCCCTGCTGGAACTGCATAAATGCCTCCACTGGAACCAAAAGCACTTCATCCATTTTCATACAAATTCTGTTTCAAAAGGGGCTATGTGTTGGGAAAATGAAGTAAGCAATGGAGTAAATCATACTCCAGATCATACTCCATATATGCTCCTGATATGAAGCATATATCCACAGTTGGGCTCGCGGCTTGCAGCTAATAGTGCTACCAGTTCTAACAGCGCTTATAGGACAATCTACGGCAAAAGGGATGACAGTGTTTACTCAGTTTGGATGGGGTTATTAGTTGCAACCGCCATATGTGAGCAGTGTCAATGAAGCAAGGAGAAGCTCGGATTACAACACACACAGAGGGAGAGCGACTTCATTTTCTGCTCACCTAGACAACACTCGCCTATATCTTTAATAGTTGTTGCTGCTATATTAATGCTCTGGATCCTGTATATTGACCCTTTGAATGTATTTATTGTTAAGGATGAGAATGCAGAGCATGCAAGCTAAGGGGTAAAGGGTAGATTCAAGTTTTAAACAGATTTAAGCTTTTTCTTTTCTCCTGAATGAACTACTGTAACAGATGGTATATTGCAATTCAAAAGTGGTTGTCAGATCAATACCTGCACTTTGAGGCTTTGTTCAGACTGCCAGCCCTAATCCGTTTTTTGTCATATCCAGATTGTATCCAGATTGATTTTATAAAGACTAGATAGCCCAAAAACTCTTGAAAAAGTGACTTTTGAAAAACAGATCCAAATTATATTTTTAGATTGTTTGGAATGTGAATCCAATGGGATTTCTACTGATTTGTCTCGGTCTGGAAGCTCTGGACGCTCACATCGGATTTCAAAGTGTCTTTTGCATCACTCCCAACTGTGCCGACGTAGAATCCAGAGTGACGGATTTGCTGATCAGTATCCATGCTGCTACTAGCAGAGCGCTATGGAGGACAACGTAGAGGTTAACAACAACAAAAAACTCACGACGCAAGAGTTCTGAACCACAACTTGACAGCGCATTTGTTTGTAGGGCGAAGTGGTGAACCTCGATTTCCCATGCTTCTGTGAAAAAGCCGCGTCGCCAATCTAGCTACCTAGTTACTGACATTGTTACCACAGCAACCCATGCAGATAGGTGATGTCCGGACACACAAATCCGATCTGATTACTTGCAAATGCCACTGCAGACAGCCTGTCTTATAGATCTGAGAAACAAATCCTAACATATCCCAACTTAACATCAAATCTGAGCACGTTTATTTCTTGAATAACAATATCAACACACTACAGAAACGCTGCCAGCCATTCAACAGCTCCAGTTCAGCTGCTCCATGGGCAGCAAGATTGGGGATCTCTTTTGGCTTTCTTCTTCTTCTTCGCCATGGTGAACTCCATCGCTCCTGTACCTCTCACTGTCTCTGTCTGCTGTCACTCATCTCTCTTCCTTTTTCTCCACTTGATTCCATTACCTGGCCTTACTGTTTACCTTCCCTGCCTGTGCACTCATCCGTTTCTCTCTCGGCTTACTCTCTGTTAATAAAAACCTTGGATGGTGTAAAGCTGTGTGTAAGGATGCAGGAGAGAGAGAAAGAAAGACGATAAAGACGGTTTCGCTGGTTATACATTGCTGCTTTCTAAAAAGATGAAGGTTGGGATGGAAATTACCTTGTGGAATGAAGATAAATTACATGTCCATCTGTCTTTCTCACCGTCCTGATCTCCTTACTCTCTTTCTTGCTTTCACTTCCTCACCCCCTTACAGCCTCCCCACTTCTTATTTCAGGTTCCATCAGCCCTACAACATAGGGCTCAATATGAAAAAAAAAGTAATGCAATAAGGGGAAAATTAGGCTTTCCCAGTCCCTTTTCCCCGAGGCCACCCTCACCACCATGCAATCTCTTCCCAGGTAACAAATTACACTATGAGTCAGCCCAGGCCTCTCAGTAATGGATCCATTGCAAGCATCAGTTTACCATTGATCACCGTGGTACCAGCTGTTGGCTGCTCTGGGAGTTTCACCGCCTGGTTCTTTTGTGTTCCCCAAATGCATGAGGCAGGGCAAGTTAGTAGTTCAATAACAGTCCATTATAACGTTCGATTCTTGAACCATTTTCAAATTAAAGGGATGCTCTTGAAACTGCTAGAGAACGTGGGTGGGGGTCTTTGTGTCTGATTTTTAATGAGCTGCAGCAAGCTCTTTGATTTGGTGGAGACTCAAGTAGTGGAGTGACTGCTGCAGTGTGTATGAAAAGCAGGGCACAGTAAAGCGGAAAAAAGCAGACTATGGATTTAACGGACAGTTATATTCACATTATGAGATCATCTGTCAGGTTGCAATACTCCTGGTTGGCCTTGACTGTTCCTCTTACAATGTCTTCTGGTATGCATTCAACTGATTTTACACATCAGGATCAGTATACTTTTTGTGGCTAGTACTACTCAGACTATGAAAACGGTTGCATCAAGTCTTTTAGGGGATCTGGAGGAGCTCTGACCAGATGAAATTTGTCTTGGTGTGTATGTAACACATAGAGCACAGAGAGATTAAGGTACTTAAATATGACAAAATGCATAAAACATGAATAAATGAGGTGACAACAAGAATCCTAGAGTGTGATTAGCCATCAAGGAAAACAGATGACAGTAGTGACGTGGGAAACTAATCAATCGCTGAGTCATCCATCATGAGTATCTAAGCGTTTGGTGGCCTGGGAGATAAAATAATTATTCACGCTGTTAGACCTGGTCATGCTGTCAGACATTACAATCGTTGACTGTTTCTACATTCAAGGAACAATTGGCGCCTAAGGAACTTAATATGAGATGGAAAACAAAACATAATGGATCTGCACAGTGTATCAGAAGGTGACCAGAGATATCATCAAGGCTTATTAGTCTCGGTATGCACCTGCACATTGAGTTCAAGCTGTGGCATGGTGCAAGTATAGGTACAATTATCAAATGCAGGGGAATTCTACTTTGTTCTTCGTTATGTAACCAAGTGCACTTTAACAAGATGTTTGTTTTTCTGTACCTCACACATTGTTGAACACATCACAGCAGACTTGTGTGGTACAGTGCGATTAATTGAGCTGCTATTAATATTTAATGACATTCACAAGGCTGTTCCTCTCATGTATACTGTGGGTCACATGCAACCGCACTAGAGCGATGATACAAGATGAATATCAGAAAAACCTCAATCCCAACTCGTCAAATATGCCAGTGCGGTCAGTGCCCCTCGGCCTCTGATACCGATGCTCCAGGTGCAACCTTTAGCGTCTGTATGAGACGGACCCAATTTTTAACTAGCTCCAATGTAAACAATACCCTGTCAATGTCAGATGGTCAGAGAAACTGTGCTAGTATGAAGACCAAGAAAGTCAAAGTAGGACAGGTGGGTTGGGAAGGGAGAATGGATTGGTTCAACAAACACAGGACTTTCACCCAGCAGATCACTGTTCCTGTGAAACCAAGTACAATTAAACATATTTACAGTAGTTTGAGGACCTGAGTTTCGTAGCACACTTGTTTTACGAAACACTCATAGTTATTTTAACCGAAACCACAATCTTATCCTAAAGCTAACCCAGTTCTTTTGTTGCCATAACCTAATAGATCTGCTGCATGCGGCAGCCATATTAGATGTACAGAAAACACAAAATAACACCAGGAAGTTTATCAATTCTGTTCCATCTACAGCAGCGATAAACATCTGAGCTGCAGAGAGCTGTTTCGACTAGCTGTGAAACCCTACACCTCGACACGGGAGAGGTAGAACATTACAACACCGTGTGACTCACTAGAAATATCCTAAACACACACACACGTTCACAGTCCCTCAAATCTTCACAGTCGCTCACAAGCAGACATTCTCTTCTGACGTTTACATCTGATCACACCTTCACTTCTCATGCAGTAAGTAAAAATAGTCAAGTGCTGACTGATAAAAGATGGTGTGAGGCTGCCTAGAGAGGCTGTCCTATAATTATGATGCAGATGGAGAGTTTCTGACAGCCAAGCAAATGCAAAGATAAAACAACTCTGTAGCTTCTGATAAAAATGCCTACACAGAGTTCCCTGACACATCAACAGCAAGGTGAAGTGTGTGCAAGAGAAGTACTAAAAGAACATGCTTGCAATGATTTAATCCAAAACAAAACACCAGTCAGCACCATTTCTGAGCATTTTCAGGGCCACCATGCGTTCATACCTTCAATCCAACAGATATTTTTTGTATATATCATTTGTCTTTCATCTTTATTTATAAGTTCAAAAGCACAGAGAGTTGATGGACACGTAGGTCCTCAACTGGAATAAAACAAATTTCAAAACTTGGTCTGTATCAGCCCTGCAGGATTTTCAAAACAATTATTGTTGAGAAGGGGATCAATAGTGTAGCATTACTGCAGTGAGGTAGATCCTGACCCCATGTTGGCAGCACCAAATGTAGAAACAAGTACATTTTTGAAGTTGAATCCGTACATAAATACATAATATAAACTGCAAAACCAAACTTCAACCCAAATGTTCTATGAGGAATATATGTACGTATGTGGGGATGCTCATACTGCTTAGTTTGGATTGCTTGATTTCAACACATGAGTTTACATTTTTAGCTTCCTGTGTGCAAAAATGATTTAAATATAGTATTAATACAAGAAATGAATACACATGGGCAAAAATATGTGACATTAAAGAGGAGAATGGTTCTCTTCCTGATTCAAACCACCAAAAACATCCTAAACAATCATGCTGTGCTCTTAGTATCAAAGTGGGAATAGATCATAACCCTCTAGCATATCCAAGTGGTATTATTTGATGCGGCTGTCGCAAATAAAACAGATATGCTTTCATTTTCTTCAGAACCTAGCCACTAACAACAACACAGTAGGCAACATGGCTACCGCTAGCATACTTGGTACTGTCCAAAGCAAAAAACAACTGTTAGAATACAAATCTGAACAGAAACCACGATCTTAGTTGTGTAATAAAGGCAAAGGAAAACACATTACATTACAGTCATTTAGCAGACGCTTTTCTCCAGAGCGACTTACAGTCAGTAGTATATTACATATCATTCACCCATTCACACACTGATGACAGGCTACCATCAAGGTGCCACCATCAGACTCTAACTAACATTCATCATCCAGTCCACACCGATGGCCTTCAGGAGCAACTTGGGGTTAAGTGTCTTGCCCAAGGACACATCGACTGCCGAAGCCGGGTATCGAACCACCGACCCTCTGATTGGAGAACTACCTTGCTCTCCACTACGCCACAGCCGCCCAAACACAAAGCTGTGGGGGTGATAAAAACGTTGCCGTCTTCGCTGTTTAGATTACTTGGCCTCTCTGTTATGATTTGATTACCTTCATAAGTGTAGATGCAACTCAAGCACTATCCTATGCCTTTTAGCCATAAATCTAGCTTTCCTTTCCGGGAAGATCACGACCCCAGTGTCAGGCAAGGCTTATTGGGAACCAATCTTAATGCCAATGGTGTTATCATTCGATAGCCATTACTTTATGCAATCATTTACTTCCTAATGATAAGTTAAAGCAAAAGCAAAATGTCTGTTGCCACTTTCAAATCATGTACTCTAATAAAACCAAGCTGGACCTGACTGGAAAAGCGGCCATGGAGTCACTCTGAGTCATTAACCAAGCCAAAGCCACAAAGCAGCATGGTTTGTGACGTCTGACCATCTGTCACAATCTACAGGTGGGATCAGACAGTTAATGTAGTGTGAAACATGAACAGAAATCCATTCAGCATGAGTACAAGGGTGAGCAGCGACACTGAGAAGGTCAGAATTACCACACAAGTAAAGTCATCACTAAACACTTTCTATCTATGAATAACAGTCAGATGCAATATTTAAGCGGGACTAGCACGAAAAAATGTACGTTTTAAAAAACAAGTCTTGGATCGGAGAGGACAATTCCTTTGTGTTTACGCTGTAAGCTACATTAGCTAGCTGCGTGTTGCACAACCCGCATATGTGTCCCTATATGTGCCTGTTCCCGCATTCATCATTGATTCAGTTTAATCACAAGATACGATGAGTGAAGCTGTGTAACTAACCGTGCATGACCACATGGTGTCCCCTTAACATCAAGGGTTCACAGCACAGCACAGGTGTATGCAAACACACAAACACACACACACACACACACACACACACACACACACACACACACACACACACACACACACACACACACACACACACACACAAACACACACACACTCTCGTTCAAAGGCTTTGTACTACAGAGGAAGCCCAACATTATTCCCATACCATTTACAGACAACCACAGAATGAGCACTGGTGCAAACTGAGTGATTTCTGCTTTGATAAAGTAAAACTCTTCTGTTTTGTATCCATCCCAACTTGAAATCAACTGAGGGTTTGATCATTGAATGACCTGCATGTCAGTTCAGATTTGTAGGCTTGTTAACTTTCTCTTTAGTCACGTATGTGCTTTTTTTAGTTTTTAGTTTTTTAGTGTCTATTTGTGTCACCTCTTTTAAATATGGCAATGAAAAAATACAATTCTACTCCTGAAAGTGAGGTAACGGAGAAAATATTGTTTTGGTATCGGTTACAAAACTCCAGAGTCGTATCAGCAGTACAGAACCTTTTCAAAATGATACACAACCTTACAGCTGCCGTAGTCCTGGACTAGATTGTACTCTGCAACGTGCATTTAAATGGTGAAGTCACTGATAGATCTCACAAAGTTAGAGATGGTCTACCTCCCTCTGTTCACCTCCCTCAGGCCTCTGGATTTCAATGCATGAATGGACGATTGTATAGGAAGTATAATATAATATATAACAACAGGAAAAACTGCAATTAAAATAAGACTTCAATCCGGCCTGGCCTAGACATGATCCACTACAGGATGTGGAGAAAAGTCCAAAAGTAGAATAAACTGAAAAAAGGGATATTATATATCCTGATTTGTTCTTCTGAAAGATGATAACAGTAGGAGTTTTTGATTGAAGGATTAATAAAGTTTGCTGTACTGGTTCGGACAACGGAGCCTATATCAATATAGGCTCAACTCAACCCGATACCTGCAATGTGATTGGTTGATGCCTTTATTATTTGCTGTACGAAAGCTCAAAAAATCAACCTTGTTCAGAAAACAAAACATAATATTTGTGTTCTGTGCGAAACAAAAGTTAGACAAATGTATTGACATGCAAACGAAATTCACAAAAAGAAAAAAAAGAAAAAACATTGTGGAAAGGCTTTAATAGAGAAGAAGAAAAATGTCTGCTTGGGGAACATTAAGGCTGTGATTTATAACTCTGACATTATCCTCAGCATTATAGCGACTTCATAGACATACAGAACAAGGGCCTGAGCACAAACACACCCAGTGTTATACACATACATATGTATATATTGTAGATTCATGCACATATGCCAGTCAGTAAACACCTAGTGGACACTTCAGTCACTAATGTTTAAGATTTGCATGTCCTGAATTCATTAAATGCAATACCGATGAAAGAGTTGTTGCAAGTATAAAAGATAACTTTACATTTGTTATTAGCCTTTCAAATAAGGGTCACCCGATCTCAGTGTCTGCAATTCTCCTGATATGACAAATGTATTCATATCTTTAGCCTGAAACGTGCAAGGGCGGCACATCTATGTGTGAATGAAGCATCTGGTGTGAGAAACTGAGAACGCTGAAGACAAACACACTGCTGCGCTCGGAGGAGCTTCTCAGAGTGTGAATAGCAGTGGATCCGTTCTCTGTGACGGTGTGGTTCTTCTGCAGAAAACTATGCAGTTATAATGCGGCATCGCTGCATAGATAGCAGTCACGCTACATCTTACAAGTGACTGACTCAAACGCCCTAACGCATTAACACATAACTGTACTGTATTACAAAAAAACATTTAGAATGAATTAAGAATAAACAAGTTAAATATTCAATAGCCCCTCATCCTTTTTTTCCAAGAGCTGAACAAATTGGTTGCAAGGACACATATTAGTAATGGTGAGTGGATTTCTGATTAGCATATTACAGGGACTCTGGTGCAGTGGATTTATCTGAAATTATAAAAAGTGACGACTGGAACAAAGTTGCAGAAAATCAATGAGTATGTTTCAGTTGGTCCAAATCAAAGGCCATAACCATAATTACGTATGACCCAAGACTAAAGAGTAAACATGAGATATGGACATAAAGGCAACTCATTCATTGGATATTTTAGATGACTGTAAATCTGCATTATCAGTGTTAAGGTGTTGTGATGAAAACTAGTAGTGAAGGTTCAACATTTAAGCATTTGACAGATATTTGTAAGGACTCGAGATACCCAGCTTGAATCCCAGACATTCATGGACAAAGCAGGCCGTCTGGTCACCTTACAGGTGACACAGACTGGGCTGTCTTGGATGAGGCAAATTGCTTTCAAAGAAATTATGGATTATGAGGAAAGGCTCGAAAATGGCTCAAGATCAACTCTTTTCAATTTATTTGTGGAGGTCTTCTCATAATATAGAGGTCATACAACACAAAATATCATGTCACTGACATCATTGAGAGAGGTAGCTACGCTTAGCAGCTAACACCTCAGTAACCCCACTCAATCCCTGAGAAGTCAAAGTACCCTTGTCCCCAATCTGTCAACAGTAAGATACTACATTGTGATACTCCGTGCTGCTGAAGCCAGTACGTTTTACACAGACCAATTGCTAGTCATTATTGCATAGAAAAAGGAAATAACGGTCCCAGCACATGTGAAATCATGGGTTTTAAAAGACAGCATTGTCCTTCTTAGCACACAATGAGCAAAGAATGAGACGTTTAACCACTAAAGATTAACATACCAGTCAACAGCCAGTCTGTGGCCCCATTCTGCTTAAGAGTAAATGACCGGGGTAGTCACTGAACACTGAGCAGGCATGTGGAGTATTAGGATGTAATCAAAGGAGTTATCTGTGAGGAGGAGTAGTGATTTGATCTGCCATATCTATAACGTGCACGTCTGTAATTCCTGTTTAAAAAGTAGGGATTCAGGGCTGATTATTCACTGCAAATTCCTAGGTCATCTGATAATAGTAATCCAGTTTGAATAGACATCTTTTAGAGTGATAATGGCTTTCTCTTTCTGCAGCTGGCAGATAATAACACCCTTTCCATCTGATAGCATTACAAGCAGTTCAGGATAGTTGATAAAGTTGATGATCTTGCTGCATGACTCGTGGGATTTTGGGGTTGTATCCTCATGGCTGAATGCACTTATTATATATATATATATATATATATATATATATATATATATATATATATATACATACCCGGCTATGGGGATCGTAGCTGCTGCGTTAACGGGCCATTCACACGTTGCATTGACTGCAAGCAAAACCAAACAAATTATATACATTTTCTAGAGGCACAAGAAGAATCAATTGCAGTTTATATAAATATATATACAATATGATGTATGTAATAAAGTATGATGTACTTAGTCCAATTCCTTTAGTCTGTTCGTCTTTTAAACATGAATGTTATGAATGGATTTGCACAAAAGCTGGTGAAAAGGTAGGTCATGAGTTGTGACATTGCCTCTAATTAGACAGCATATCGTCATCAACCGTTATGTGTCTATCAATTATTGGTGTAGCATGTGTATTGCATTTCGCATTTATATTTCTTGAAGGGAGAGGTTGTGTAATTGCAAGATGCCAAAATAATGTTCATTTCATCTGGAGTGTGTACTAAAACAATTTGACAGCTATTGACAAAAATCTGAAAAGGACAGTATCTCTAAAACTGGTTACCTTGGTTAAGAAATCAGCTCCAGCAGACACAGAATAAATAGTAGCAGCTGGACAAAGGTGTCAGGAAAAGTAATCCTCATAGGTGCCTAGCTGCTAAACAGAAAGACAAGAAACTATTTTGTTCCATTGAAAGTTGAAGTGGCATATGTTGAAATTTGGCAAGTATGCCATCGGTATACTAATTTCTGTGCCTCAGGATGGATCCAGAATGCTGAAGTAAACAAACATTTAATTATGAAGAAGATGATGTCTGAAGGGGAAAGTCAGTGAACTGCTTGTTTCTTTGCCAACACATATACATACAAAAACTAATTTATTCACTCAGGATGTCTCCTTCACACCCACACAAAGACACACCTCCTATGGCCACAGTAAAACATCATGGTTTGGCTTAAAATAAGTATGTTTGTTACTTTATTTATATTGTGGATGTAAATTGACCTGAAAAATGTGGTAATTTAAGTGTGCCTTTGCTGTAAGTCCACCTTCATGTATTTGTAGCCAAAGCAGGTAGTACAATGACAAATGCTCCAGTCATTTCAATCTGGTTCGATACCCGGCTTCGGCAGTCGATGTGTCCTTGGGCAAGACACTTAACCCCAAGTTGCTCCTGAAGGCCATCGGTGTGGACTGATGATGAATGTTAGTTAGAGTCTGATGGTGGCACCTTGATGGTAGCCTGTCATCAGTGTGTGAATGGGTGAATGATATGTAACATACTACTGACTGTAAGTCGCTTTGGATAAAAGCGTCTGCTAAATGACTGTAATGTAATGTAAAGTAATGTAATTGGGAATGAAAGCTGGGATAAGAGGCAAGGCATGCTTTATCAGCAAAACTGACCTCAAATTGACAGGATCATACAGTCTTTATAGATTCCTAGTCCGAAAGGAATATTTTTGACATTTTGGAAATGACCAACAGAGTCTAAAGCTGCTGGTTGGAGTGAAAACACAATGACACATAATGACCATTTGGTCTGGGGGATTCAGTCTTATCCGATTACTAGAATCAGCCCAAAATCACAAAAATGATACACACCTGGAAAGTCACATATAAATAGAAACTGGTAAAGGTGAAACAACATTAAAAGACCTATTGTATGTACGGTAATAGGTACACAGGCAAAGCAACAACAAAAAAGCGAAAGCGTTTTTAAAATGATTGCAGAGAAACAGGCAGTACATTATTTTGTTTTTAATTTTAACACCACAAACCCTGGCCTTCTCTGTTGGTAACTAGGTATTTACCACTAGAAATAGACTGCACAGGGACGGGAGGGAAAACAAATGAATAAATGATTGTGTTTTCTACCCCGAGACAGACAGTAGGTGGGGTTGGGTGTACGATTAAAGCGGGGGGTGGGAGGGAAGGATGGAGAGTGACAGGCGGTTTGGGTGGAGAGGAAGAAAGGAGGGAAAATGAGCGGGACTGAGGGATTTGGGAGGTGTAATTGGAGCAGGAGAGGGAGTGGGGGGGGTGGAGGTGGTTATTGGTACGACTGTGTTTCTGCAGTGACCGTCCAGATATGATGAATGGCCTGCAGGTACCACATGCAGCTGAATGCAAACATCTCTATTGTGTACACTCGGCCTTCCGTGATTTATCATTTGTTTTGGCCCTGGCTATGTTTTTTTTCTTTCAGATCCAGCAAATGAGATAGTGGAAGCAGCAAAGGAGTCAGCAGATGATTCTCTAATGACCACAAATGAATCCTGGTAATGTTACAGCACTTTATCACAGCGTTGGCATAAATTATTATTATTATCATGTGTTCTGTCACGGCTGCGGACATCTTCTGTCTCAGTTCCAAACGTGTTCATTCTTGTCTAGCAGAAGTCTTTCATTATTTAATGGTGTGAATCACAGTCTATCTAAATGTACGTCACTCTGAAAACTCTTCAAGTCGCATTTTATTCAAATCGTAAGGCTGCTGTCGTTCCATCATTTTTCTTATTGTCAATAAATCCCACGAAAAGACCAAAAACCAACAATCCATTATATGGTCCCTGAGTGTTTTCCTCAGTAGCCTCAAGCTCATTTGTTTCTTCTGGAGACATTAATCTTCTGAAATGAGTCCCATGTATAAAGTTTAATTATGTAAGAGGTAGAAAGAGGAAGAGGATGAGGAAGAACAGCTGAGCACAGTAGTTTTTTTTAGCTAATGTTACTCACTAAAGAGTAAATAGTGGATTTCTTGGGGACTATTTTCACCCACGGACTGAAACATATTGGGTGCGCTAGTTGAGTTTATGGCACCGCACATAAGTAGTTGGGGCTATGGGGTGATTAATGCCAACAAATTGGTGCGGCTCGTTGATGGAATAAGCTATACCAGACACAGAGAATATGTGTTAAAGGGACCAGCTCATTGTAGGTTTTGGTCTTGTTGGCTAGAATGTAGCCAGTCTTACTTTCTAAGGGGAAAATAAAAAATGTGTTTAAACATAAGTTCAAACAACCAAGTCATTTGTGTAGCAATTCTGCTCTGTGGTGCATATAAATGGCCAAATATGTATTGCATGACATCAGAAGTAAATTTGAGCATTGAGTAAACGACAACCTTCACTAAAGATGTTTTCGACACTGAGTATATAAGTAGCTAATGCAAGTACTTAAAGCTAGGGCAGCTTTCTTGGTGTTTTCTTGAAACCCCACAAAGTTCCTCTTTACATTGATTGTTGATCACAAATCACACAATGTGCCTCCTTGAGGTCTTACAAATGTTGAATGCATAAAACCTCTGCAAAACAGATTTTCCTTAAATCCTTTGCTGCTTTTGTTGACATTTCTTGTCTTTATACCGCAACCCATAGGAGCAGCGGCTCTACTCCGAGCTCCCTCCGGATGTCTGAGCTCCTCACCCTCTCTCTAAGGCTGAGCCCAGCCACCCTACGAAGGAAGCTCATTTCGGCCGCTTGTATTCGCGATCTCATTCTTTCGGTCACTACCCAAAGCTCATGACCGTAGGTGAGGGTTGGAACGTAGATGGACTGGTAAATCGAGAGCTTTGCCTTTCGGCTCAGCTCCTTCTTCACCAAAACAGTCCGGTACAACGCCCGCATCACTGCTGACGCTGCACCGAACCGCCTGTCCATCTCCCGCTCCATTTTACCCGCACTCGTGAATAAGATCCCGAGATACTTGAACTCCCTCGCTTGGGGCATTGACTCCCTCCCAACCCAGAGGGTGCAATCCACCGTTTTCCGGAAGAGAACCATGGCCTCAGACTTGGAGGTACTGACTCTCATCCCGACCGCTTCACACTCGGCTGTGAACCGCCCCAGTGCGTGCTTAAGGTCACGTTCTGAAGAAGCCAACAGAACCACATCATCTGCAAAAAGCAGGGATGTGATTCTGAGGTCCCCAAACCGGAAACTCGAAGGCCTTCTCCAAGTCCACAAAACACATGTAGACTGGATGAGCAAACTCCCATGCACCCTCTAACAGACCTGCAAGGGTAAAGAGTTGGTCCGCTGTTCCACGTCCAGGACGAGTCGGGTTCACACCATTGATAAAATAAAAAATGCTGGTTTATCATATAATACTGCTTTCATAACTGGTGAAGACTCTTGTTCAAGAAAAATACAACTACTGAGTGGAAAAGAGAGAAGAAAAAAAAAAAGCCGAGTCTGTTTTTTAACAAAAATGGAGGCTGAAAAACAAAAATGCTTAGCTTCTAAATAAGTCTAAGGTAGACGTAAACACAAAATGAAAGCTAGAAGTATAGATGTAGATTATGTCTCCACTGTAAATAGAAAGTTTCACTCACTGAACTGGGACTTTACTTACTGGATACAACCAGACTATCAAGTGTGACAGTAGTCCGTTACGTCTACGAGTCAAACAAGGGCATTATTGTGCCCTTCTTACCACGTGTCAAACTTTTAATACACTCTCTGGGCCCGGCTCCTTCCATCTCCAGCTACAAAGTCTCGGCACAGATAGATATCCATAACATGATGGTTTATTTATAACTGTGTACTTTATGTATCTGGGTTGAATCACAGCAATTACATCTCTACTGCGGAGACACGAGAGAGCAAACAAGAAGGAGAGGAAAAAGAGAGGAATGTCTTGGCCAAGTGGTTTCTTGGTTTCTTTCTTTTGTCCTGCTGTGTCTTTTAGCTCTACAGTGCTTAATCATTTCTCTTCCATCTGGCCTTATTTCCATCCTTCTTTTGCCATTTCCTCTCTGTAACTTTCTCTATATTCCTTCACTTAGTCAGTCCTTTCTGCTTTCTTCCTCTTTTACGCTCAACTTCTAGTTTCTTCTACTGCCCGTGTTCCCCTTGTTGCCGTCCTGCTCCACTGTACTTCTTGTTCCTTCTTTCTTTGCCACACTCCCTCCCATTTCCTCCCTCCTTCTGCTTTGTCCCTCTCTTCCATCCTTCCCTATACTCCCACCCTCTTTCATTGCTCAAACATGAAATGCTTGTTGGCAGTGCCACTGATTGATCGTGCGGTAACCTATTAGTGCACAGGCCAGCTCCTACAGTCTGTAATGGAAATCTGAAAATCATCCTTGTTGGTGTACTATCCATGCCCCTTTCTGAATATGGAACATATTTTCCTGTGGGCCACTTAGCAAGCACAATAAATGCATTACATAAACACAATTCCGAAAAGAAAAAAAAAACGTTATACCTAATAATAAAACAGTATCTAATGAGCTACTCACATTCCTTAGGCTGGGATTTATAATAAGAAGGCTTTTTATAGTTCAGCACAGAGGTAGACATTGCTGAGGAAAGGAAAGGTCTGGATCCACATATTATCATTCTGGTATGGGGGGGGGGGGGTCAGATAGAGGAAGGTCACTCCCAACTCATCAAATATTAGGGTAACTGTAGTAGTTCCAGTCAGCAGACTATCCACATAACTATCCACATAACTTGTTGTGCAGTAATGCTTATATTTCATATTTCACAGGGATTTTCAACAGAAAAGGGCACAAAGAAGTAGGCCTAAGGAAAAAAAAAAATCCAAACTGCCAGTGACATTGAATCCCTAATTAATAACATAATATAATGCTGGCAGGCATGCAGTATGCTAGAATGCCAGATTTCAATTACCAACTGCATTAAATATTTGTGACTAACATTTGTTACTTATTTACATAAAACAACAGAAATAAGCATATGTGGGAGGGAGGTAGTGTCTTTTGCTGCATCTCTTTTTGGTTTTTTCTTTCTTATTCTTTTTTCTTTTAATCTAATTTAAAGTACAGAACCATTTGAAGTTGTCATTTCATGTTTTCCTCAAATGATGAATATTTTTATTTGTAAGAAAGGACAACATAAAGAGCGTACCATCAAGATCGGTGTCTGTGTTTGCTCACGTGACCAATAAATACATCAGGGAAACGCGACTACGTATTAATACCAACATAATACCTCTTGAAGCGTGGCCTCCGCTCGCTCTCTGAGCCTGATATGTCAGATAAAGCCTTGCAGACTCATGCCTCTTTTCAAAGCTGAATGGCTATAGCCAAGGGAGCACAAAAGACAGCTCCTCACGGAAAGGTTGTGAGCTAAAGAGGAGCAGCCAGTTAGGATCGAGACATTCAAGTGGAGCAGAAAGGGATCGGCCTTGAACCCTCATCCCTTCTAAATGTTAAAGTACTGCTAAAGGTCACGGAAGAGCAGAGGCTGCTTCCTTAGAGACAGAAAAAAAGGGATATAGAAAAGAATAAAGGGGGAAAAGGGAAAGAGTTTTTACCCTGCTTTACTAAAACATTTCCAGCAGAGGAAAACTCGATAACAAACGATCGACACACTGGACGGCTGCAGAGAATCAAACCATCTTTTGACTTTGCCTGCATAAAGTTTAGTGGATCTAAGTACTAATATAGAAAAAATAAAGGGGGAAAAAAAGGAGGGATATGTTGAGACAGCACATAAGAAAGAGGGTAAGGAAACAAGCTGACGAAAGAAAGAGAAACTAGGGCACAGGCGGGAGGAAACGTCTTTAAAGTTGAGCCATCACAACCACTAAATCCCCAACGCCGCCTGCCAGGACTCATCCTGCCTCGTCCCCCTGGTACCATCGCACCTTTCAGAGCTCCACTCCACACCTCCATCTCCATCTGTCTCTCCGCTATGCTCCCCTTCACTAAGCTGTCTCCTCTTTTAGCGCACAGCCTCTCGTATTTTTTATGTTGTTTTTTACCCCTCTCCATGTTGTGTGGCGGAGGAAGAGGAAAGTGCCGCATTCATTTATTAATTTCCTGACCCAGTGCAGCCGACCCGTCCTCTAGAGGCTGCAGTTATGACTGGCGGAGGGTAGCTTGTCTACACTTCCCTTTAACCCCCCCCCCCACACACACACACTCCCTTGTTCCTTCCCTTTTTGTCTCCTAGTAGCCAGGCTGTCTCCCTCGCTTCCAGTAGTTCACATTTTTGTGGGTCATCGTCTGTTCAAGTCTCTGTGTTGGACTCTTTGTCTCTGTTAAACAATGTTCACCTACACACAGACAAAGATTCTCAATTTTTTGTTTCCATGCTTCCATGCACTGGTTTTCTCTTGAAGAGAATGAAAAATATGACTCATCAACAGGAACGTCATTCACAAAAAATGATCTTTCCCGTTGTAGCATATGGAGAACTTAAAATAATTCATCATCATCACAAATGTTTATCATCTTGCTCCATTATTTTTTGGCCATGGGAACAATCTGTGAACACAACACACTGACACATTTTCTTTTTCTTTAAGTTGATTTGGGCGAACTCTAAAAGGAACATTATCTTCCATTCTGAGTCATTTGGCCACCAGACAAATATTACAGAGTCCCATTTTCACCATCTTTAGCTTAGTTGTGTGTCTCTGCTATCTTCTAAGAAAAAAGTGCCCCCCATAAGTTGCATGTAGCTGAACAAAACAACGAGCTAGCAAATGCTATTATAACACCTTGAAGCAAAAATAAACTTCTGTCACTAAAACTTCACATACAAGTGGTCATGTGAATCCATATTTATATGAGCAGCTTTAACTAAAATGGAAATTCATATTTTTAATGCTGTGGCGACCGAATCAAGGGTGACATATTTGGACCTTTTTACTTATTATTATCAGTTTCCTTTATGGTTGGGTCAATATATTTTATTGCATGGATATATTTTTTTCAAATTAAACTAGTATTGTTTTAGATTGGAAAAGAAGGCTTTGACTAAACATACATGGTATTTTCAGAGTGTGAATCCACGCAGCTGCATTGCTTGAAGAAAAATCAAGTTTGTGCTTAGTCAGCACATTAATTATAAGCCTGAATAGATTGGGACATATCGTGAATGGAAACTGATGCTTAGCCAGGATGACAAAGCAACACCATGGGTTGCACTCACTACAGCACGGCACAACGAAGACATCCTCCATATCATAAGACAACATAATGCAGGAAACTGTTGCCACATGGTTTCACAACATCAGAGGGGGTTACTGGGGCACAGTTTACCACATATCAGCAGTGAGAAACATCATGGACATCAGACTGTACACATAAAACATTAGGGGATGTGCTATTCTGCTCTCTTCTCTTTACCTTAAAGGGGGACACTGCCTTAATTAAAAATTCCAATATGCTATTTCCATGGCCTAGGAGAGCTTTATCCATATTTGTGAACATGAGCTACTCTCTCTCACAGCCAGAAACCAGAGGAGGAAGAATCAAACTTGTAATGTCATTAGGTATAAAGTGTTTGGCTGCTCTATAGACAATGAATGGAAGACTGATTTTGTGTTGTTTTCTTTTTTTTAACCAATTAAGCTTCATTCTACTGTAGCAGTCTCAGTTCATCAAGTGTCATTTAGAACTTCTTTCCAGATAAATTGTATATGAAGCAGACTTCATACTTGATGAGATCCCACGTTTGAGTTTTAGCAAATCTAGTTTTTGGATTTGGCAAAGTCGGAGAGTTGGTCATGATTACTAATATTTTTGTCTTAGATCAAAGGAATAACATGTATGAATTTTAAAATGGTTGTAGTTCCCCTTACATACTTAATTCAAGATTGACAATAATATATTCCCATATCTTTGCTCTCTTTCTGTAAATCCCCAAACTTTGAGATTATATTTTCAGGTAAATTCACCTTCAGGTAATCAGTCTTATTGCCACACAAAATACAGCGAACCTGGAAAGTACAACATGACATTTTTCAGGATGGAAGTATGAACATTTTAGGAATGGATTCCTATCCTTTTAGAGCGAGGAAAACAGTTGATAAATCTTGGTGTTGGATCATTAGTTAAATAATTAAGGAGGTGGGCTAATTGACTGTGACTGAAAGGACAGGCCTAAGGCAGCGCATTAAGAGGTTTATTGTTAGTCTGCAGTTTGTTATTTCAAATGTGATAAGAGCTTCTACATCGCACAGTAAACAGTACGGTTTCACAGCATCTCTTGTTGTTTTGTGCCACTTTTTGGACGAGAAATATGTCCCTTTCACGCTCCTCCACTGTTTCACTTGTGTAATATGCTCCATCAAACACAACGGTTGAACCACCAGAAACCATTTGCCCAAATGTCACAACTTCTCTTCTTTCACATTAATTGCTCTGATCTACTCTTTTGCTTTTTTGGACAGTTGACCATCATCAAATTTTGCTAACATTCAATCTAAGCTGAACGTATATATTTCATTTAAATTTATAGTAAGTTAGGGTTAACTTTGTTCAAATAAATATAAATATAGCATTTGTGACATTTGACTTCAAATATAGAGATAAAACTGTTTTTTTACCATTCTAAACCAATGTAACACAGACCATATGCATTTTTCCAACCTCACATTGAAAGACGTTTGAACCATTACTAGAACAGACCTTTAGATGACAACATCTCCCTTTAGTCAACAGGGAAGTGAGAAAGAAACTGCCACCGTCAGTCTTGTTACTACACACACACACACACTGTTAACAAGGTACTTTGAAGCACTTCAGCCCAAGTTGCATGCCTATAAATGAGTATTTTAAATACTTACTGAATGCTGCCACCGCCAGTATGAGCGTGACCACGATGGAGAACCAGGAGACCCAGAGCACCTTCTTCCTGTAGCTCTGGGCCTCGTGGGGCTTCAGGCGCATGCTGCTCTCCAGGAGACCTGCAGTGAGACAAACACACCGTGTTACAAGGACATCTCCTGCTTTCTGTGTGTCTGTGTTTTGTAATGTATGTTTTATTCAGTGTTTTATTGTGTGATCTCATCAGGCAGCAAACAAGTGGTCATTTGAACACCTGTATCACATAGGAATGGGGCGCTTAAGTAAACCAGTGTGTAGGATTTTGCAGCATCTCACGCTAAATACCAATCTTCCTGTCTAGAGCCAGTGTTACGTTTTTGAGGACCCTCGGTCATGCAGCATATAACAGGTCATGGGAGAGGAATAGCTGTGCACAGAGACTTTAACAGGTTTCCACAAAGAAGACCTTTGCATCTTCGATCCCTCCTTTAAAAAAAACAAATAAACAAAATAAAATATATATTTTTTAATATTGCAGAAACCTCTCCTCTCCATGTCCAATGTGACACAAACTGGGTTATTTTTGTTGTAAATATTTCATTGTAATTATAATTTTTTTCAGGTTGTCACATCACTTCATCTAGAGGAAACCCTTGAAGAATTTAAGGAGAAAAATGGTGCTTTAGTGTTGCAAACCTTCCCCAAAAAAGACAGATTTTAAAAGAAGTGTCGTAATCAAAGCAGCAGAGGCAGACATAGCCTGACTTTAAGTTCCTAGTTTTTGGTCAAGCTCCAAAAATGCTCGATCTTACGTTTCCCATGATTCCCCTTCCTGTCTGGTACATGCCCACATCTGACAACGTGCGGTTTGTTATGCTTTAGGATTTCTGTTAGGAGGACCAAGCTGATCGGAGATTAGAGATTTAAGAGTATATTGTGAAATACATTTTTTTTCACAGGCTTGACAAAGCTCCTCCAGAGCCACAGAAGACTTTATACAACAGTTCTGAGTAGTGCTCCCCGTGACTTGAGAACTGACCTTCATGTGTAAAATGAGTGGAGTTCCCCCTTAAAGTATTTGTAAAAAATTTGAACCAGTTATGAAACATTTTCAATTTAATACTGATGCATTCATTTGATTTACATAACTAAAGGAGACCATCAGCGAGAATATTGGCTATTTCTATATAGTTATCCTTAATGCTTGTTGATGGGTCTGTTTCCTGCAAAATAGGACGAAACAACATACATAGAGGCTCCTTTAAATCCTGCTGGGACCCAACACCAACACCACGCTGCAGGGGACCCAGGTCGCATTGTTGGGGCTGCTGGAGGGAAGGGAGGCAGGGGGAACAGCCAGGGTCAGACCCTTCTGCAGTATAACGAGATATTTTCTAAAGGTAATCCAGTGCTCGGAAACAATACCACTTTTGGCCACAGGGACTGCCAAAATCCACACAAAAGTTCTTCGTAGTAGCAACATTAATTTCAATGAGATGTTGTCAATCCATATTCTTTTTGATAAGCTTTTTACTGGGGCAGTACCTGTTAATACCGTAACGTTCTCGTTAAGTACTCTTTGTACCCTTACCATTCGTGCCATTAAAAAATACAATCTTGTATAAATCAGCCCTTTTAACAATGGTATAATTATACTAATAATCATTCCTCTATTCATTTTTTTCCTTTGCATATTTGCATTTCTCCGGGATGACAGTTCACCAGACATGCAGTCCTTGCTGTTGTTAACTCCCACTGTTTCTCTAGTGTGGGTGTAGGAGAGTGTCCAGAGGGACCTGGACTTGGGACTGGCTTCCCACCAGTGTGAGCTGCCAACTGTTTTTGATGGACAGCCAGACCATTGCACTCCAAGCAATGTACTAGTCCTCAACTGACTTTAGTTTGGTTGAGACAATTTGTATCTACAACTGTTAGTATAGGTGCATACATGAAAGTGAAAAGGTATGTGTATTGTGTTGTGCATGTGGTGTGTGAGAGTCACATGGAGCAACACTTTAGAGCCACAATTACACACTTCCAATCATAAGATCATTTCTTGTCAATTTTTTACTTAAAAAGCACGCAGGCAGAACTAAAAGTTTGTTTTGTTGGTTGGATCCATTGGCTGTGACAGGCTGACTGGTTGCAAAACACATGCCTTATATCATGATGACTGGACACGCTCTGATAACAATATTAGTGAGTGTTTTTATATGGACATTAGCATTGTTTTCAGCCCAGATATGATCAGATCACAAGTGAAGCTTAAGTGAGTGGAATATTCCAACAAATATTATAGCTGTGTAAAGCTGCAGATTCAAAAACTCAGTTCATAAAACTTCAAAATAGAAGTTATACTATGGGGTAATTTTATGCTTATATTTTAGGACATCCATTTTATCAAAAATACTTTTTAGATAAACCATCTAACAAGCTTTTCTGCGTGTGTGTGTGTGTGTGTGTGTGTGTGTGTGTGTGTGTGTGTGTGTGTGTGTGTGTGTGTGTGTGTGTGTGTGTGTGTGTGTGTGTGTGTGTGTGTGTGTGGCAGAGGGGGAAGTGAGACAGCATGGGTATATTACGTTGCTCACATGATCCCTGGCTGGGGGATCAGACAGAAGGCATGTGCTCAATACAGCGTCATTCATCTCTCTGTAACACACACGAGTTTGTGTGTGTGTGTGTGTGTGTGTGTGTGTGTGTGTGTGTGTGTGTGTGTGTGTGTGTGTGTGTGTGTGTGTGTGTGTGTGTGTGTGTGTGTGTGTGTGTCAACACTTGTCTGGGACACCTTTCTTTTCCCAAAACATTTTTAACATCAGGCTGCACATTTGCCAGGAACCAAATGATAGAATATAAAATTCCTCAGAGGACTGTGACATGGTAGAGATTGATTCATTACTTTTTGTCAATAATCTGAAAACCAGCCCCGAACCAACATTAGCTGTCTTGCTAACTGACAGGTAGCTAGATGTGTGGATAGAAACCAGGGGCATGAATAAGCATTTTCAGAAGACTGCAGATTTTTTTGTAAATGGATAAAGAAAACTAGAATAGGACTTGAGCATATTTCTAATAAAATGCGCTGTATGAACATTGCACATACTAGTTCAAACGCTGCATGTGGACAAATTTTGTGAAATTATTTCTGTCTTTACCTTAAAAAACGATATATTATCATTTCTGACTGTTCTGGTTGTCACATCTTAACATTAGACTTACAGATTTACATCCTATGTTTACATTTTCATCGTAATCTTTAAAGCGGGCGCTTTTGCCATGAACAGATAACCGGTATTTTTGCAATTTCTGCTTTTTTACTTATTACACATAACATTCTAACATAATGAGAAGGAGTGGTGACTAGTACTACTCAACCTGTTAAAACCATTGCATAATGAGATCTTTGGTTCTAGAGGAGCTTTGTAAAGCCTGATAAAATAAACCTTGGTGATATCATATGGATGTCATCAGGGTTACTGGTTACCTTGGGTTGTGTTTAGAGACTACAGCTTTTTAACAGAATTCTGTGTTACAAACTGTTAAGTTCCATTATGGGAGGTGAAGGATCCAGTGTTTTTAGAGCTTACTCCAAACCCCTAGGAAGAGCACCGGGCTTTGAAGCCCTTTTTCTTACTGGCCCAACTGTGGAATTCAGAATTCCGAGTTCTTCACGAGGTGTCACTGGGCCGAAAAGGACTTTTTCCATTAGACTTACATTGGTTAAGACACATCTATAAGTTTTTTTTATGTTAATCAACTTTTGGCAAACAATTTCAACTAGGGGCATAGCTAGCTGCTAAATACCTGATTGTGTTAAAGGTTGTTTTTGCTAGCATCACCCAACCCTGGAGGCCCCCGCTTGCCATCTCAGACTAACATTCTGGACCGTAGCATCGGCCAAATGAATAATCAGATTCATGGAGTTGCATCAACAGCAGTGTCATGGCTATGGCTATCACAATGTGTAGTTGGGGCTCACAGCACTTCCGGGATAGACCAGGATGATCCCCCAGGATGCTGCATCATCCCGGGTGGGCTCTTTGGACCGATTTCATCTGTCACTCAGTGCTTTGAATATCTGGACAAGGAGAAATCCCAGCTCAGTTGTCATCTACTGCTCGCTCAACCTCAGAGGAAAGCTGAGGCAAAGAGTACCGACACAATAGTGAGAAAGAGTGAGTGGCAGTGGGATAGAGCCTCCATGTCTACGGCAGCCTCAACTTCCCAGGGCCTCCTCGGCTGAGGGGACTCTGAGTCAGCAGGAGGATCCTGCTTGGAGCGGGCCAACAATGCAAAAAAGACTATGGGAGGGAGCATCTTGACAGTGAGGGCCTTGCCGCAGCGGGAAATGCCATTGGTGATCGCAGCATTGTTGAAGGTTCCCTTTGAGCATCTGAAGCTCTACTCTCCACGGTGTCGTTGTTCAAGACAGTTCTGCTGCTTGAACTAACCTCAGCTAAGTAAATGTGTAAGCTAACCACCCTGTCGGTTCACTTCAGTTGCTAGCTGCTTCGTTATGAACGTGCATACCTGCATTTAGACCATATCCCTTCTTTGTTACCAAGAACTTAAGGAGTTCTTTCAGGTCGATGGTTATACATCTCAATGCTTTTTGTCTTCCAACACATACGGGGAAAGGGAGGAAAAGTTACATCTGATAAGCCCAGTTTGTGCGATGGCAGTTTATGTTGACAACATGGCCCCCATCAGGTGCACTGAACAGCTGTTGGTGTGCTTCTGGGAAGCTGTAACCAAACAAGCCCGACCCAAGAAACTCCTGGCAGGATGGCTTTGAGAGTGCATCACCCAAGTCCAAAGGCAGGCTAGTAGAGTCCTTCTTGCTGTCGCAGCGCAAACTCTACATGCAGTCTGGCAGCGTCGTCGGCCTTCTTCAGTGGGGTATGTACATGGACTGTATATAAGAAGTGGACCTTATCACCGTGACGTCACCCATTGGTTTGTGGACTGATGCTTTGAAGCCTTGAGTTCGGCGTTTTGACCATCACCATCTTTGATTATTTTTGCAGCCCTGCATTAAGCATACTTTTTGCAACCAGAAGCTTCGGCCCCTGCTTGCCAGTAGACAGAATGCAAGTTTAAGACACTTCTGCATTGGCTTCACTCTTCAGAACAAGAGGTTGCTGCCTGGTTAAGTGTCAAGGACATATGTACAGCTGCTTTGTGGTCGATGTCTTGTCCGTTTGTAGAGTTCGATCTCTTGGACACTTTTTCACCGAAGGCATGCTCGTGATGGGAGGAGAGTAATACCCATAGAGGCCAGTAGAGGGCTCTGCCTCTGCTTATGGGACTAGGGTTACATTATTGTAACCTTGGTGTCCACACTTTGTGAAAGTGCAACTCTAAGTCAATGGAATGCCCATCTTAAAGAAATTTGACAATTAAATTTGACAATTAAAATTGATTTAAGACCATGGTCTTAAATCAATTTTAGGATTGAGAACATCCCAGTTAAATGCATCTTTTAGATACTGTAGGTTGATTCCACCCTTTAAAAATAAGCCAAATCCAATCAACGTAGCTGTCACAACTTTAAATACAATAACCATTCCAGTTTTTTAATAATTGCTCAAGACACGCTCATTTATATTAGTATCATAAGGCTACTGAAAGCTACACAGTTTAATTAACATGTCAATTATCCCTTGAAATCAGATCCAGTAAACATGCATCACATTACTTTAAATTAACTGGAAGCTTATACAAACTGGAGAACAGGCTGAGGGTTGATTGTATAACTGAGGCCCTCTTATACACTGTGGAATGTTTCACAGGTTGTATGCATATTAGAAGATGAATGGGATTAAATTGGTGGTCACCAACACTCACACTCATGTTTGCTTAAGCAAATGCAAAAGCACCCTTAGAGGTTTGGCATGCATGTGACTGGTATCAGAATCTAGCTTCAAAAGCAGACCAAGTCTGTGTGCCTTGTTTTAAGGAACAATTTAATTCTCAGGGCAATTTCCTTCCCCAGAGGCAATGCAATGTGTACAATTGGAATGAATGAATAAATGACTTACGCTTTGAATTCAACTCTTGCTTCACACTGATCTGAATTCTGCTGATGTAGGACTATCATAAATTATTCAAATCAAACTAAAAATAGGCTACCTCGCATGGATAAAAATACCCCTCCCATCTGGGTCCCTGATAACAAATACACACACACACACACACACACACACACACACACACACACACACACACACACACACACACACACACACACACACACACACACACACACACACACACACACACAAACTGTTCCAAACATTACAGAGGTAGATGAAGTTACCTTCTCCCTCCACGCTGTCTGTGATCTTCATCTCATGGCCCGTGGTGAGCGTCTCTGGCTGGCTGTGGGATCTGGCTTGCTGGTGATGGTTACTGGTGAAGCCTTCTGGGGCGCACTGGCCGTTCCGCGCCGGGCAGGGGTCCACGATAGTCGGGTCCGGGACAGGGTAGGACTCTTGGTTGGCCGGGTCTGTCATTGTTGTTTGCTGTTGCTGGTTTTAGTTTTAGTTTGTTCAGGCAATTAAAGAGTGATGCTGATGATGATGATGATGATGATGATGATGATGATGATGATGATAAAGAAAGAAAAAAAAGATTCACGCCGGCTCGCTAAGTGCAGCAGCCATCCAGCGGTGTGTTGCCTCAGATCCGCAGAGGAGATGGGAGATAAAGGACTGATCCTCCGGAGCATCAGAGAGACAACTCCCTCTGTAGAGAAGCGAGCAGGCGAGGAGCAGAGACTCAGCCCGGAGGAGACAGCTGGACACAGGTCGGAGGAGACAGCTGGACACAGGTCGGAGGAGACAGCTGGACACAGGTCGGAGGAGACAGCTGGACACAGGTCGGAGGAGACAGCTGGACACAGGTCGGAGGAGACAGCTGGACACAGGTCGGAGGAGACAGCTGGACACAGGTCGGGTAGATGCGGCGATGCGATCAGTCGCTCAGATCCGCTGTGAATGTGTCAGGCGGTGCCAGCAAGTTTTTGTTTTTTCTTCATTCTTTTCCTCCTCCCATTCCTCCTCCTTCTTCTCTCCTCCTCTCAGACCTCAGCACCTTTTTTTCCTCATGCAGGCCACATGAAAGAATCAGTGACATCGATCCTGAATCACTAAAGTTTCTTTAGGTCATATTAGGCAGTTTGATGCATTTATATTCTCATAGCGTGTTTTCTATTGCACACAGCTAATGTTGTTATTGTATGTCCAGGTTTCTGGAAGAGTTATTAATGTGCTTTTTTTTTTTAATTGGGCGGGTTGGATAATAATCTGGCAACACTGATGTGAAGCTGTTTACACTTTCTACTATGAGCCTACATCTGTTGTTACTGCAATAACATGATATACCAGTATCCTTTTGTCTACTTTATCAGCTACACATTTGTCACAAAATGTGGATTACACCACATTTTTTGTAATCCCTGCAAAGGAGCACTATTTATAGTTGTTTGCCCATATGTGTTTATGTATTTATGTATGTCTGTTGTTTTGTAGTGGAAGATTAGAACAATGTGGGCCAGAGAGCTGTCGGAGAGAAGATAATGTAGAGATGAGGGAGGTCAAACCATCCTGTTGGATTAAGAATTGTTGTGTTGAAATTAGTGTAAACGGGCCATGAAAACTTGCAAAAAGCCTGACAATGCATGGATGAAATTCCCTCTGATAACAGTATATTGAATCAGGTATGCAAATTGCACACCTGTGATCAGAATCCATCTGGTATTCGGGGCATGGCGACGTGTTTTTGAGCTGTGACACAGAGCTGAAACATTGTCTTGAAAGATCTCTTTCCATACCCCTTCAAAAAGTGAAAAAGCTGCCATTTTTCCAGCTGCTGCTTTGCCAGATCATCTGTGGTGGGTTTAAGTGATAATAAATGCAGGAGAAAAACTCCTAAGGGATCCAATTGGGATTTTTTTTGTATGTGTGTGCTTATATTACTAAAATTTAATTTCCCCAAGTAATCCTAAATTTGAATTTCCCATCATTGATGTAACTTCAACATGACTTTTGTTAATGGCTGTGTTTTAATTCATTTTTGCATGTCTTTTACTTCTAGTGGACTCCTCTATGCTTGAAGATGGGCCTTTCAAGCTTTGCTCTCTTAATATATAGTTTTTCAGTGAATGTGGTGATTGTCCCTTGTCTGAATTCATAATGGATCTTGTGTTTCATTAGAAAGTGCAATCTGATGGTACCAATTTTCACCACTATGCTGCATTAAGTGGCTCGCTCTTTATGATGCCAGTATCTTCAGCACCTCAAAGACAAATTAAATGTTGTGGTTGAATTTAGGATAGATTGAGATTGACAAAAACAATCAGACAATCTGGCTGTTAGAATGTACCAAGTGAAAGGTTAACAGGTTTCAGATGACCACAGGAACCACCATTTCAGTAAATTGTTGGTAGCGTGTGATATGACTGGGAATCACACCATTGGAGCCTCTGATAAATTATGAATAAGACCAATTCTGCCAGTCTGACCTAAACCTGAATTTATGTTAATTTTGGCAACCCAGGAAAAACCAGCAGCGCCCTGTGTTCACATCGGGGAGATAAGGTTGTCTGATTAACCAGCATTATTAGTATGGAGTGAAAGATTTTGTTTTGGACGATAATCTTGTATATCGTTGTTTTTGTTAAAGAGATATAGTCATTAGGGGAATTTCGAAATCACCCAACCTAACTTGAGACAGAGCTGCCCTTCCTAACTCACTGCAACCAATATCGAAGTCTAGAGACCAATGTTTGCAGAAATAATAAAAATGATCCTGCTACTCCCCACTGGGAGAGAGGGAGGACTACTGTCAACTGACAGCAAGACATGTAGCTACCTGCCATGAGCTCAGCAGCACTGTGACATTACCCCACACGGCTAATAATTAATGTTTATTAATTCATAATTAATCTGTTTATGTTTATATCGTATATTACTCTCACCTATCTTCCATAGCCCATTTTTTGGTCCTTGCCCTTTTGTGTTGTTAATGTGCATTTGCTTTATTTATGTCAAAGTAGCCCTGTTATGCTTTTCCACTTTTTCCCTCTTCCAATGTGTTATATATATTTTTTTGTACATGTAAAAGGTCCGTAGAGTGTAAAACCTGAAGTCCACGCCTAAAAGGAGTAACCCCCCCCCTCAGAATCACTGCTGCTAAGCTGCCTGAAACAGGTCGATTGAATTCTCTCCTTCACTTCCGTAACTTTATGAGGTCATAATGTTTCGGAAGTCACGGAAAATTCCTTCTGGCTAGTTTGGCCCGCCCTCAAACAACAAAAGAGAGAGACGGAGCTGAAGCTCCGGAGGAAGAGTTTTTTGAAATGTGAAACGTAGACCAATCACAACAGAGCGGTCTAGCTGACCAATCAGAGCATACTTTGCTTTCTGGTGGGAGGAGCAAGCGCTACAACGGAGCATTTCAGAGAGAGGGTGAGAAAAGGTGCTGCAGGACAGCTTTGATGGAAAAAACAAGGCGGATTATGAGCATTAACGCATGTAAACATGTTGTAACTGTAAATTGAGATAAAAATATGCACCCGGAAAATAGCATAATAGGGCCTGTTTAACTATGATTGTAGAGTTTATTTTAATAAGCTTCGGCGACGTTGTATTGTGTGCCGTATTACCAATTGGTGTCTCCTTTGCTGAGTACTTTTATGACAAGCTTTCTAAGTTTTATCTCATTTGAAAACAGTTTAGGTTTGTATTTTATTGAGATCTCATGTGAAACAGGACCATCTCTATCTCTCTTAGCACTATTGGTGGTGCCCTCACTAATGGATGTAGCAACAGCAGTGGCCCCTCTTGTACGTCAAGTGAGTATCTGTGCATGAGATTTTGTATTTGCGTACATACACATCTACGTGAGTGCACGTACATGCTTGTTGCACAGGTTTATGTTTTCACAGGTTGAGTGTATGCGGTTTGGGTCCAGCCAATCAGAATCCTCCACTTCAACTTTGCTTCTGTCCCCTTAAGATAGCGCTTCATTCAGCAATTGCATCACAACTATTATTAGGTGACATTATATTGGCATTTCATTTTCGAGATTCCAACTTTAGTAATAAAAAATATGGTTACACTGGAGAACTAAAAAGGCTATTTATTTTCTCTTTTCTGCTTTGATGTATTCTGTTCACTTTATTCAGGTAAAACATTTAAAAAACACAACTTTTAACTCTAAAATTAGCATGCTACTTATTAACTGTCATCTCTCTTTAATATGATATTCCATGGTAACCAAATTCAGCAAAGTGGGACACATGGGGATGCTGAAAAAGTCTGAAGTGTTTGATACAGTTTCACCTGTAGGTGGCAGTAAAAGATTTAAAACATTGGTGTTTACCAGCAGCTTGCAGAGGCAGCTAACAGCTTGCAATCTCACCAACACATTTTCTTTAGAAAATGCACATTTTAGTTTGCTCTACATTGTGTGGGTCAGTGATCTTCAACTGTGTAGCAGCCTATAGTTAATTTACTGCAAGCAAAAGCCAGAGGTAATAATAATGCAAGTGCATCATTTTACTTCATCCTAACATGCATTATGGAACTATAAGCAAAAAACTCTGACTCAGCAAAACACTTTAAGTCAGCTGCACAGAAATGCTGCTTTAAACCAGTGTGTGTGTGTGTTCATAGTTGAACTGGGTAAGGGAGTGAATCATATTTGAGGCTGTAATTTAACTTAGTGGTTCAGGGTATCAACTATATTTAAGAGGTTTAATAGCATCCACAGACTAATGATTACTCTGCTTGTCTTACAGACTAGGTAATGAATGACCAGGGTGTCCCAACAACAGCCAGCCACCTGTCGGTCATTGGGTTCTGGCTGAGTGAGCGGAGGGGGGAGAGTTAATTTGCTGGATTTTGCGCTCACAGCGAGTAATCTTTGGTTGCAGACCTCCACTTTTTTTCCAGAGGGTAATCATAAGGATGAAGGTTGATATTCACAATCATATTTTACCAAAGGAGTGGCCCGATTTGAAGC
The DNA here is from genome assembly GCF_027596085.1 of Anoplopoma fimbria. Classification (NCBI taxonomy): domain Eukaryota; kingdom Metazoa; phylum Chordata; class Actinopteri; order Perciformes; family Anoplopomatidae; genus Anoplopoma; species Anoplopoma fimbria. The sequence goes on along the minus strand of NC_072464.1, from coordinate 241,085 downwards.
AGGTAGGCACAGAGAGACACAAGCTCATTGAGGATCTGAGAGGTTTTTATAACAGCATGGAGCCTCCAGAGTAAATCCACACAATGTGTGATTGGTTGGGTTTTTCTTCTTTTTTTGTGTGTCAGTTCTGCAGCAGGCAGTGCTTCTCCTTCAGTTCAATGCAATTAAAAACCAGTAAAATGAAGTGTACAGGTGTTTCTCCATTGAGTGTCGACAGGGAGTTTAACAGCTCACTCAATAACTCTGTGTTCACTATGGATGGTTAAACTTTAATCAATAGGTGGATTTGGCCTTGCTCTGCTCTGTCCTATATCTGTTATCTGTTCCTGCTCGTATGTCTTTGTTACTATGGAGGCCTGACCTTGGCTAATGATTCCACATGTTCAGTGCCGGACAGCTCTTTCTCTTTTCTTTTTTCCAAGGAAATGTATACAGTAACATAATAAGTCAGGCCTGTCTTGCACATGTTGCCGTATAATCAGTTAGGAAGTAGCTTATCTGCTATTTGAGATGTTTTGGCTTTGAAGGCCACTTGATATTTTTTTGCAGGGGGAGGCACAAATCAAAACTTTGTGTGTTACACTGAAATAATACTGGATTTCACCACTACCGCATGACTTTTGATAAACAATCTTAAGACTAATATAATCAAAAGTGACAGATCTAGGATTTATTCTGTAAGTCTCGATTTGTTGTGTTACTGAGGTCATCTGCATATCCATATCATATGATGAATGTGATTATTTTGGTTATTATATTTGTAAAATCACTTATTATTGTTTGGGTCCCTGCTGCATGTAAATAAATAATAGTGATACTAAAAATAATAATTACAAAATTAACATTTTTTCCTATAAAAAAATTCCCCCTTTCCATTCCATTTGTTTGCCAAAAAATTCATTCCCAGACAAAGGAATGTACTTTGCTAATTTTTTGTCATTTAGATACATTTAGACTGTTATAGAATTGTAGGATTACAACTTGGGTCTCTGACCCCTTGAAACAGAAGTAATGCATCATTTTATGCAGCACACTTCTGAAACATGTCCTCTGTTCACTTTGAGGATAAGTTATCATAAAAGTCTAAAAAAGTCATGAAATAACAATTAGGCTTGGTTACTCAGAACCTCAAAAAGAACATCAGGGTTAACTTTGTTACAAACTCCACTGTTGATGCTTGCATTTCATTTGAAGCACCTTTCCAAAAAATAACTACTTAATGACAAAGACTGATACTTTTCAAAAAGTATCAGTATATAGAAGACACCCCACATGTTTAATAGCTGACACTCAACAATGCACCCAGTGCTGTGAATGTGTGGGGATATGTAATAGGGCATTTCTGGCTGCATCGCTTATATTGATCCTTTGCGACTTCATCATCATCATCGCCTTTTACCCCTACTGGGGCTTAGGCCGTCAACAAGGGTTCTCCAAGCATCCCGGTCCTGCGATAACTTCTCCAGCTGTCCCCACGTGTAGCCCATCCGCTTGGTGTCTGCCTCCACCTCTCTGCGCCAGGAACTTCTTGGTCGTCCTCTCTTCCTTTTTCCTTGGGGGTTCCACTTCAAAGATTGCCTTGTTACATTTGAGGCGGGTTTGCGGAGAGTATGTCCTATCCATCTCCAACGTCTTTTGATGATCTCTTCCTCAGCAGGTCGCTGGTTGGTTCTTTGCCACAGATCTTTGTTACTGATGGTGTCGGGCCAGTGGATACGGAGTATTTGTCTAAGGCAGTTATTGATGAAGGTTTGGATTTTGTTTATGGTGCGCACAGTGGTTCTCCATGTTTGCGACTTCATCTGTATGCAAAAGACTCAACAGCCTCAGATGGCACTCAGTTTGAGTTATCCAGGGCGTCAGAGTGTATAGTCCTCTAGGATGAAGATTGAACCCTTGCAGATGGGATAACACAATCAAGGCTTTCCCACAGCAGGACGTGTGTGGGATACCAAACTATGTTTACTTTTCTACAGATTTGGCATCTTAAATTAAATACACTAGAGATATAATCTAATACACAATGTGTTGTCCAGGATATAATGTGAAAAAACACTCAATAATCAAGCATAATCCCTGTTTTGCATGTGTTTCAGAGGTATGGATATGATGGGTTTGTCCAGCTTCATCATCACTGCAAGGTGAGTTGTTGTTTATTTTATTGTATGCATGCACAGATAGGGTACACAAGCCCTTATGCAACTGTACTGCACACAATGCTCGGGAAACAACGGGTTACCTTCCCCGGCTGCACCCCCCACCCTGTGGACCTTTTCAAGTCCTCGACATGTGAGCAGCTGCAGGACTCAGCACGGTGCCACTGCATCAGTGGAAAGATTCCCCTCAAATACTGCCGCAGCTCAGCAGAACAGGAAACTTTCAGCAGCCGACATTGGTCGAGCTCTTGGCACCAGCGGACCGCACATAAGGACGAATGGTTGACTATGACACATTGATGCATTCAACTGTAAACCGTGTCTGGTGTTGAGCATCTGTTAGAGCCGTGATGCCAATGTTCAAACAGGATCTCTGAGGATTCCAGGTCACATTGTATCACAAGAGTAGATGCACCCAAGTTTTTTATTGATAACAGCCATTTACAGGGGAAAACACTGTCCAGGTGTTGTTTGTATCTGCATTTGAATATACCTATTCACCTTTACATAGACATTTTGTCCGTCGTGCCATTTTCATGCCGTGTCAGGTGTAAAAGGCAGTTTATATCTCATACGTGTTCCATGAATCAGCTGTCTGCTGCCATCATGTGGTTGTTATGAAGTCCCCAAAAGTCAGCTTAAAAATTTGGAAATGAAATGGTTAAACACGAGAAATGAATGCTACCAAGGTGTCTGGACATTTTTAATCACAGTCAGATCAACAAGGAGGATGTGACTCCTGATCATTTTGTTGTGTTTCAGGGCGAAGCAAACATGATGAAGGATGGGAAGCTGTTCCGAGTGATTCAAGAGAACTGCTGGGATGCAGACGCACGCATAAGGGACATGGATCAACATGGTACATGCACAGACATGTGAGACGCCAACAAGTACCACAGCTTTTCATTTCATTGATGCCTTTCTGTTTCCCACCCCTTCAGGTGTCACAGTGCAGGCCCTTTCTACTGTTCCTGTGATGTTCAGTTACTGGGTAAGCACACACTATTCAACATGGATCAAAAACAATGCAATTCTTATGTATTTTTGCTGTGTTGTTCATTGTGCCACCAAATTAATGTGAGCTGCAGCTCTCCATTCTCACTGAAACTTAGAGCAAATTGAATTAAAACGTGACAGCAGCTTATTCTCTGCAAAGCTGCCTAACTTTCTTTATCCTTCTTCAGCCAGAGAGGCATTAACACTAAGATGAAGAATATATTATTCAAATTTTATTTGGTAATACTTTCTATGACGTCCATGTCTGAAATGCATTATAAGCATACCTGCAATGCATTACAATCTGCTTATAACACTGAATAAATCATATTTATAAACCCACAAACACAATATTTATAATGCTTTATACCAATAATCATAAAGCATTTCATTAGGACTAATAAGGTCAAGTATCATAATACTTCATGACTGCTGGTCACTCACTGACCAGCAGTTTTTTGCAAGGATCAAAGTGTATTATAATTCCCATTGCTGTAATAGATTATATATCACTGTCATAATGCATTATAATGTATTATAATGATTATAAGTCACTATAAATGGGCATTGCTTACTTTAAGAAAAGTCAAAAAATCTCATTAAAATGCAAGAACAACTCACTTAAAGGTGTAAAATTATTTTTTACTTTACTGATAGCAAACAATGATCAATTACAGTAACCTATAATAACATTATAATGCATTAAACAGTGGTATGATGCCTTATAAAAAGATTATAATGCAATACAACTATGACAATTAGACTACGCTATGACCGTTACAAAAAAAGGCAATTATACTCAAGAATGTTTATAATGCACTGTAGAAATGGGCATCACAGAGATGGTTACATTTCACAGATATATTTACTTATTTTTATCTTATATTTGGATTACAGGCCAAGCCTCATGACACACTGGATCTCTGCATCCTTTTGAATGACGATTTGGCCCGGACGGTGCGAAGCCACCCCAAGAGGTTTGTGGGCCTGGGCACTCTGCCCATGCAAGCCCCCGACTTGGCCGTGCTGGAGATGAGGCGCTGCGTGAAGGAGCTGGGCTTCCCCGGGGTTCAGATTGGCTCGCGGATCAACGACTGGGACCTCAACGCCGCTGAACTCTTTCCTTTCTATGCTGTGAGACACTGAATATTGCAGTATACATGCTAATATGACTCCATCATGTTTCTGGTAGTTATAGATTGTTTGCTGGTTGGACTTAGTTTATGCTTTGTATTCAGATGGTGCAAGCTCTCATTCACGTAGAATTACTGATCTTGCGGTGTGTTTTCCATGCAGGCAGCTGAGGAGCTGGGCTGCTCCATATTTGTACACCCGTGGGACATGCAGACGGATGGGAGGATGGCTAAGTATTGGCTGCCCTGGCTGGTGGGTGAGGGAGATGGAGTGGGAACAGGAGACATTGAATACCCCCTCCCTCAAGTCATTAGAAAATAAAACACACTTTTCTTGTTGAAAACAACCTTTTTGTGACTGAAATGGAACCATGTTTAGTTATCTGTGCAAAGAAAAACAGGGCAAACATGAGAAAATGGCTCAATGGCTCAATAGCTCAAAACGCTTTTTGAAGCGTGGGCTCTAGATTTAAAGCCTGATAGAAATCAGGATTGTATGCTATAGTGGCAGTGGGGTCAAATTTGTGGCTCAAATTTAAAACTCCCAATTTGGTGTGGATTTACTTTGACTATTGTAATTTTCACATCACATTTGACGGATTGTGATTTTGGCCATTGTGGACCAATAATGCTCTACTTTTAGATTTGGCTTCTGTCACAAAGCATACTAACCAACTTATGCTGTTTTATAATAACACAACACTTTTGAAAATAAATGTTTTGTTTTGTTGTCTTTTACATCTCAAAGGCATGCCGACAGAGACAACTATGGCTATTTGCTCGATGATATTCGGAGGCATCTTTGAGAGATTTCCGAAACTTAAAGTCTGCTTTGCACATGGAGGTGAATATCAGATTTTAGCTGTAGAGTCACAGCAGAGGATTTTTTTTCTTACTTCATGCTCAATTACACATACTGTTGTTTGACCATTAATGCATATGTTCATCTGTTTACAGGTGGCTCTTTTCCATTCACCGTTGGCAGAATTGAACACGGCCACAAAGTTCGCCCTGACCTGTGTGCAGTGGACAACAAGTTCAGTCCGAGGAAATACCTTGGTTCTTTCTACACCGACTCCCTAGTTCACGATCCCATCTCCCTGAAGCTGCTCATTGATGTTATTGGAAAAGTGAGCTTGTATCCATCATTCATCCAACACACACACAAACAAACACACAAATTGAGAAGAGTGTTGCCAGTTTTGGGTGTGTGGGTAGATACTGTGGACGTATACATCTGCACATGTTCACTACATGTTTTAGACTATAGCGTAGCTTTTCAAGTTAAAACACATGTATTCCTGTTTCAGGATAAAGTGATGCTGGGAACAGACTATCCATTCCCGCTGGGAGAGCTGCAGCCTGGATCACTGATCGAGTCCATGGATGAATTTGATGACACGCTAAAGGTAACAATATTTTCCTGTCCTTCATTTTGACAATGCTGTTGCCACAGTATTGCTTCCATAAATTAACTTTATAACGCAAAGCCAGTTAGAACATGCTTATCAGACGTAGTGCAAAGGGCACAGCACTATTAGTATTTGGGAGAATGTTTAAAGCCATTCTAAATATCTTTGATTCTGCTCTCAAAATGTAATTGCTTACTGCAAGTCCAATCGAGTTGTCAATATTGTGTGTACTTTTTTTGTTTTGCAGGAAAAATTGCTGGCTGGAAATGCAGTGGAATTTTTGGACCTGAAACGAGAGCAATTTGAGTGACATGGAAATCTCATATACAATGCCACACCCAGGGATGCTGTGTAAATGTGTTCAACAAATATTCATATTTGGATGAATAAAGGGACAGTTCAACCAAAATCATTATTTGTGCTCTTGCCTTTATAGTGCTATTCATTTCTCTAGATTGTCTTGGTGTGAGTTGCTTAGTTATGGAGATGTCTGCCTTTTCTCCAATACAATGTGACTATACAGCATTCGGCTTGTGGCACTAAAAGCGCAAAAACCAAAACACATTTGAGAAACTCAACAGCAATGTCTCTTTGTAGAAAGTATTTTGCTCTCAGCATTTTGTGGATTGTGAATAAAATTAGTTTGATGCTATTTATCCACACTTTATTTTAGCAAGTGAAAAGGGAGTTTCTTTTTGTTAGTTTGATTAGAAGATAATTGCCAAAGGTCCCAAAAGCATAACAAAGAAAAAACTCTTCCCATTCAGTTTGTTCAGGGACACATTTGCAGTCAATCCGAGTATGACAAAGAACACACATTGCTCCAGATGCCTTTCTACATGTAATCCCCACAAGTTCTATCCTGTTAATGTGATCCCTCACTTCCTGAAAATGAATACACTTGAGTCGCTAAAAAAAATAAACTGCACTAATATGAGCTTTACTTGAAATAACTATGCTCATCTCTGGCTCAGCTCATAGAGATAAAGCATTCCATCTGTAACACCACAACATCCTGCATCCAGTGACTGACTGTGTGGAAATAACTCAACTTTGAAGCCAAACCCTGGGAAATGCACATTTCTCACTCTACAGTCTACACAGGATAGAAACAAGCTGTAGACTGTGAGGTTGTTACATTGCATTGATCCCAACCAAACGCCATGTTGTATAAAATGTGAAAACATGATGACAGAAATAGCATCTCCTGTAGGGACAGACTGATGATCCACAGGACCGATACCGACCAATCACACGCTGGCCCACCACCGAAGAAGTCGTGTTTTCCTGTGCGACACGACGTCACATCCGTTTCCTCGATGCTGAGCGTTGGAGTGCGATGGCGGCGTGCCGGGGATCCTCGTCCAAATGGTTCTTCACCCGGGAGCAGCTGGAGAACACGCCGTCCCGCCGCTGTGGAGTCGAGCCGGACCGGGAGCTCTCCTACCGACAGCAAGCGGCCAACCTCATCCAGGACATGGGCCAGAGACTCAACGTGTATCCTTAGTGAGCAGGTGGAGCTGTGGAGCTGTGGAGCAACACGGCGCTGCGGGCCCGACACCGCCAGCTTTAGGTGGAGGGCTGAGGGCTCGTTTAACAGCAGGAGTCGTGGATCTTCGGCCTGCACGTCTTGTTTCCGTGTTTCTTAACCTCCTGTTCCACTGCGCAGGTCTTAACCCGGACCAACAGTCCCTGGTCCGTCTCTAGCTAAAGCTAAAGCTATGAGCTAACTAGCACGCTAGCTAGCTCTCATAGCCGTGGCCGCCGTCAGAAGGCCGTTAGGCAGTGTGCAGCTGTCCGGAGCTCCTCGTCCACTAAGTGTCTCCATGTGTCCATGTCTCCACCTCAATGACCCTCAGACCAGATGTTTGCTGACAGGTCGTAGGCCGGAGAGGACCGTCAGACACGGTGTCCTGTGAGAGAGCAGTTAGGCTGCTAAACCAGGCTAGCATCAACCAGCACCAACCAGCCTGTTCACAGGGTCCTTAACTGTTGAAACCTGTCTGTTGTGTTGTGTTTTCTGTTATGTAACTTCTTCTGAACACGTGTTTAGTGTGTATAGCTCAGTGACTTGTGATATAATGACATGTAGTTAGTTTGTTGAGGTTGTTCTCAGTTACACTCACTCAATTATTCCCCTTGACCCAAACTCCAGCTCTCAATTAACAATAAATACAGCCATTGTTTACATGCATAGATTTTATATGCACCACTCTTTCACCAAATTCCATAGGAATGTAAGTATTCTGTTCCATAATACCACCTTTGACATGCAACCCACAATCACGTGTTAGGTTCAATGTTAAAGTAATTGCATTTAAGTGACTATGAGAAATGTCTTGATGTGTCTGCAGATAATATCTCCAACCACCTTATTCTTGGCCGCGAAAGTGGAAGAGCAACCGCGGAAACTCGAACATGTGATCAAAGTGGCACACGCTTGCCTAAATCCCCAAGAACAACCCCTAGACACAAAGAGTAATGTAAGTTCAAGAAGATCTACATGTTGTATGGTTGAGAGCATTTTTTCCCTTTCTACATCTGACTTTCCAGTTCTCTCGGTGGGCATGGTTTCCCCTATGATAAACCAGCTGTGCCAAATTCCTTTGCCCTCTACAAAGGGCTTAATTTTAAATGCCATGGCCCTATGTTGGTGTAAACCCCACACAACTACACCTCACAAGGCTTTCAAACTATAGTAAATAGTAAAATGAGCCTCTCTGTTTGGAGTTTTTGGCCATTTGAAATCAGTTGTTAGGGGGATAGATTAATAGACTCATTACAATTGTGTTGTAATGACTGTCTATCAAACTTCAGGCATACCTCCAGCAAGCTCAAGAGCTGGTGATACTTGAATCCATAGTGCTGCAGACCCTGGGTAAGTAGTGGTGACTGGAGTGGATGACTTGAGAGAGATAGCGTTTTTATCATTTTCTTTGGCTTATCTTTATCATTAAGGGAGTAGCGTTATTGATCACTGTTGAATTTATACGTCACAGCCTGTTAAGTCAAATGTTTTATCAGCTGCTGTATGGGTATTTTGTCATATGCATATTTTCAAGAAATCATGTAAAGGTGACATGTCATTCTGTCATTACAGAAATTAGTCAAGAAATACGGTATTGATTCGGCTGTGGAATTTTTCAATAAGTCCTTTTTTCACAAACTTAGTCTCTTTCACTGCTGGGCAATGTTTTATGTTAATTTGTGCTCGCTTATTGAGTAAATACAATACTTTAACCCAGAGTGAAAGTGATTATTTTGTACCGTACATATATGAATAGATCAAATTGTTACACTCTTCACATTTACCAAATCAAAACCCACTACTACAATCTTAATTGACGGCCCTAAAATGCATCCCAAGTTTTCACATTTTTCGTTCAATCATAAAATGACATGTCACCTCCCAACTGTCTCTGTGTTGAACTCACCTGTCATGTATTTTGTTCCAGGCTTTGAAATTACTATTGATCACCCACACACTGATGTGGTGAAATGTTCCCAGCTAGTGCGAGGTAGAGGCTTCCTTCTTTGCTCTTTGTGCCCTCTGCTCTGATTTGTCCCACCTCAAACATGGGTGGGGAGGGGGGTGAAAACCTTGCTGACTTAATGGTTACATGACCACACACACACACACACACACACACACACACACACACACACACACACACACACACCTTGCTCTTTTCATGACCTTTATGACATCATTCTATGACATAACACTTAAACAACATTGGTTGATGCTTATTGGGCCAAGTCCAAGACTGAAATTTATTAATTTTGTTGTGGGGGTTTGCCATTTAATTTTGCATCTGAGAAACGAACCCCCTTAAATATTGGTTATGGTTGTTACTGTTAAATTGTAGGTTCTGGCTTAATTCATAACAATCATCCAGCTTGCTGCAAGTGTCAAAAATGTAGCAAGAATCTGTGCATAGTTTTTTTTTTTTGTCTTGGCCTTGGCTTAATCAGTGCAAAATTCACTTCCTTACCTAATGATGATGATAATGTGCTTTGGGCTTTCAAAAATGATAATCCTTTTTCCCTACCCTCTTTTTTTCTGTCTGTTCTCCTACAGCAAGCAAGGATCTGGCACAGACTTCCTATTTCATGGCTACCAACAGGTTGTTATCCTGCCCCTCCTTTATTGCACTTTGACTGCACACCATAGCTTCCTGTAATGCAGGGTACCCTTTCAGTGTCCAACGGGCCCTAGTTGCGCTGGCGGTTGTTGGGATGCTTGCCTCCTCCCCGCGGCTCCCCTCCCCCGTTCAAAGGGAGCGGGACAGGGTGGCTTGTAGCGTTACCGGCCCCAGTCGCAGTGCGGTGTATTGTACAAGGGACCACGTGTTGGCACAGATGGGTTGAATGCAAGGTGTGAAGTGTAGTGGTGCGCTTGAAACCCACATGTTTGTTCGGTTGCGAAAAAGTGCATAATTCTAAAAGAAAGACACTTTGGTAGCCTGAATAGCAGCTAAAGATTTCACAGATGTAAACATTTCTCGTAGAGGTCTTTCCGGTAAGTACCACAAATACATTTTTTAAATGTTCTTTTTCATATCCATTGTTCAAAATGCATTATCTCCTAAAATATTTCTCACCTTTTGCAATATTTTCCTGTCCTTAAATGAACATATTTTCTAGCTTTTCTACCCATTATTTCGTATATGTAGCTCATGTAAAACATGTGACAAGAAAAACTTAATCGCGACCCATTAAGGACCTGCAGAAAATGTAATGAGTATAGCTATTTGAGTATGTCTCGTACTGTTAAAAATGCATTTGGTGATTATGGTTTATTTTAAAGTTCGGACAAAATATTCCTCTCGACGTGTCTTGTAAAACTGGGTCCTTAAAGGGTTTGGTTACAGTTGACAGTGGTAGAATGGAATACATATTCTAATAAGTTGACAATGTCTGGATGCTGACTCTGAGCGGTGGCTTAAGTCTTGCACTGAGCTAGCACTTACCAAGAGTGCAAGCGTGACTGTTCTTCAAATAGCTCAATATTCTTGCTAGTTGATTTATTTTAATTCATCTTGAAATGTTGCAGCCAAATGATTGTAAATGTTGGCTGTGACTGATAGTTTTGTGTAAGGCCGCTGTAATCTGACAGACCAGACTCCAGACGTTGTGCTTGTCTCACGTTACAAGGTTGCCATCCAGCTCTTTCCCAAATGTGTTTTTTAAATGCAGTGATGAAAGGAAAAGTTATGGCTAGTTCTTGTTTTTAGTTTTATTGGGCTTCATGCTGTTGTTAAAGTGACAATGAATCTAGCTATGTCATGTCATCAGGTTTTTCCAGAATTTCTACTTTCATCCAGTAAGATTTAAAACATTGTTCATTGGTTAAGTCTCTGATCTATAATTGTATAAGAACCTACTTTCAATCTAAAAGAAAACCTTGAAGCTTGTTTTATATTGACTGATTCATACATGGTTCACCACAGGTAAAATATCAAAGAACCAAAGTTCTGTGGTGTAGGAGCAGTTTGCAAGTACTTGGGTGGCGACCATTTGTCTAATTTTATTTGATACTATATGAATATGTTTAACTGTGTAATTTATGATCTAAGCTTGTATTACTCCACCCAATTTCCTTTTTGCAGGATAATGTTACACTTATAAAATTATGACTTTTACCTTTAAATCATAATAGGTCAGATTAGCTTTGATATTTATATCTAGGAAGGCTGTCAGTGTTGAGACCACTTCAGTGTACCCCTCACACCGTCAGCACTGGTGCCATGTTGTTTCCATTGATCTGCAGGGCCCACTATTTTTTGTAGACTCATACAGAAAGGGTTGTGGTAGCAGCCCCTCGTGGGTTAACTCTCCAATGATGTAACTGTCACATGTGTGGCCCCAGTGTTCAGTGTTGCACAATGGGACTACACTCTGCTACTACACATGGCCCCTTCCCCATTTCCTTACCTTTTTGTTTCGACATTACCACCAAACAGGTTCTCACATGACACTATTCAATGCTTATTATTTTGAATCACTCTGTGAATTATGTCCTTACATGAATCTAAAAGGACATCACCTATATTGTGACTTGGTTTTAAAATGACAAACTGTTACATTGTGAGACAGTTTAATGTATGAACACCATCAAATGATGGCTCATCTTTTGCAACCAATGCCTGCAGTAGATTAAAACTGTCCGCTCCCTCTTGTGTTTTCTTTTCTTTTTTCTACATATGTTGGACCAATCGGGACATCGCCTGGCCTGGATTGACTCACTCCCATTCCTATACCCTCACATTCCTATAACCTCACATATGTGAAATATTCACTCTGTCTCTCTCTCACACACACACACACACACACACACACACACACACACACACACACACACACACACTCATCACACGCGCATACCCTCACTGACTATGCAGTCTACACCTCACCACCTTCTGCCTCCAGTACAAGCCCACAGTGATCTCCTGCGTGTGCATCCACCTGGCGTGCAAGTGGTCCAACTGGGAAATCCCAGTTTCCACTGATGGGAAACACTGGTGGGAGTACGTGGACAACTCTGTCACCCTCGAGCTGCTTGATGGTACAATTGAATCAATGCATTTTACTTTTGTATAGTGTTTTTAAAATGACATTGCAGCGATTTCTCGCATCTTGCTTAATATTTAGGAAGGTGTCATATATGGCTGTTTTGTCAAATTGTTTACTCATAGAAAGGTCATACAATTCACATATTTTAACGAGGGGGAGAAGATAAAAGGGTGCGTTGTGTCTGTAGCAGCAGAGTTTGAGGTGGTTTAATGATAACACTCACACTTTGTACTTGCAGAGTTGACCCACGAGTTTCTGCAGATTCTGGAGAAGACGCCCAGCCGGTTAAAGAGGATACGCAACTGGAGGGTAGGATGCGTTGCTATTTCATGATTGGAAATACGTGTCTGACATGCCCATTTGATTTTAATTATAAGCTCAGGATGTATCAAAGTATATAGTGTCACCAAAAAAGTTCTGAAAACAATTTAAATAATCTGAGGTATATGAGCTATGAATTACACCCCAATTTGGTAAATGACCGTATGGCAATGTTGATGGCATTGTAACATCACACGTATATACAGAAAAACCTACCCTCTATATTGATTGTCCCACTGTTAAACCCTGTTCAGAGAGCATACTGTTAATTGGAACCAAACTCTTAACAGCGTTACAAATCTCTTTCTCTCCCCTAGGCAACACAAGCTGCCAAAAAGCCCAAGGGCGACAGCTCTCAGTTGAACGACAACTCGTTTCCCGGGCCTTCCATGCTTCAAGATCACGGCGATGCACCACTCAACTCAAGTTTCTCCAAAGCGGGCGGCGCTTTCCCCGTGGCCATGCCTGGCCAGTCCGGAGGCGGTGCCCTTTCCCTGGACGCCTTGGTTGGGACTTATAACCCAGCTAGCCACAGTGAGTGGCCCCTGAGCAACCAGAGCCAAGCAGGGTATCCTTCCACCTGTATAAAAGAGGAGCCCCTCAACATCCCTCTCCAAGAGCCCACGCTGTCCCTGCAGACCTCCGCTTCCTCTCTGGCTTACAGGACTGACAAAACGCTAGACTTCATCCCTGTCAAACAGGAACAAAAAGGAGCTGGTGGGAGTGGTTCGGGGAAGCATCAGCAGCCACCTCAGTCCACCTACCCCCCGCCAGCTCAGCCTCCTCCACCGCAACCGTCTCCAGCTCAGAAGCTGTCTCTGGACAAATACAGAGAGAAACATGCTGCGGAGCTGGCAGTCTCTGGGCAGAAACGCAGTCAGGAACAGCATGGGGGAATAATGGATTGTGATATGAGGGGGGATATGTTATTTTCCTCCTCTTCTACCTATGCATCATCCTTTTCTGCGAGCCAAGGAGACCATAGAAAGCATTCGCAGCCCCACCAAGCATCCCATGGTGGTGGTGGGAGCACCACCGCCTCCCCGATGAAAATCAAAGTCCCCTCCTCCTCGGCGTCAGGGCAAGATAGACGTCACCACAGTGACAAACGGGACAAAGGCTCCCTCAAACTCCGCCTGGCCGTCCCTGGGTCTGGTGGCAGCTCCCAGCTGGATAGAAGTGGACAACCAATCAAAGATGAGCTTAAGATGAAGATAAAAGTCTCATCGTCGGAGCGCCACAGCTCATCAGATGAAGGCGTGGCGGCCAACAACATCAAGAGCAAACATTCCAGCCCTCTGGTGATCAAGGAGAAACAACACCGTGGAGCAGATCAAAGCCTCCACCGCCACCACAAGCACAGTCACACACATCCACACACGCACAGCGGGAACGGTGGAGCAGGCCTGCTACGGGGTCCCCCAGGGCTGGTCGGCATGGAAGGCATGGCGCTCCCTCCGCCCGGATCCACCTCTTTATCGTCATCGCGCAAGAGGGTGTACCCCGAGGCCGGCCACAACCACCACCCTTCCTCCTCATTCTCCACCTCATGCTCCAAAGTGAGCAAAATCTCCAAGGGTGGCACTGGTGCTGCAGGTACTACATCTTTTTCTCTCCCCTTTTCTCCTCCTCGCTCCTCTCCTGTACTGCAGTGTGTCTCGTCTGGCTTGCAGCTCTATGGCTAACCTCCCTCCCCCTCCCTTCCTCCTCCTCCTTATTCTTGTTTCTCCTCCTCCCCTCCTGTCATACCCAGGTGGGCTGCGGACCTCTCAGCAGTACCCTCCTCCTAGCGAATCGCCACATGAAGTGGGAGAGCAGAGACACTGAGTCCACCGCTCTGCAGCCATGGCCAGCCCATGGAAATGGCAACAGACTACCCACACAGCTCAGACTATGCTCACCTCCCTGTTAAGTGCCCTAAGGAAATAACTCGTGTCATGATAAACCCTTTACTGAAAGGCAGAAAAAAACTTATCTAAAAAAAAAAAAAAAAGAAGAAGATAAGTAATGTTGGACTTCTCAGTTTCTGAGAGACAAGAAAGATGAAAAAAAAAAAAATTATGCTTCCTGACTGTCAGATCTCTGGGCTGTGACACTCAGTCCTGTCTTTCTGTTAGTGTTGAATTGCTGCTTAGTTCTCCTTCCTCCTCAAATGAGTCTAGGAATGTGCAAAAAGTGGGTGTGTTTTCACCGCTGAGGGGGGGGAAGTCTTCCCTGCATTTCAGATCTCCACATGGGAAAAAAAGTATTACAAGTACTATAAGAGGCATGGAAGGTGCACTTTTTTTTTCATTTTGTTTTTTTTAAACAAGTAATTTAATTGAATCACATTTCTGCGGTTGTATGGAGGAAGCCAGTGGCCAGCTGGAGATGAGTTCAAGTTATGTTTGCTGGCATTCCATTTAGTACTGTTGATGGATGCAAATTTTTTTTATTTAGATGTAAAGTTTCATCTCCTCAATTTCATTCTCGTCGTGATTTCTTTTTATACTTCAGTACTGTGCGTATAATTTGCATGTTTCAATCATCAAAGGGATTTAAAAGGAGAACGCGTACTTGCTGTTTACAGAAAGTGGAGATAAATGTACATACGTTTTTGTATGTTTAAAGAAGAAAAAAAAAAGCTATACCATGACTACTCAGGTTTGGAGCTGCTTGTAAGTATAACAAGATAACTATAATACCTATGAAATACTTTTATTTTGTTGATCAACGGTTTGGGCATCATCGGGTGAATGATTGCAGCATTCCAGTGGTGTGTGCTTCTTACAACCTTCTTATAGGGGGCGCTGTTCTGTGCTTTTCCATCACAGGGAATATCAGTTTATGCCCTCAGTAACACAGGCACATCGGACACCTACTTACCACATCAGAGCGATGCAATTTGTACCAAAAACTATTTTTTGGGGACCTATAAGTAGACCTTAAGCTGGATGCCAAAGGTTTTGCCTCAAAAAGAAAACAATAACTGACAAAGACAGTAGTAGTGTGCTATAAAAGTTTACATAACCCTTTTTACTTTGAAGTGCATCAGACATCATTTTATGACATGAAGCTGTAGCCCTTAAATGTCAGCTGGGGATTCATGTAAGTATTGTTCAATCAGCCATTAACATAGTATTACAAAGAAGAAGAAAAAAAAATGACCCTTGTTGGCTTAGTTCCATCCCAGCAACAGTTGTCAGAACAGTGACCAATTGGAAATATGCAACATGACCTGCTGAATATCGTTTGGAAACCTCAAGTATCTGCAGTTTGAACGCCCTTTTAGGTTTTGTCACTGATGTCTTAATTTACATTTACAGCCATGTACCTGTCCGGACACATCTCACAACGGTTTCATACATTAAACTCTATATTGTTCCCAAATGTTGACCTGACCACCCTCTCTGTTCTTGACCCGGTTAATCAAAATACTTAAAAAGCCTGAGACCATTTGGACCCATTTGGGACCTACAGTCGGGCATGCAAAGCAAAAGCAGAGGTTGACAAATAAGCATAACCCATTCTTTACAACTTTTTTTTTTTTTCCTTTCCACTTTAATATTACAAATAAACTTCAAAGTCGCCACTACCCTGACACGGTATAAAACTTGGTTGTTGCTGTCGTTTTATTCTACATTATCCATGTTTTCTATAGTCTAGGAATAAAGAAACTTGTTGATTTTAATAGTAGGAGACATTGGTGTACAGTTCCTTATAGTAATGCCAAGTTCTTATCACATGTCTCTTAGTCACAGTTTTACACGTTGATTCCTCAATAACTCAGTGGAAAAGCCAACAGGAAGTAGTTAACATTCTCAGCATGCTGCAATGTGGGTTAGACACATTTTTATCATAATCTACATATATCACAAAGCAAAGGGACCTAGTTACATTTAAGGTACAAAGATTGGCACATTTATAAGATTACTATAGAAAATATTCTATGTTCACATTTAATAGGTTGTATTAAAGTTAATAAGGATAAAAGTGCTTCTCATGTAGTTTCTTCAATGTCAGCTTAAGTATGCTATTCCTACAGTTTCTTCTTTATGATAACTTAATACTCTCAACCATTCTACTAGTGCATCACTGGGGATAGGTTGCATGCCCTCAAAGGATCCCAAAAGAATACTTGAATTTTCAGAGTCATCAATCTAAATTAAAGAAATGAAAAAGTCTGAATTGGTTGGAACTCAAAAACATTCTTAGTGTAACTTGTTAACCACACAGTCCCCCTGGGTGAGCACAGCAGCTCTTTGAGTGCGTTCCAGTCTGACGTAGGGGGATGAATGAATGCTTCAGCAGCTGGTCTGCAGACGGCCGCAGTCTCTGGTCACTGAAGTTGAGAGGAAAACATTTGGATAAGAGAATTATTCCATAACGGGACCTTACTTACTAAATAAAGTCTTTAACTCAATAAGTTACAAACTTAAACTCAAGTTTTCATAAGAATTAAATTAGGGTTAGATCAGAGGGTACTCAAGGATGAAAGGGATTTCACCTTGTCAAGCTGATTTTTACAAAATCCTTGGCGTGATCCGAAAACCCATTTGGCAAGGCGGGCATCACCCCTCTTTGAGCCCCGATGTAGAACAAGGCAGCCATCTTGTCCATGTGTGCCAGCGGTGGTTTCCCTGTGGCCATCTCAAACACCGTACAACCCACGCTCCATATGTCTGACTTCCTGCCATATCCTGTCTCATTGATAACCTGAGGAGTGGAAGAGATGGTAAGTGTCAGGTAAGATTAAAGCCAAGTTTACACTAAAAGACTTCCAAAGTTGTCTGATTGCTGCACTGTTAACGCTACACAACTTGCTTTCTTGTAATCAAGAGTCTTAATGTCCTCGTTGCATCACGCTACATGACTGACCAGCGTCAGGGTCACACACACTACAAGATCTTCCACCTGGAGGATTCCCCGATGCACTTGTCTCCAAACTGTGTATTGTCATGAGAACACACAAGTTGTGACAAGGTTCCTTTTTTGTTCATACATCCACAGAACTCTGCCTGTAATCATGCTTATGGATGTTGTCGTTGGCACGCTAGCTCAACAAATAGCCTGTTTCCACGAGCCTTAACTATATCTAGCAGCAGATCCTAAACAGTCCCCCTGATAGTTCCAGATATTTAGCATGCTAGATATCTGGAATGTGTCTGTAATTCACTGCCTAGCCCCTTGTCTAGTGTCTTTGGACAGTTCACACAGTGCTCAAGCTCTAGTTTGCCTCTGATGCGGGTCATTTGTCGGAGCTCTAAGAAATGTCAGCGAGAGGAAAATCACGGCTAAAGTTGTGTGGTGTGAACTAGGCATAAAAAGGGCAAATTTGCGTTAGGTGACGATAATATGAACCGAACTTTGATATTTGAAAAACGGATGATAAAACCATCTCGACGCATCTACCTCCGGTGCCATCCAGTAAGGTGTGCCGTGGACGGACTTGAGCAGATCTCCGCTGTTGCTAGCGGTGTGGTTCAGGCAGCTGAGGCGGCGCGCACAGCCAAAGTCGATGAGCTTGATGACCCCAGTGGGCAACAGCATTACATTGTTTCCCTTCAAGTCTCGATGAATCACCCTGTTCAGATGAAGGAAGGCCACCCCTTCAAGAATCTGATGGGTGTATAGAGCCAGGACACGCTCTGGCAGCGGACCAAACCTAAGGGCAGTAAAAGGGACAGTGTTAAGGGCATAAGTACCGACCAGTTATTGTTGAACCCTCAGATATTCCAAAGCTCAATGTCTCAACAGACTCTTTTGGGTAAGTTATCAACCTGTGTAGGATGCTGGCAATGGATCCTCCTGGGATGTATTCCATGAAGATGGAAACCACATGCTGATACAGGGAGGTACCCAGAAAGCCCACAATGTTGGTGTGTCTGAGGGTTTTGAGCAGCTCCACTTCCCCCTGCAGACGACCGTACTCCTTCTTTGCATTGTCGGGGTCGGAGGCATCCAGGCTGACCTGTTTTACAGCGATCAGTTGGCCCTGGCTGGTCAGGCCGCAGTACACCTGGTAACAATGCAGCAGGTAACGCCAGGGTTAGCCCAGCGTCGATGTCTGCTGCGGTACCTATGATGCTTTAAATCTTACTTTGTCATTCTGAATTTCCATACTTACGGTCCCATAGGCTCCCCTGCCGAGTACTTCACCCTTTGTCCATGTGATGGCGTCATCTACAGCCAACCCAGGGCCAAGCAGAGCAGCACTGTCTGTTGAACTACCCTGCAAAAAAATACACAGAATTCACAATTCTATTTTTTTACAACAAACCTCTAGGTAATCTCTCATAATATCATTATTTTTTTGTGAGGGATTTTACAAAACATTAAGTAGGGGAGGGGGACTAAGCGTATAGCAAGGCCCTCTCAAGGGTAATTAATGTTTTATTTACATTGTTACAATATTACAGTGTTCAATTGGTACAACATGCATAATTGTGTAGACCCTAACTTAAACCATATCATCTTAATGGAACATCTTATATGCGCCAGCAATGTAAACATTGATAAAACCCTGATACAGAAGCATGACTGTGGCTCTGTGCATGTGGAAAAATGCACCTTTATGAACCATGGTGCAACTGAGTCTACTCATGTAACTATCAACTATATTGCAAAGGAAGGGTGGAGAAAAATATAAATCTGGGACTAGAAAAAAAAACCCTGCCAGACTACCCTCTTTAGTCTTAAGAAAAATTACCATACCAATCCGGATTTATGCAAAAACATGATTGATTCAAAAGAGATAGTGTTTATTGGCAGTTCCAAATCACTCCCAATCATGGCAACATGGTGTCCTGATATGACGGTGTTTTATTTCTTTCTTCTCTATCTTTTTTATAAATTACTTTTGACCATAAAAGTTTACCTCAGGAGATCTCTTCCTTCCTGACACAGTATCGTCTTCTCTGTTGGACTCCAGGCTTTCAGGGCCTATGGATGCATCCCTCTCATCCAATGAGATCAGCTCCTCAGCCAGACATTGCAGCAGGTCATCTGTAAGCGGCCCATCTCCCGCCTCATCCAGGAACTTCTGGTAAACTGGTGACATGATGGTGTGGCTGCTGCTAGAAGACTTCCAGGTGTGGATCTTCGGCTGTTGAGGGTTCTGAGATGACATGGGCTCAGGGACCGGTCGGTTTGGGTCTCCTATTTCTTGCATTTTCATGTGTGGGCAACTATGATCTTCAGCATGAGATGATGCTGCTGGCATAGTCAACGTTTTGTCATCAGATTTGATTGTTTCAGACCCATATCTAGAAAGAGTCTCCTGTATGGCTGATAACACAGTTTCTTGTGCACTACTCCGACAAATTCCAACATCCTTGGAATGAACTAACTCAGCCTCCATCTTTACTTTGTGCGTGCCTTTCCTTGGAACAGCTGCAGCTTTTACCCTAGAGGGCACACGTTTTGGTTTGGTTTTAGCGTAAATCACCACACTCTCCCCCGGTATTCTCCTCTGTGCTTGTTTCAGTGGTCTGTGTTTGACTTTATGACACGGTTGTGTCTTCCTAGGCGGAGCAGACTGCACTTGTCTGCCCTTCACTTTCTCGCAGGAGCTGGGAACTCGCAGGTTATCATAGATAGGACCGGCAAACATCTCGTAGATGGCCGGTCCTTCATCCCCGCTCTGTATCTGCCGAAACATGTCTTTGTAGGTGATGAAGTCCACGGTAGATTTAGACCTCGGTGTCCCCGCTAGACCGGGTCTCTTCAGCTGCCGGATGCTCTTCAGTTCCCTGACTGGTGCATGCTGTAGAGCTCTGTTCATCTTGTCAGGATTTGCTTTTTTGCCCTGATCACTAAGCTTCTTTCGTGGTGAGGGGGTGCCAGTGAGACAATGAGCACCTTTAACAGATTTGAGCTTCGGCTTAACTTTTGTGACGGTCTTCTCCACTCCAATTGTTAGCTCCGGGCCATTACTCGTTTTATCTTTAACTTGTGTGGGGTGCTTCAGATTGCTTTTTGGCTTGTTCCGATTCAGGACACTTCTGTCTTTGTGCGCGACCACGTTAAAGGACTGCTGGGTCGTTTGAATGTCGGCTCTTAGTTCACAGTTCATTGTGGTTCTTCTGTCCTTGTTCAGAACAGGTTTTAAGGCCTTCAACATCCTCTCATCTGATTTGGGATCCATGTCTGACCGTGGAAGGTTTCCAGCTGGAGTAAATAATTGAATTGTCTCTTCTGTAGTGCCAGTAGTTGTAATTACATCCTCCCTACAAGGGATAGGATCATCTACCTGGGTTTCTTCACAACAGGAATTCCTCATTGTTCCTCTTTTCTGTTTTATATGCAGCAGGTCGTTTCTGTAAATCCCTTCAGAGGATGCAGTAGCATCACCTTGGTCATTATTCGGATGGAACGTCATCCCATGGCTAATCTCAGTGTCAGGCTCTGGGGTGCAGCCGGCATGGTTTTCCTCCTTAGACTTCGGTGTGATAGATAATTCATTGTTCACAGTGTTTCCTTGCTTGGCATACTGATATTTAATAAATGAGTCATTAGTGGCTATGCTTTCACAGTGAGAGTTTGTACGATTGATGGGCTCTACTTCTAGGTCATGTGGCGACCTATGGATCGGTGGAATGTGACTGATCCTTGACAGAACTTTAAAAGGCTGCCTTGTCTCCCCAACCAAATCAGCCTCAGTGGGGCTCGAATGCCGCGGCAGTCTCTCTCCAACTAACTTTAAATGTCTTTCCCCTGAAGCTCTCTCACACACATCCCTCTCATGTTCCTCACCCTCATCCTCCAGATCGAAGGAACTCTGGCTGCTGGACCCGCTCTCTTCACTACCACCCTTAGTGGTCAGAAGGACACTGCGTTGGCTGCCCCAGGACAGCCTTTCTCTCCTCAGCCGGGACCTGGAGCAAAGGGGGCTCCGGCTGATGGGCTTCAGGGGAACACGGTGCTTTAGCGCTGGCAGAGCAACATTGTCCCTGGGCCGGCCGTCTAGTGGCGCCAGCAGCTTGGGCGTTCTGGGATGCAGAGCCAGCATTGGTGCCTGCGAGAATCAGCAGACAATAATGACATTGACAATAATTCAATGGTTAGGACTTGTGAGGTAGACAAATTGTTATATGGATGTAAAGAAAAATGAATGTCAGTATGACAAGACAAAAGGTGAAGGTGATATGGGGTTGGTTGAAATTCACCTTATGTTCATTTACAGTGTCATGGGAGCCCAGTCCTGCAGACAGAAACAGTTTAAACATTTAAAACAACATGCACACAGGTATCTTCAGCAAACAAAAATACCTATATAAATATGTTAAATCACTTTCACAATTTATGTCTGAATATATTTATTTATACTTGGAAAGCATATTGATCCCGGTTTCAGTTATCAACCGCTTATATGTTATGCTACAATGCTTAATATAATTTGCTTATAATAATCAAGTATCTACTAACAGTGTTCATTTTAGTTTTATTTCATACATGACAACAAATGGAACAAAACATATTTTTACTTTACTTTACTCGCTGTTTCCTTTAGAATATCTTTAACATACTAGGGCATGAAAAGTCTTCTGATCTAAAAAATAATATTTATTTTTAATTCTTAAACGAGTCACCGCTTTAATAACTACATTTACGTACGGGTCTGAATGTGTGCTCGGGCCTGCAGCACAGTGTTTGAGCACAGTAGGGGTTCCATGATGCTGGGGGCTGATTGGCTGAGTTGGGTGGGCTCAGCCACAGACAGCACTGCGGGGGAGGACGGAGATGCAGCAACCACACTTCTTGTCCTGTGCCTGTGACGGACAAATTAAAATCACTTTTCGAGGTGTGTTTCTTTTTTTGTGTGAGTGCCATAGATTTGTATAGTACAAAGAAATGCAATTATCAGAAGATGGAAAGGCAGTATTTTCAGTCTATTTCATGCAATGTTAAATCTCCAACTGTCAGTTTTTATCACTCTCTTTATATGTGATGTTGACAAGCAAATTTACGCATTCTGCTATCGACTGGTGTTTCTAAAGCAATGGCAAATGCTTTAATAATGAGTCAAGTTGCAGCATGTACCTGTTTTGAGGGGGAACCGGCAGGCAGGAGGTTCTGGTACTCAGCAAACCAGGTGAGGGAGTAGGATCCAGATGGCTCCAGCGTCTGCTGCTATCGCCTAGGCTCGGCAGGGACAAACCTCCTCTGCTGAGCCGAAGAGGAAAGAACACAGAGAGGTATGTGGTTAACTCTGCATGCGACAAGAAGAGAATGTATGTACTCAGGGGATGTTTGTTGGGGCTCAACTGAGAAAATCCCTAATGCTGATGACTTGCATTGCCTTGTGCTGAACTGAACATAATGCCAAAAGCCTCATTTTCCCCCTCCCATCTCTCTCTCTACATTACTGGAAGCTTATGCTATGAAATTAGAGACCTGCTCAAAGACCTTTATTCTCCTTGGAAAGCTTGGACTTGATTCAGTGGTGAGAGCCCCACATAGCAGACAATGAGCTGATTCACCAACAGGCCTCTCTCTCTCCCCCGTTGCCTGTGTTTCTAACCTGTTTGGGCAGAACAGCTTGTCCTCTGGACACAGTGACAGGTGCCTGCATACAGGACAGTGAGTGTAACCGGATAGGACACCATTCTACTGGTTGGTGTAAAGTAAGAGGCCGTTGTTGACTAGCCCAGGGAGGGTGTGCTGTGTTTACAAGTCACTGTGTGTGTGAGGGGGATGGAGTGTTAACTGTACACGCAATTTTTTGTGTTTACACGTATGAACAGATGTTGATGTCTGCACTGTCAACACTATCCGCTAAATGCCACCAGCTTGGGGATTATCACATCTTTTCAGCCAATACACACTCATGGGAATGTGTGCTTGTGTGTTTGTGTGTTTGTGGGTGTGAGACCCTGCCCACCTGCTTCCCCTCCCTGTGTCCTGGTAGGCTTGCCTGATGTCTCTCAGTGTTTCCATGGCGTTTTGGAAACAGAGGGGGATTCCCTTATCTGCTCCAGAAACACACACACACACACACACACACACACACACACACACACACACACACACACACACACACACACACACACACACACACACACACACACACACACACACACACACAAACAGTTACACCCACCTGAATCCATCATATTCACACCAACACACACATTAAACACTCAGTTCCCACATTTCTGGCCTGATAGAAGCAAACTATTGTTGTTTACATCCAAACAATGTGTTTGGAAAAGTAAAAAAAACATCACTGAAATATAATAACACACATCACAGATTTTTTTTTAAATAGCAACAAAAGAAACATTAATACAAACAGCAATTCCTTAACTGTAAAGTGTTTTTTTAAGGCTAGGGGTTCATAAGTGCTAAAGAACAATGTCACTGTGAGGTTTCTGAAGTTCATGAATGTTCGAGATGTCAAAGCCGCAGAATAAAACCAGAAAGTGCCTTGATGAGTCACTGGGTGAGTGAGTGCAAACTTGCATCAATTGTTTCCGAGTACACCTGTTGCTGCTGCTCATATAGGACACATACAATATAAATATTCATATACAACATATTGATACCCATCATAGAAAAAACAACATTACCTGTTTCTGAGCCTGCTGGTCCACTCTGCTCCCATATCCAGACTAAAGAACTGAATCAGATAGTTCCTCTCTCTGCTTATTTCAACCTGATGGTTACACCTTTATTCTGTTTTGGCTCTCTGTGTTCTTGCAATGTCATTTCCTCTTTTAGAGGTCTGCTCAGTCCTCTCTGGGTCTCAACCACGCTGTTGTGGCTGAGGCACAAGACCGGCAGGCAGGTTTCTCAGCTGAGAGGTCGTATTGTGTGCGAGTCCCCTCCCACCCAGTCACTCCCCCCCTGTAGAAGGTGACCTGATCTGATGGCCTATTTGGGAGCTGACCGGTGTATTTCTTTGTCACTATAAAAAGTCAATAGTTTGATATGTTTGAAATAGTACGTTTGTATCAAAGGCACCCATATCAACTTATTTGTTTTCTATCCAGCCCCTTTTTTTTTCCTTCTAAGGACTAAGAATACAAATTTGGTTCTTCTCCAACAAGCCCAAAAAGAAAAAATAAAGATTTCACTTCTATGTCATACATCAATAGTCAGCATCTTAGCCCACTAAAACTCCAGGAGTCTTAGAAAGAGTCCTTACCGTGGCTGAGGGCTTTACGATGGTCAGCTAGAGGAGGACACTCCGGAGACTCCAGCACTTCCTGCAGAGAACAAAAGTTAGCAATTTATTATATGTCCCAATCTTTAAAAATGGCTTGTAGAGGTACAACATGGCAGCACAGAGGGACCTCTGTGTGATTATTTAAAATAATAAATTAACAAAACTATTTTTTACATATCCAAGTTGAAGTAAACACTGCCCTTATTTCATTTTGTATTAAATGCTTTAATTTCCTGTGTTCTCATTTAGGATGTGAATACTTTCTCAAAGCTTGTCTGGAATGCAGAGCAGGAAGAGATTACAAAATAAACAGCAACCCAATCAGGCACACATTTAATAGTTTCTTTGTTAGTGTGATGGAGCTTTTTTCAGAAGTGAAGGCTAAATTTTGAAGTCAACTTAAACATGACAATTAGACGGATTGTTTGACTTATTCTAAGTTAGCCCTTGGTATAAATATATATATTTTTAGTAGATTTAACACTGTACATGTACATATACATTACAGTTGAGTGTACCAGTGGGCCTCTGAAACACATAAAGGTCTACCACCTGCTCCTCTTTCCAGCTAACCAGCTGCCCTGCTTGTCCGCTGCATCTATAAGGACACCCATAATACAGTAGTATGGCAACTAAGTGTCAGCTACCCAGAGCGCCCCTCACACCTCACACACACACACACACACACACACACACACACACACACACACACACACACACACACACACACACACACACACACACACACACATAAACACACCTATACACACACTGATCTAAAGAGCCAATTACTGCTTCCACATGTTTGTCTTCTAGGTGACCACACACTGCCAGTCTGCCTGTGTGTATGTTAATTGTGGCTACATGAGAGCAACAAGCCACATTGTGAACCACGCAGACTTCTGCACACATACACATTCTTAAATATAACAAATCATTATCAAGGCAGATCATAAGGGTTTTGTCGCTGTCATTTAAGAATGCTGTTTCCTAAAATGACTGAATACAAGCAACCTCTTCCCCCAAAGCACTTACCCCTGTGTGGCTGTATAGTAGAAAGCCGCTCTGATGGGATGGTGTCTGCGTGGGGGAGGCAGCGGTTGACTGATTGGGATAAAGGCTCTCAAGGTCCAATTCCACGTCTGAATCCCCAAACTCTGAGTCCAAATCCTGGCCTGTGTATTGGTCAAGGGCTAGGAGTGACATGGAGGCAGCATCTGCGCAAAATCAGAAACAATTCTAACCCTTTGTGGCCTGTGTTGAAAACAGTTTCTCCAAAGTCACAACCAGAGTAGGTCAAGAATTTGAGAAAGCTCTAGATCCACGTTTGAGCGCACAGGGTCCACACCCACACAGGGACCCTGTGCTGTTTACACAAGGTGAGGAAGTAGAAGTGGGATTGAAAAGTCGGAAAACGACAACTTTGACCTTTTCTGTTTGTTTCTCATCTCTCTTTCCCCATCCTCTCTGATACCTTGTTTCTGTATCACCATCCTCGATACAAGCTCTGACTCACACACTCAAGGCTCTCAGCAGCATGCTCGCTTAAAACGTACACAAACAAGCCTCTCTTATACCCTCCCACATAAGAGCAGGCTTTGAGTGCCACTGCAGAGGTTTAACTCTGAAAAAACAGGATCATGAATGAACCTGGTATGCTGTTTGTGTGTATGTTTGTGAAAGAGAGAGAAAAAGAGTGTGTACTTACAATTTAGTCATGAATAGGAAGACATATTTAGAGGTGTGTGTGTTTGCTATGAATTAAATTCCCAGTTTAATAAGTAACTGATCAATGAATCAGTAACCAAAGTGAAGCTGATAACATGAGGTGAAGTGACCAGGCATGGGCAACATTTGTTCATTTAGTGAAAAGAGAAGGCAATGATTGTAACAAAGAAATAAATGTATTTGTTGCTCAAGGTTTCCATTATCCACCTGTTCATTAATTTATACAATGCAAAAGTATACATTCCCTTTTCATCAGTTTCCATGTTGACTTAAAAAAAAAAAAAGAACATAAAAGAGAGCACTGTAGTGTTGAGTAACAGTGTTATAGAGTGCAAGTGCGGGGATGCTTTTTCATTTTAGCAAAAAACTTTTTGTTAATTCGATAGTTCTAATCAGATATATGAGAATGTACAAATAACTGGATAATCCCTACTTTCCCAAAGCAGATCACAACTTTAAAGCAGAAGTGATTTAATATTTTGGCCACTTGAGGCAGTGTAAAAAGCTGTAACCACATCACTGACATTTTATCAGCCTTTGGGGTTAAACTTGATAGCAGTTGGCTACTGACACACATTTTACAGACACAGAGCAACATTAGCATTCATTTGAGGTTGTGTTTTTGACCACCCGACAAATGTATTCTCTCCATTTTTAGCTTTGTTTTGGTCTCCACCAACTCCTGAGGGAAATGTTTGGATCTTTAGCTGTTTAATGCTCCATTATGTTCACTAGCTAGTCGCCAAGTTTTTCTGTCTGTGGTTTGGTGCTGACCAGGTATAGAGTACAGTAAGAATAAGATGCCTGTTACAGGGATGACAGCCTTTAGAGTAAACCAAAATGGTAAAGTTGCTGTGCCCGTAAAACCGAAACAATTAGCTGATAGATGCTAAAACGCTCTGTAGAGCTGAGGGGCACTGATAATTATCTACAGCACAAATTACCCCTTTCACATTATATTTAGTTATCTAATGTTAATCAAAGAAATTATAATTTGAGTAGCTTGAAATTGGGAAAGGACAAAAACTATCGTCTATGTCCACTAACTCATGCTACTTCTCTCTGGGTGTGATCAAAGTGTTCTATTCTTTTTTTCTGTGTATATGTGTGTACCTGTGTGACTGAGGGCATCAACCATCATATGAATGATCTCCTCCTTCAGAGGGCTGTTGATGTTAGCAGCGTAGTGGGGAGCACAACAGCCGCTGTGGTCTCGTATCTGCGGATCACTGATGGAGAAGTTTAAAGACAAACGCAGCAAGTCTAAGAAGACAGTTTCAGGCATTTAAAAATGTGTTTCCATTTGGTGTGTTAGTGTGGTGCGGAGTATTTTAATGGGATTTTGCAGGATTTCAACCTCCTTTGACTGCTGGTGGTGTTAATTTAAAGAAAAGTCTGTGTGATTGTATTTAGATTTCCATACAGTATATCACAGCATGCATGAATGTGTTTTCTTACGCCGAGAGTCCCAGCAGTTCCTTGACCACTTCCACAGGTCTGTGTTCCCAGGGCAACGTTGAGACCAGGCCCTCGAACAGGTCAACATCCCTAACAGCAAGCATCACAGCCGTTACACCGTCGCTGTTAGGAACATTCACATCCACCCTGTCTGCCTGAGCCTGATGCAGACAGACAAAACATATTACTAAGATGAATAATACATGGAGCCCTATAGAATTCAGTTCAGAGTAATAGAAAGGTCACAAAATGGGGAACATGGCCCCTTGCAGCCTTTTGCATAGCTCGGGTCTGTGTTCTCTTAAAATTTTGAAGTTAAAAGGTTTAACTTGTTTTTTTATTTGTGTTCACACATACACTCCAAGCACATGTTTTAGTAATTCTTATAGGCCTTGAAAGCTTGATTTAATATCTTAAGTATTTATCTACAACCTTAAATATTCATGACTTTGTGTAGAACAATACGGAAGCTTGAGTGACAAGTGAGAAGAAAAAGATGAACCATTTTGTAAGCCTGTGTTAAATAATTTAAATTAATAAAAGATTTAAATATATATATATATTTTTATTTAAATATATATCTATATATATACATACACACACAGAGAGGGAGAGAGAGATAAAACTTATCTTTTCTGTGTAGTTGTTAATATTGTAATACTCACTTTGGCCACAAGGGGCTGAAGAGGTAGTGAATATTGCAACAACGAACAATAGCTTACAAAAAACAAATTCAACTTTTCATCAGGCAGGATAGATTACAACAGTAACATCTGACTCAGAAAATAGGTAACAAGATTTTTTTTTTCTCATTTGCCTATCAAGGCTTCCGTAGTATCATCAAAGTTTAAATTTAGGAGAAACAAACATGCAACAGTGTATACAGTTTGGCGGAGAACAGATAGAAAACTCAGAGTCAGGTATTATTCACATACTGCCTGCTGTTTGGATTACACTCATTGTCCAAATGAAAAGCACCTGATCATATGTCCCGCATTTCCAGTTACATAAGGACATCGTGAGACGTTAGTTGTCCTGAGCTGAATAAAACTCAGGAATGCATTTTTCATTTTAAAATGTGCCAAACAAGCTTCCCATAGTCTGTAAATGGTTATTTTTATTCTCTACCTTTTCTGAAACAGGGGTTTATACATATTTTTTAGTCACGGATCCTAAAAGAAATATGACCAACACATCTGATCCAAGTTGGACTGCACACATAAATATCAACATAAACCCTGAGTGTGTTTTTGAAACATGATAAACGTAGTTGTTGCCCTTTGTTGTTTTTGCTCCTCAGGGGAAGTCTGCATGGAAGTCTTACCAGGAGGAGCTGTAAGGAGTGCAGGTCCCCTTGCCAGGCGGCCTGCAGCAGTTGAGCCTGAGGAGGCAGGTGAGGCCTCAACATCCAACCCAACACTTCCCTCTGGAGCTCAGGAGGGCTCACGTGGAGCGCCGTCTGCTGGCTGCAGTTACACAGAGTCACATCAGCCCCGGCCTTCAGCAGCCGCTGCACCACCTGATGACAACACAAGCAGGTAACGCATGACACAAACAGATAGTAAGTAGAACCATTGATATAAAATGAGGCTTGGTTAAAATTAATTAAATTCTCAATAGAATCAGCTGTAATATAGTGTGACTCATCTCCACTCTGTTACCGGTAAGTCAAATGTTTGTTTTGATCATGCCCCCAACCCCCAAGGAGGAGTTACGTCAGCAGCAAGATTCAAGTCATGTGGGTCTCCCTTGTGCATGACCACATGTTATTGTTATTGATAGGAAGAATACAACCTGTCTGACAAACATCTCTCACCTGTATGAGTGTTCCAGTGAACAATATGTGTCATATCTGCTAAGTAATGTATCAGCTATAGGTGACCAAAGGTAAAAACCCATAATTACTCAACAATAAATATACCCATCCCCATACCTCAGTCGAGCCTGTCCGACAGGCTGTGATAAGGGGACTGGATCCTTCCTCCTTCTCTTCATTTTCAGTGTCGGAGACCTCCACCTCTTGGCCACATCTTACAACCGGTATTTCTTCGTTTCCCTCCACCTGCTCTCTCTTCACCATCTCATCCACACTCCTTTTCTCTTTACTCTCCTCGCTTCTCTCCATGGTTAATGTGCAGTGTCTTAGCCAAAGGTCAGACACAACTTGACCCTGTTTTTGTCTTTTCTTTTCTGTTATCAAAAAAAGACAAATGAGAAGAGATGAATACCTTTAAACACTGCGCCGATGGGTGGGATGCGGTCCATTCAGCTCGGAGTCTTTGCTAGTCTGTGTGTTTGTGTGATCATCCAAGTGAGGTAAGTCTCTAAAGATCCGTAAGTCCCAGCAGACAGACAACACAGACAGAGGGCGTAATAGGAACTATTCCTTCACATCATTATGTCACTATGCTTGTCCATCAGTGCTTACTAACGTGACTGCTGTGCAAACATCTGGATGGTTTGGCTTCTCAGACAACCACGCACAATAGTCAACATATCGTTGTATTGTGCTCTACATTGATGGAAATTAGTCATTCATTCAGAAGCAATAGTTGTGCCATGCCTCCTTTACTGTTGGTTTTGCTGTATTTTGAATGATTGAAAACAACTTTCAGTGTAGTTTTTTTTTTTTAAATGAGCTATGTCCTGTCTATATCGGCTGTGTGTTCAAGTGAGTTTTACCCATGTACCCATGTACCCATGTACCCATGTACCCATGTACCCATGTACCCATGTACCCATGTACCCATGTACCCATGTACCCATGTACCCATGTACCCATGTACCCATGTACCCATGTAATGCAGACAATTGCCCAGCCCCTTAAATCATTACATGTTAGAGTAAAGACTTGGTTTAAGGTAAGGGTAAGGTTGGTTGGTAGCCGTTATGTGTGTGTGTGTGTGTGTGTGTGTGTGTGTGTGTGTGTGTGTGTGTGTGTGTGTGTGTGTGTGTGTGTGTGTGTGTGTGTGTGTGTGTGTGTGTGTGTGTGTGTGTGTGTGTGTGTGTGTGCATAATTATAGACATGACAACTCCTAACAATGTTTGACAACAGTACCAAAGCAACAGTCAAGATGGCTGAAGTGTCTATTATATAATCAAGTTTAAACCATATACTCTTTAGATACCTTAGAAAAGTGACTTTTTAGAATATATGAAGGAACTTTAATCTAATATTTGTCAGTGATTGTCAGCAGGAAGAATTGCCATGCAAAGTTAAAATAAACTGCTTTACTTACACATCCTTTCATCCGTTTAATCCAGCCGTATGTCCTTCACGTCCTTCTGTGGTCATTTCAAGTGCAAACCTTTGATTTGTTTCAGCAGACTCTCCACTCTATTCTTTCCTCTCCTTTCTTCCTTTATTTTTTTCTTTCCCCCGCACGCCTCCTGCTGTACGTTTACACTTGGTTGCCTTGGAGACGGTGAGGCAGACAGGCCAGCTTGTAATGGGTTTGAATGCCAGCAGGCTGTTTGCTGCCTGACACATTTAGACCTGAGTTGGACATGAATTATAACTATCATGCCAACATTTTTTGTAAGGATAATTGATTCAAGAGTGGCGTGAACTTGATGGAGCTAAACTGCATATAACTTGTTTGCTTGCACTAATCTCTGCACTTGAAAACATTACTGATTTCTGAAAGAACAAACAAATATGCCCAGTGTATTCCTACTGGAACTACATGACCGATATAATGTGTGAGGAATCATAATTCAGAATCAGAACAGGGTTTGTTGCCCTGTGAATTTGCCTTGGTGTTTGGTGCACACAATATGCAATAATAATAAACAATACTTATATACAAGGAATGACTGATACTGACTTATGTCTGTGTTTTAATTATTGATTATTATCATGTACAAGCTTTACTTTTATTGACATTTTAGAATTGTATTTGTAGTGAGATATTAATTACTTTATATAATGACTTTATATATATTATGCTGTTTTAAACATGACTCTTGATGCTCTAGAAACATTATTTAGTTATATCTAAATCATAAATAACTTCTACACCTTTCTGAATTCATTTTGATTTTAAAATTCTATATGTGTTTTAAAAAGCAATTATTTAGTCAGGAAAATGAACTGAGTATCGATAGGAGTAACTCCTTGTCCTAATCCTTACCACTAGATGCCACTAAATCTCACACACTGCTTCATTACCAGATAAAAGTTATTCACAGTAGCTGTAAGTTTATTTAAAAGTAGAACGTTTTAGGACTTTTTCCTCAATTGACCCCCACTGATTGTGATGGGGGGGAAAGCAAGGATGTTGTCTCATCATTTCAATTCCACTGTCGGCCATACAACATTCTGAAATTCTTACACCACAAAATGAAGACTCTGCTGCAAATGAACATATATCATCCATCAAAAGTGAGTTTTATTTCATTTCCAAGAGCAAATTTTAGGACATTTTCAGGCGTTAATACATTTTCAAGAAATCATTATGCTAAAGCTCCAACCTGACAGTAGATTCTGATCTGGTTCTTTACCACTACGACAACCTTCAAGTAGTTTCCAATTTTCACTGTTTATGAGTTCTCCTCAATTTTGCCTATAGTCCCAGTTCTTCTGCATGCAGAGCTTTCCCCATCAGCTTTCACTTTGCTTCACGCCTACTTCAATACTTTCTACTGTACATCTTCCTATCATTTTTTCCCTGTCAAGACTCTCTCCCTCTCTTTTAAGAAGTTGTTTACTCATCTCTCTGCCTCATGTCCTCTTAAATCGTTCTGCACTCGGCCTCGAACATGTTTCGGTTTGAGATGACGGTGAGATTTTCAGCCGAGAATTCGTTGTGGTCTACATTTCCTACTGTATCCCTTCCACCCGCTGTCCAGCAGAGATAATAAAACATTTAATTTCTTTCTTCAATTTCTTTCTTTATACTGTCAGAGGACATTGTGCTTGTTCTTGGTCTGGACAGATATTTGTACAGTGATATCATTTTTCTGGACCTTAGGCGAATATATTTATAGTGGCCCAAACTTATTTTAGTTGCCCTCAGTTTTAAAAACACTCCCAGTTGCCTTATTTCGGAAGCCAACCACTTGTATCGACTTGATCTGCCTCTGTGTCTTACTCTTCAGTTCTTCTCTCCAGTAATAAGACCCTCCAGATGGACCTTCCTCTTACTCTCTGTCAGTGGGAGATGATTTGACAGGCTGACTTTTCCATTCAGCCATTTCATTTTTCAGAGTTTTTGTTGTCTGGGAACTTCTGCCGCTGCTCTGATGTAACACCACGAAGCGACAATAACAAAACAACAAAGGTTTAGTCCTTACCAACCCACATGGATGAGTCATGTTTAGGCCTTTTCTCTGGGTTCAAACTGAAATGCAGCAAAACAGACAGCATTTTTATACACTTCAAATGGCTCTGAAAACTTTTGTATTTCCAGCTAGACTGGTCTTTGAAATGCAAGGTGAAAAATAAAACAATATATCATAGTACATTTCTGCATACTTTATTCATTCTAATGTACATTTATGACATGTTTTTGTGTTTGAAAACAGCAATAATTATCTGCTTATTGGACCAGTTTAGATGTTTCCTGTAATGATCCACATAAACTGAGGCAAACTAAAGCTCTCGCCACATGCTATTGAGTTTGTGCACCTTCTCAGCCAAAGTCATAACAAAGTGCTGTGCAGCCAAAAATGTTAAAACTCAGACAACTTTATTTAAAATCAAGTGGTTAGCCCATGTTCCATCTTCATGTTTAATACAGAGTACATTTTAAAGTGGAGTTGTAACAAGTTGAGTTGAGTCAATTTATAAGGAAATTTAGAAGATTTTCTTCTTGGTATTTCTGCTTTATTTGACAGTAAAGGAGATAGACAGGAAAGGCAGGGGAGGAAGAGCATATGACATACAGCAAAGAGCCCCGGGCTGGACTCAAACCGGGGCCGCTGCAGTGAGCATGAAAAGTAAGCGCTATACTGAGGAAAAGACAGCAGTTACTTGGCATTCCTGTCCATTCCAAACCATCGATGTATAGAGAGAACTGGAAGGCTGGATCCAGTTCATTCCTATAAAAGTTGCGCAGAAAGCAAAAAAACCCAATATGGCCACTGGTTACAAATAATGAAGAAGGCAACGGCTGTAATCCAAGACGGTGACAGCCCAAATGCTTCTAAACAGCAGTCCACAAACCAATGGGTGACTTCATGACAACAACGTCACCTTCTAATACATTGTCTATGAATCAGACGCGTCTGCTGAATTTCGAATTTAGCACCTTTAAACCACTTTGAACTGTTTAAGATTTGCAGTGTTGAGCCTGACTTCCAAATCGCTATTCTTTTTAGAAATAGAGTGCGTTATGATTAAAACCACACATTTTCTAGTTCACCTGCTTTATTACATTAAAAATATGAAAAAACTGACTGAGAAGTTGTCCAAAGATCAAAATAACTGAGCTGGAAAAAGTTATTTGGTCCTAATAGACTGCTACAGATATGTGCATTCATCCATCATCATCCATAAGAATACAAAGAAATAAAAAACTAAAACTCTATACAAGACATCAACAATATCTGTCCAATGAACTGTGGAGACCGCGTTGTAACGCTCCACATGGCCACCAGATGGCGGCGTTACACAACTCTGAGCCACAGTGCACCTGTCTCACAGCCACCAGCCAGTCACGTTTTCTGCAAAGGTTTTTGGGGAGTTGCAGGACAGTTTTCCTTTTCTTTTTCTTTTTGGGATATTCAACGCTAACACCAACATTTCTAAAGAGAAACAACAATCTAACACCTTCCTCTGTGATAGTTGTGTCTGTGTCAGATGATGAGGCTGTACCGGATCACTGCTTGTTTATGTGAGGAGTTACTTTGTTGATTCATTAAGCGGTTTGTCATTTGGATTAACCAATGAAAACACACCATTAGGACTCCGGAGTAATTGCTGTGTGTGGGTCACACACACACACACACACACACACTCACACACACACACACACACACACACACACACACACACACACACACACACACACACACACACACACACACACACACACACACACACACACACGGGGACGGCTGCTGGGGAAGAGAGCTCCAACTTTACGAGTCGATATGTTTTACGTGTGAAGACAGAGGACCGGTGACAGGACGTGTCGGGGGAGTTCCAGGTGCAGCAGGAGCGAGGACCACTCTTACCTCCACCTCCACCACCCACACTCCACCCAACACCCTCCACCCAACACCTCCACCTCCACCACCCCGGAGGCAGTTTGCTGCATCTGATCCAGCAGAGGATCCCTCGACCGGACGGACGCATTCCATTGGATTTCTTCTCCTGCCTGAGGTGTGATGTTACCCTCTGAGCTCCTCCACGGCTGACCCCCCCCCCCCCTCACTCCCCAGACTTCAGGTCAGACACACCGACAGGATGCGACCACAGACCGGAGCAGCTCTGCTGGAGAGACAGACGCTCCTCTGGTTCATTGTAGGTGAGTCTGTCACAGGCTGCATCCGTCGTGTGTAATGATGAATGAAGAGATATATATATATATATATATATATATGTATATATATATATGTATATATATATATATATATATGAGTTGGGATGCACTTATTGTGTTTGTGGACCCTTAATAAGATGTGTAAACGACTTCAGATACTCTGTAACTTCCCTACAACCTTTATACGTTTAGAGGAATGGCAAGTTTGATTTTCAATACAGGAACAAAAATGCTTTATTGTCACAGGGGCTCTGTGTATGTTACACTTAATAATCATATCAAAATTACTTTTATGAGATAGATAGATAGATGGATAGATAGATAGATAGATAGATAGATAGATAGATAGATAGATAGATAGATAGATAGATAGATAGATAGATAATAACGCAGCTGTGAAATGATAGCCAGCAGAACCTCTACTCAAAGCTGTCGGTATGACAGCTTTGAGTAGAGTGTAAGTTGATTCAAAAGTAATTCAATTGTAAAAACAGTGATTACTTTGGATATTATCAAATACAAGTTGAAGATAAATAAATGAACAAATACAAAATGCAGATTGTGCAGAAGGCTACCATAGCCAGTATAGTGTACAATAAAATACTTTATTATCTCTCAACAAGTTACCCAACCTGCGGGTTTGTTATGATACCATATCATATTTATTTTATGGATTAATAATGGTACCAGCCACCGTGCGTGGTGAAGTGTAAACTACATAATCTTTGTATAAACTGGAGCATAGCAGTGCAGCTGGCAAGTGGAAGTGGCTCCATGTCAGGGAGACCCATCCTTAACTTTTCTACAAAGTCTATGCATCTATAAAGTGACATCAAGAACCAAGGATTTGCACAAATGTGTATAAATAGGTGTATTTATTGTTTAGAATAAATGTGATTATATTTAAGCAAAAAATGTTTTGCTTTTTATTTTCTCTGTATCGGAATATGAAGGTAAACCATCTAATTTGCAAAAGGACTGAATTTATTATTCTCAAAAATCCATGAGAAAAACACTACACCCACTCACTGAATCTAACCTTACAAGTCAACTCTTTTATTATAATGATTTTTTCACAGGTGAGAAATGTGCCCAAACTAACCTGTTCAGTTGTTTTTGTTCATTTACTTTAGAAACCTGGAAATAAGCTCAGATTTATCATTTTCTCTTTCCTTCAAATAGTTTGTGGGATACAATGAAAAAACACTTTATTTGACAAATACAACAACACTGGAAATC
This sequence comes from Anoplopoma fimbria, assembly GCF_027596085.1. Taxonomy (NCBI): domain Eukaryota; kingdom Metazoa; phylum Chordata; class Actinopteri; order Perciformes; family Anoplopomatidae; genus Anoplopoma; species Anoplopoma fimbria. The sequence continues at coordinate 204,431 of NC_072464.1, read as the reverse complement.
TGCTTAAGAAGTCACGTCACGCTCACCATAAAAGTATTATGTCTCTTTAGTGTACAGAAGAAGTGAAATGAAGAAAACATTACAGCATCTCCATGTTATTGCTCCGGCCCATAGTTAATCAGATCCTGCAGTGTTTAAGTAAATCAGTTTGATAGGTGGGTGGAGGCAATTAGATTCTCCCACTGGAGTGGCAGTAATGTCTCTTAACCTTTTGCAACATTTGTGCAATCATGTGATATCATCAGGTTATTGTCAGGTCATTGCAATTATGCTCACTATTAAGACATGCAATTCAATGAATGCATTTATTCTAGCTGAGAAGGGTTATGACAAAAGTTACATAAACTGGTGTGGCGGCAGCTTCTGTTATTCAATCCAGAAAAACAACAGACAAAAGTAATAAATAGTAAAAATGAATGTAACTATGTGTTGGCAGGGAGAAACACAGAGCTGGTTGGTGATCTGTTATCAAAGGGCAGCTCCTTCTTATATTCTACTACAGAACGATTTGAGGAGAAAATATATTTCAAGTTCTCTATGACTGGAACTAAACAAGATACAATTAAGAGTTGCCCTGATGCCTCTTCCTCTGATGCATGTCGTTTCCCATCTGTCGCTGCCCTTATTTCCTGTCGTCTCCCTACTGTCAAGTGTCTCATAAAGGCATGCAATGTTCCAAAATAATCGTAAAAAAAAGATCCCTCTGTGCTTTTTAAAAAGCATAGTCAAACCATAGTTTATTTCTACAAGGAAAAAAACACAATAGAAATAATGCATTTGCTTGACGAGGTCCTTCAATTGTTCCAAGATTTTATATTATTAGTAAAACTACTTAATATTTTTCCTTATTTTTTTAATGCTCACAAGTCCAAATGAATGCCCTCCTCGTGTGGTATCACAACCTCGTAACTGGAAATGTTCTGAAAGCTCAAAGACGTGTTTGCTGATGTTGTCAGAGATGTCAGACGCCATGAAGGTGTATTGTAATTTTAGTCATCTTGAGTTTTTCTTTGTAGCTTTATAATATGTCAAATGTGGCCAATGTTGATATTCCCAAAGCCTCATCTTTTTTTCTCTGTCATTAAGCCTTTGTTTTTCCTGCATTACGTTACCCACTCGCTAGCTTGTTAAATTGTAGAAGCCTTGGTGGCTTCCAAACACTGAGGCTAACATTGGTATTGGTGTTGCCTAGCAGCATTGTTCTAACTACTTAGGCCCTGATTACACAGATCCATAGACAGTATATAAGAAGTGGACGTAGTCATTTTTAAATCCCTAGTACCTTTGACAAAGGTGTTCAGTCAAGCTTCCTCTACTCTTTGCCCTTTGTGTCCCGTTACAAAGGCTCAATGTAGGTGTTCTATATTTACACACAGAGTAGTTATGACTCATCACCGCAGCATCCAGGATGCCTCATTACTTTTCTACCACATTCCCACCTGAAAGAGCAAAGTTTTGCTTAGAAAATGTTTGATGTCCCAAGATCCCTTAATAATTATGCCCATTCAGGCGGTTCATTTAACTGTCAACGGTACTTTTATTCCATCGAGCTTACTGGCACTTTAAAAGACTGACAGTGTACTTTAATCAATGAAGCACAGGGCTGATATTCATCAAAATAACCTCTGTCGTTGAAGTCAGTTGTGCGATGACGGAAGCGATTTTTAATTTTCTGCGGTAATGTTCCGGGCCAACTAATACAGAGTGGATAAAGGTTAAAGGGATCTTCACTCTCTCCCATATATATGGAGGGAATGACACGGAGAGACCCTTTAATCCTCTTCCCCTGACATGATCGTCTTTCATCTGACTGCTCGGGAGTCAATTTGGATTTGTCTGAAATGATTCACACACACAAGCAACCCGCCGGACGGTAGTAAAATGACAACAGGGAAATACTTTGAGGATGGACTCCGGGGGAAACATCTGGCAATTCTGACTGGAGTGACGGAATATCCTGTTAACAATCAAAACGGTTTACGCAGTATACTCAGAACATGAGGCTCAGAGTGGGTCAAGGGACAATGCCTGGTACGTCCCTACATAGCAGTTTCAATAAATCTTGGGCAAGCTTTTAAATAATTCCTCCTCCAAAATGAAAAAAAGAAAGTTATGAAAAGAAAAGCTCAAGTTAATTAATTTTGGTTGGGTGGCTTCATTCAGAATCAACTAAGCTTTTACAAATCCATCCGACTTTAAGTATGGTTTCAGAGTCTTTCAAGTCTGTCCAGGGGTTAAAGTGGGCCGGTCCGGTACTCTGGTAGATTCAGTGCAGGTACGCAGTACCCTGATGATAGGGACAGCAGCTTCCTGACAAAACACACATACAACAACTGTCACTCACGATTGCATCTCAACAAGAAAACTGCTAATGTTTAGGTCAACAATTTTTAGTTACCTAAGCCGAGGAGGTTATGTATTTTCGGCTTGGTGTGTCTTTTTGTTCATTTGTACACACATTTTCTTTCACTTTCATTAATGTGGCGAGATATGGCATTTTTTCAGCATTCATTTGGTGTCGGAATAATCTGAAAAATGAGCTACTGACTGGGGAAATGGATGTGAACATCCCTCAAGTTGGAACAACTTACAAATAGGCTAATGATATCAAGTGTTTCTCATTTCTTTCTACACCATACAGTGTAAAATGAAATGTGTGTGTATTCAGGGATGCATGAAGCTGTGGGAGGGAGGAGAACAATAAGCGATGAGGGTTGGGGTCGTAGTACTGGTAGGAACATCAATCTACTTTCACCCCTGAGTCTGTCTTAATGAAATACTCACATCCTTATGTACACTGGTATCTTTGTAATGGTAGCCATTAGCTACTTAACAAAACACCAGCCCAGGCAACAAAAAGAATTCTGATGCAAAAAGGCATTAACTTTGGAAGACACCAACTTCATTTGGCGAACTCTGGCTGCTGAAGCCAAATTTATACCTTAACCTTTTGGGCCACTTGGGGTCAGTAAGCTAAAAGACAACAATGACATATTATCACCGTGTAAAGCTAATTAAGTAAATTATACATAGAGCAGACTCAGAACAGCGTTCGTTTGGAGTTGTGTTTGTAACCACCTGATGAATATATCACTCTTGTTTTTAGCTCTTATTTGGTCTCCACCACCTCCTGAGGAAAATATCTCTTCTTTATAATGTCTTTTTTCTTATTAAATGCTGCAGAATGTTTACAAACTAACCGCTAACTTTGTCTGTAAGCTGTTTGTTACCATGCAGGAAGTGTAGAGGTGTTGTAAGAGCTTTTTCACAACCGCCTTCGCTTTCGCCCCCCCATGTCAGTGACATTGAAGGACTCCCTTCATGGCCTACAAGACAATAAAGTATTGTGTTAAGATGGTAGCCTACTCTTTAACTAAGTTTTTGTATTTCCAATGTTTTTCTCCACATTGAAAAGTCAAAGACAGGAGACAAGATGCAGCCCTCTCCATGATGTGACGCTACTTATTTCTTGAACAGATAAGCGTTCATCAGTGTAAAATGGTTTTGACTGTTTATCAGAAGACTACAGGGAGATGTTGCAGTTGATTGGCTGACATCCTGCAGCACCAAAAGGCATATTTTAGTATTTTTTTTCAACAATATGAACAAATGAGAGCAGGAGGGGAGAAGGGGGAGAGAGACGGAGGGGGTTAGTTGACCCTCCACTGTTAAAGACACACATAGGGAGTTGGGTAATGATTATATGCGTTGGGTTTTTCGACCAAGTCGCCAGGTTACGCCCTCATCTAAAGAATGCATGGGGTCTCTTGGGCAGAGTAGCATGTATATCTAGTGGCAAAGACTCAAGGGGACGGATCTCCATAAATCAGTGGGGGGGCAATAACAGACAAGACACATAGAGATAAACGAGGTGGGTGGGGCTGGATAGTGAAAGTTTTAATAGTGCTGATATATGTCTGTGTCTGTTTTGTATGGCGGCGTGTGTTTCCATGAGTGTGTTTGCGTCCTTCCTGCATGACAGATCCCGCCCACCGGACTTTGGCTAATTAGATAGACGGTGAACGATGGATGAGAGGATGAAAGGCAGCTGTGCCCCCTTTTCATGGAGCCGTTTGTCATGTGTAATATTAGATAACTTGCTTCATACACTTCCTCTACCTGGTGTCTCTTTCGACAGTTCTCTCTCTCCTTTCCCACTGAGTGTCTCTCATGGGGGAGGTAATATCTAGCAAGTGGCAAAGTAACACTGTCTCATGTGCAGAATTACAGTTAGGTTAGTAAGTACATGAAACATAATCTGTGAAAAACTCAGGTTCCCCTGCCTCCCAATGGCATTTTCTAGATTCCAACAAAAAACAATCCAACCGAATAAAATATGAACTTTCTCAACATAACTTTTTCATTTTACATCTAAACAGTGCACTAAAATATGTTCTTTAAACATTTGAGGCAAGACAAAGCCAATGCAGTAATATAATTATATTTGATCAGGGCTGCCTAGTTTGAGAGTTTAATTGTAGTTCACAAGCAGTAATTATATTAATTATATAGTGACACTTTGAGCAAATATGTCCAAAAGTTTCCAATTTTAGCTTTAATTGATGTTTTCTCCAAGCAAAGCTCTCTAAGAGACATTCAATCAATGTTGTCGGGCTCATGTACTACTCTAAGGGTTTTCATATTCAGTATTTCAAAATGTGCCTATAGTGCAGTCAGCTGCAGCAGAAGCAGTATGCTGCACTCCAATCAATACGTTCTCACCAGTGGAAGTATCCTTTGTAACTTTGCTTCACAGATCCGTTTTCATGCTCTTTTGAGAGGATTGGTGAGCCCAAAGGCCAGCCGGCCGTAATTGGTGTGCAGTAGAAACCGTCTTGAGTCCGTCTACAGTTGTGAAAAAAGAAGAGGTTTAAGGGGTGATGAGAGTGTCTGGCTGGCATCACCCTCGCTAAAATAGACTGTGAGGAACTCTATTCAGTCGTAGACCGTTGGTAATGCCGGAGGACATCTACTGTCTGTCTGGCCAATGTTGATTCCTTAATTCAAGTTTTTCCTGATCTGATGCAAGGGTCCAAGGACAGAGGACGTTGAATGTTGTACAGATTGTTAAGCCCTCTGAAAAAAACTTGTGATATTGGGCTGTACAAATAACATTGAATTGAAAATAATTAATGAATCCACCGCCCATTCTTGTGTCAGTGTCAGCGTGTGTGTGTTTACGATCCACTTAGGTCAATTATAGCAACTGACTTGCCAAACAGAATGTTGATGCTGAAAATGTTTGCCTAACCCTGGATTGCATTCAAAGATGGATATTTGAAAATGTTAAATATCGTCATTGTCCAATTGAATTTTTTTAATGGATATGGCAATTGTCTATTTACACATTCAGCAGACATTGAGCAACATTAGCATTCATTTGGTGTTGAGTGTCTGTATAAGTCCAATATTTATTCTCCGTTTTTTTTGCTCTCTAATTGCTGTGCAGGAAGTGACTGCAGAGATTGCTGATAATTCACCTCTTGGTATTGTGTAGCTTTAAAAAATATAAAATAATATATATATACGTATATATATATATATATATATATATATTTATATAATCATATATACATTTCCCTTCATAATCTCTTCGAAATAAAACAATTTCACTTGATAAAACTGAATAATTGATAACTATTTAGTACCCACTAACCAGCTTTAATACTGCATATCTTCCCATGTAGCAATGTGTGTGCATGTCTTTTGTCACACCTTTCTATCATAAGAATATAAACTATGAACATAACTCCTCCTCATCCCGAGAGATCAGCTAACACAGAAAACCACAGAGGAGATTTTACAGCCCATTTATCTGGGCCACTGCTCTCATACATTACAGTTAACCTTACATAACAGCGGCATAGAGAGCCTGTCGCTGTGGTTCCCTCAACCAGTGCACCAGGCTGGAATTTTTCTTTTGAAGAATTTCTTGGTGGCATTTCTGCTTCGTAGACAGCACATGATGGGCACGTCAAAGTGGCCCCGCAACATCGAGAGCTCGTGACACGCAGTCATGTTGGGCTACCAAAGAGCCTGGGAGGGGTTTCTCCTAACATTTACCTAACCAGATCGGTCAAATGTATATTGGTATTTATAGCGATGATCTGAGGGAGGGGTTGGCTGAGACGTGGAAACATGTACATTCTGCTTGCAGTCGGGAGCTGTTTCTCACCACCACAGTTGAGCGCTTTTGACCAATGAGCTGCACTGCTGGAGCAGTTTGTGGCTTCAGGGCTACAGGACAGCAGGAGGCTCACTAACTTCTTACGCTGGGGTGCATGTGATTGTACCGCCAGCAGTTTGACTCTTATGATCTGCTGGGAACACAAAAGTATCTTAAATCAGTCAGAGATTCGATCTTATTCCCACAGCAGACTTTTAAAGCCAACCATATTGCCAGACAAGAACTTTGAAGACTCTATGGGTCCACCACTTTGGTCCGGACTGAAGTATCTCAACATAAAACACTTGATCCTCTGACTTTTTCTCTATCGCCGTAATGAGGTTAATGAAACAGATTGTTTGAGGTCAGGGATTTGAACCAGTGACCTTTAATTCCTCTTTCCACAGCCTATTTGTCTGAGGAAAAAACATTTCATAAATTTATGCAGGATTTACTATATATAGGTCTCAAATGAAAAAGGTCTGTTGCAGCTTAGGTTACACTCTGAAGCGCTGATGAATTGGCTTCCATCAGCATTTTTGTCTATTATTCCTCTCTCTGCTGCTTGTGATGCGTAACTTACCAATTTACTGGAGGGGAATTAGTATCGAATTGAGCAAGGCCGCGGAAAATCCCCAAATTGGACCAAATGAGAAAGACTGGTTTTTGTACATTGACATTTCAATTAGAATGTGTAATTGCTGTTAATTTCATGGAGTTGAACAGAAAATTGTGTCAAGAAGCAGACTCACTCTCAATATGCCGCTGTTCAGATCATATGGTGTTAAGATGTATGTTGGGTAGCAGTGTGTTTGTATTACTACACCAACCAACTAGTACAAAACGATCCACAGTTATACTGTTCAGTTGCTCAAACCAAGACAGATTTGAGCAGTAGTTTCAATAAAGCACTGCGTCCCTCTAGATGACATTAGAAGAGTTTAATGCAAGGAGCCCACCGCACCACGCTTCCCACCTGATTTCACGGTTCATGTGTCTGTGACGGCCCCGCCTCATATATCACTTTGACATCAGGTAACAGGGGCGCACATGCTTTATTTTACTGCAACACATCCGGAACAATATTAACCTCATATGGAAATTAAGAGATGAACAAAAAAAAGCGCTCATCCTCTCCTTCTACCTCTCTTTGGCAAATTGATCTTGCAGAAATAGGAGCTGTAACTAAATTAACATCACTTAATGTCCTCAAACTGATTTTTTTTCACCCACTGCAAATGCCTCTTTCTCGCTCTCTCTCTTTATCACACACTCTCTCATGTTTCTAATTAGCAATAAAAAGGTGAGTAGCCCCCAGCTCTCCTTTATCACCGTCTCTGCCTCCCTTGCTCTCTACATTCACCAGTTATGTTGCTGGTCACAACTGGTGTGTGTATATGTGTATTTGTTTTGCATACATGTGTGTGAACTTGCAAAGCAGTAACCCAGATTTCACTGTCACGCCTCAGCAGCTAACGCTCAGCGCCGAGGCACCGCGAGTTAGTGAGTTATGTGAGCATGTGCATGTGCATTGTTCTGTGTGCGTGTTTGACCTGTCCATAGTGGAATAGACATTAGCAATTATCCATGGATTAGCAATTATCCTATGTGGGCATACTTGAGACAGCCTCTCAAACAGTAAACACAAAGGACTATGGGGCAGCAGTCCCTCACAGACCCCTATATGTGTGAACACATTCCTGTGAAGCACGAAGTGAATCAGACATCACATAGCGATGCCCTTGAGCGAGACACCCAGCGCTTGATGTCGAGTGTCAACAAGAGCAGCGGCGGTTGTGTATCTACACATAACAGATCTATTTTAAGCAGCGACCTGAGTGGTAATAATTACATTTATATAACTAGAAAATATATAAGGAGACAATACAACTTCCATTGTTATTTACCCTCTACCTCAGGCTGCAGCATGTTGACCAAAGCTGTATTACCATGTGCCAAGTGATGGACGCTTTCACTCCAGTGCATTGTTGTACCATTTAACTTCATACATAATTAAGCATGTTGGATCCCGGTTGGACTCAAGCGTCTACAGTCTTGGTGATGTTACCGGCTTGCTCTGCCCATTAACCGGTAAACATAGGGACGGACCCGCATGGAACATATGTGAGTTGTTCTAATTAATGTTTAAACTGATAAAATGTCAACTTAAACTGACGCACTTGCCGAATGCATTCAGTGGCAACGTTCAGAAACCCCCTTCAGCTGTTACACGGTGTGTCCACATGTGCATTAATATATTCATAAGTGCATAATTGATTGGCTATGCATGATGAATGTCTAGTCAACCAAGTGCAGCTATAAACAGCACTGTTGTGCACATCCAAAGGGCATTATACAAATTTAGGAAACACTAATGCACACACTTTACAGCAACAGATTTGTGCTCATGTTGCAGGTAATGGCTTTTGCCAGAAATGTCTTCCACTGCGAGTAAGTGAGTCCCCTGACACTAAGATCGACGAGGCAGCACTGCTCTGTTGGCTCTACTTAGTTTGTTCTTTCGTGGAGGAAGGAGACATCTGTAGCATTTTTGATGGGCAGCTTGACATTGCAGGAAGAGGCAGAATTAAGCGGCCTTCTAACTTTCTTGCTTATACTGAACGTTTTTTCATATAAATGTTTCTAAACTTAGAAAGTGCATTTACATTTGGCTTCGCCATCTTTTTTACAAGGGCGTCAGCATCCTGTGCTTAGCCCCGCCCGAGACTCGACACGACTCGACCCAACTCACAATTGATAGCAGGTTTTTCTCACCTTCAGCTTCAGCAGGACACTCACTGAGGCCTTTCATTGGTGACCATCAGCAGATTACAAAATTGAAGTAGCTATTGACGCTAGCTTGGCTGATTAAAAATGGAAGATTTGTGCAGGATGTCGATCCCAGTGACAATTCTCTCCAACCAATCGGTGGCCTGTGGTGTTTTACAAGTCCTATGCAGTCTTCTTTTAATTACTCCGAAAAACATACCACCTGCTCAAATCATATGTGTAGTGCTCTCGAGTAATATACCTTTGCATGACAGATTTAGTTTAAGACTTTAGCCTTTACTTGCTTGTCCCGTGATTGCACTTGATTGTTCGGGTAATAAAAGCACCTATTTTCTACTTCTCTTATTTTGACAACCCTTCCATGAAGCATAATTAATGATTCATAAGATATAATTCAAACCTTCTGTGTACCGGCATCTTCAGATGAGAAAATTGCCCAGTTATTACATCTGATGATGTTACAGGTGATAGTGTTTGTCATCTCATTTCTGGCATTTGATAAGCTTACGGAAAAAGCCAAACGATTTACCAGGCTGAACCACTCCGGGGTGACTAAATTCCTTCCATATTTATCTCTTGATCTGTTAACTTAGTCCTTGCCATTTGGCGCCAGTCAACGTGGAACTTCTAAAAAATGTATCAACCGTTACACAAGCACGTCACTGGAGGCCTGTCAGCACTGTGAACCAATCACAGGCGTAATCCGGACGTCTGATGAAAATTTTAAACTCGACCTTTGCAGGTGCGCGGTGAAGCGAGGAAGAGACAAGGAAAGATTCAGCTGACTGTGTGCAGAGCGCCGGGTGGAGGGCCAAAGACGGACTAAGAATAGGACAGCAATATTTGGCATCGGTTGTAAAGTTTCCAGTTTAGTCACAGGGTGAGAGAGCAGTAGCATGAGCCAGCGGGATAGAGTTATTGCAGGTTGGTTATACATGACAGCACCTCGCTTGAGCTATTATGCATTATGCAGATGAATCCTGTCCACAGCAGCAACATGTTCAGTTATAGTGTACCTCTTTGTGTAATCTTTCTTCTTTCATGCTCACCACTCACAGCGATGTTCAATGAAATTACACTCTTGTAATTTACTACTAAACTCTTTCACAGACTTTTTTACTATCTCCCCTCCCGTCTCTCATGCTGCTTTTGCAAGCCCGCCAGAGTTATTGCTGAGCCTAAATTAGACATTGGTAATGCCGTACAAACACACAACCCTTTGTCTCCTGCTCTCATCCTTTTTGTTCTTTTTTTGGCTGAAAGTCCGGCTACACATAATGTCCACTGAAAAAGACAAGGGATCTCATCTGTTTGTGGCAACGACTGTGCCCTTTGGTGGCCCAGAAGTGCTGCTGGCGTGGCAGCAGTACCGGCTTAATTTTTTATTCTCTGATGGGATTACAGCAAGAGCGACTTGGCAGTGTTTGAATTCCTCAGCGAAAACACAACATGTAAAGAGGAAAACAAAGATTTAAAGAGTAAAACCCGATGTCTGCACTGGTATTAAAATAAATCAGAACTGAGCTGTCATGTAATAAGTGTTATCATATTTGCCATGGACTTCTTTAACGTAAATGTAAAGGTAAGGATGATTCAAAGCTTGATACAACAGACTGAGAAAAGCAGAGACTGAAGTTGAGGCCCCTTCGGCAGGAATGTGACCCCAAAGAACCTCTTTACTCTCTTCTGGGTGTATTGAACCAGATACTTGGACAAAACAACAAAAGGCAGAGGATTTATGCCCCACTTTGGTTTTAGGGCAGAACAGGAGAAGAGAGAATTCTGTTGAGAGGTTTCAGAGTCCCTCTCACTTCAACATAATCTATAGCTGTACGTTTCACTGCCTCTGTTGGCACTTAAGCAGGGAGCAGCAGGGAGGCTACACAACAGTGAATCTCAAAGTTTCTTGTTGAAACCAATGCTTCTTAAACTAAAAAGTAATATTTAACCCCATTAGCAGAAAACTATAGATTAAATGTATGGTCAATCTGGGTTCTAAACGCCCACTCAGTCCTTAGAACAGATCAGTGACGTAGGTTAAGCTAATCAATAAGGTCATGAATAAACAAAAGCACGAGCCCAGTCAACTGTAGCTAAGTTTGGAAACTACTGAAAGAGTTAGTTCAGATTTTATTTGAGGTGGGGTTGTATGTACACTTTGTGTTCTGCATTGTAAAATTACTGCTTCTGTCAATGGAATTGGGTGACTTTGAAGAGACCAATACAACGGCATCAGTCAGTCTGCTGTCAATAAAGGCCTGTCTGAAGGCGACTTGGTCATGGCAGCAGAAAAACACATCTTAGCCACCTAAAAGAAGCCCCACTTAAAAAAATATATTTATCAGTTAAAGTATACACTGTATTTGGTATTTCACCACTCCACCTTGCCGTCAGACTGCCCTTTATGACTTCAGCTGTTATCTATGCACTCTTCAAAGCCACCCGACTCCATTGACGAAAGCAGTAGTTTAACCTCACATGAGTTGAACCGCTGCATCGATCAGTTAGTTTGCTTTATTTTGTGACTTTCGGATCTGCAGTAATGTGGCGTCCACAGCAGCACAGTGCTCAGCTTCCATGTCCGTGCTGGTAAATGGGAGCGTGCAGACCGCCATCTTAGTTACTTTATGCAACACGCTGATGTGCCATCATGCAGAAACCTTTGCAAAGTCACGTGGGAAAAGTTTTTAGGAGGGCCTAATGGTAGATGGCATAGCATGAAGTAGCAGAAGTACTTCCACCAAAATGTGAATGTGTGAATGTTCGAATTTGAATATATAAGCTACACCACTGGGAAGCTGCAGAATGATATAAAAACCTCATAAAAGAAAATTTAATTATTATTATTTTGCAGCGTGCAATGGCCGTTAGAATCAATCTCTGTGTTTTTTCAAAGTGTTAAAAGTCATTTATTTGATGTGGGAAGTTAATTCAAAAATATTAGTCATAGGGAAAACAAGATGAAAATAATGAAACGCTAAAACACACACCCAGCAGCAGCTCTGTAATTTCACTCACACCATTGGCCACTTAAGTCCTCCACTGCAGCATTGGAGTGGATGAGTGGTTTGGTTTTGGCAGCTGCAGGCGGTGTTACGACACGGGGCGAGACAAGCATCCCCCCCCAAACTCACTCTCACCCACAACATTTCTAATCAGCCCATGAACTGAACCTGCCAGTTTTCCATCCGAAAGTTTAGCTCTCTAATCCCCGAAAACAAAAGGCTGCTTCAGAGTGTTGCCAAAAGCAAACCATATTGCCCCGAAGGATGAACGTTTGTGACCAGAAATGTGGATACGGTGCATCAGTAGTTGTTATCATTAATACTGTTAACAGTAGGGAAAAATAAAGTAAACCAGATGTTGTCAACCACTCCTCACCGCATGTCCTGTTTTACATAATCATGTTATGGAGCCCTGAAGACCTCTAACAGTAGAATAAATAGAATCTGTTTACACATGTAGCTGTCATGCTGAGGATAATTTACAGTGTCCTCACACCTTCAACAGCGTCATAATGCCACTGTGTGTGTGTGTTTTTTGTTGCAAAACCATAATAACTGAGGCGGCTAATTATAAATGGTTGAACCTGCTATCCACTTGTAGCAGGATAAGAGGCCCTTCAACTCGCAGAATAATTATGTTTTATTGATGTTTCTCTTGTTTTTGTCCATTTTAAAGTCAACACTTTTATCATGGCCACCGATGCTGATGCTGATAAAAGTAAAACCCAAGTAGCAAAAAAATCAGAGAAGCTAATTGTAGAATTTATGATTCGCAATGTTAAATTAAAGCATCTTGACCTGAGCCTAATGTCTTTAAGAAGAGGAAGAACTGATTTATTAATCCCCTTGGAGAAATTCAATTGTTAAATACCACTCTCATGTTAACCCTTGCTCTGTGTGTGTGTGTGTTTGTGAGAGAGTGTGGACTGTGTGTGTTTTCATGTTGTGTATGTGTGTGTTATCAGTATCAGTTTCCTAAGAGCAAAGAGTAATTCAAAAAGATCAAATAAAAATGATTAAAGTCTTTATAGAATTATAATAAAATCATGTATAACAACCATGTTATAATAGCAAAGTGTAATAACAGAATTATTTACAGATCAAATAACAAATATGTCAGTCAGGTTTTAACAAACCCGATAAATTATAAGCCTACTAACCATGTTGATTGAAATATCCATAAATAGATGAATAAATAAAACAATAAAAAAAGAAGTGCATATAGATTTATGTTTCTCTGGTTCCACTGTTAATTCTCTCTCTCTCTCTAAATTATCCTGACAGGGCTATAGCCTTTCTCTCCCCCTCAGTGGCCCCACCAGCCCCCTGCTCATCTCTAATCAAACCTGCTCTGACACACACACACACACACACACACACACACACACACACACACACACACACACACACACACACACACACACACACACACACACACACAGACATACACACACACTATCTGTGGGCCTGTGTTTCAAAGCCAATCAAACGAGATGCACGTGTGCCGGTGATTGCATTTTTTCAATATGTCTGTTGATGTGGTGCACGGCCTTTCCGCTCTCTACAGCCACGCTGATGCCTCGTGTAATTGAACTCGTCCACCTCAAGCCCACTCTCCACACGTTTTTTTTGGCTGTTACACACTCGCTACCACGGACATGCACACATATGCACACACACACACACACACACACACACACACACACACACACACACACACACACACACACACACACACACACACACACACACACACACACACACACACACACACACACACACCTCTACTGTATAAACTACACACAGGCATTTTACAATTAAAAATCTTTAAACCAAAACCACTGAGTGAGAACACAACAAGCTGTCTTCCAATCTGTCACTCAATATGTCTTCGTGCACATGCAGAGACAGACTTGTAAGCAACAAAAAAAAAAGAAATAAGAAAAACAGTTTTGAGAGCAAAATCCCTGAGTTTGTGCGCACCGAGCTCAGAATCTGCTCCCCCTGTTTCCTCCAGCTGTTTTCTCAGATTGCGAGCACTCGAAGGAAGCCGTGCTGCTCACTCAAATCCAGTGACACGATTCCTCTTGAGGCTCAGAACATCGATCGACACTCATGATTCCGTCCCTCGCTCGCTCTCAGACCCTGTTTGGTGGTTATAAATCAGCCCCCCTGGGCCTCTTATGTGCTCGCTCAAATGTTTTGACTTTAATGACCTTCAATATGTCACAGCTGCTTGTCCTATGTGGCCTGGTTTACAATTTTTTGCATAGTCTGATCTTTGGGCAGCTTTGTTTTTCCCAAAGCAGCCAATCACCATGACCAAAACTGTGTCTGCTAAGTCTGTACGTGCTTAAGATTTCCTTCACTTTGACTTAAAGAAGAGGGAAGCTTCTGTGCTTCCTGAACATGTGCAGTGTGTTCTTCTCATATAACTCAAATCTGTACACACAGACATGATACACATATCTTTTTCAGATTTAGTGTGACCTTATGAGTATTCATCCTTTGCATACAAGAACAGCTAGTAGCTAATTCGGCATACTAAGCATGTTTATTAAATAGAGATGTATGTACAAATACAGTATCAAAAAGTAACGAATAACTACATGTTTCATATTTTCCAGAAGAAGGAAAAAATAGACATAACAGGAATTAGGAGTAAAAAAATAATAGTTCGAGGATTGACGTTGATTAAGTCTCAATGAAACAGAAAAAAATCAAATTAAAGAAAAAAAAAAATGTAATAAAATAGAAAATAAATTCAATAACATTCAAAACATGTCTCAGTCTCATCTGTTTCTAGTGGGTTTGTAGGTTTCCAATGATTACATCTCATAGGCAAGAGCATTAAACAATGAAAATTCATACAATACATGTGAAATAGTATAAAGCCAGCCAGGTTCGCAAATAATACAGATAAGGCTACCAGTTTGAGTAAAAATGTTTTTAAGATTAAATATGATTAAGCATACCTTAAGCATTGCCTTTTTTTCTCAAAGAAGGCAGCTCACAACATAGCTAACTGAATCCATGGCAACATCTCATTTCCTGTTAACGTTCCAAAAAGCATCATGGGAAGTGTGGTTTTAAAACTTGATGATTATCCTCCATATGGAAGTAAGAAAAAAAATGACAAGAAGTGACCAAATCCATAAATCTTACCTTTGCTCATCCTGTCATCATGTCGGTACAAAATGTTATGGCAATCCATCAATAGTCCATCAACAGACAGACCAGTGTTTCCATCCGTCGAGTCCCGCTACGTTAGTGTGGCTATACAAAAACAGGATCAAGTCTGTTACCACAAGCCTCAGAATAATTACCGTAACGTCTCTCAAGCTCTACTGGAGAGCTGGACACCACTCACAAAAAATATATTCCCTCCGTTGGTGTTTTGATGATGGTGATGGAGAGAACATGTCGGTCAAACATTTTCCACTGTATAGGTGTTCAGTTGGGTTGAGGTCATGGTGTTTTTTCCTTTTATTTGTCCTATCTGTTGTGTCTTTGAGGAGAAATCTGATCTCCCTATCACTACCAACAGTTATTTAGAAAGATATGTTTTTCTGATAATTAGGATGCAACTAAACACTTTTCCTAGAAAGCTACAAGACCCCAGAGTTCAAGTGGTGTTTTGGTGTTATGATGCTTTTGTGCCAGATTCCAGGAAACTTCTACTATCATTAACATAATGAACAGCTTAAGGAGGTGTCTATCAGCTGGGGGCTGATGTGTTTCTCCATCATTTCTCATAATTTCTTTAAAAAAACAACAGCATATGTTTTGTTTGTTTCACAAGTCTCAGACAAAAAAAAATCTTTCTTATTAGATTTTAGTGTCTCATGATGAATTTAAAAGTCTGTCTTGATTTCCTTGTTTCCCCTTAGTTCTTATTTTTCATCTAATTTTATATCTCATCAGTTGCATATGCCTGTACAGTTGCAACACTCTGTTTACCTGCTCTGTAAAGTAAAGTTGCTTAAGTGTAGTATAAATAGAGTACAATTGACAGCTGCAAAGAAGGAAAATGTATTTTCCTTTCTTGATGAAATGAACTTGCGTATCACAGTTATCTTCCCTCTGGTCTCTGGAGATAACAGAGAGACCAGGTCAGGGCAGACCTCTATCTGTGCTGGAAGTGGTGTGGATGGGACTCAGCAGAGATAGATATTGCAGGCACACAAACGCACCGCCTTTTCAGTGTTTGTCACAATGCATGGAGTGTATGTGGGTGGAAAGACATATGCAGTATATGTGTCTGTTTGGGTGGGTGTGGGTTTGCATAGGTGTGTCTATTTGCATTGTGAAATAAATGTGAGATGTCTTACAAAGAGGAAACACACACTGTCTTCACTCGTCATTATATCATTAAACAATGTGTGGGAAACGTTTTCAAACCTGTGTGTGTGTGCATGAGGTTCCTGTCAAAGGGAGGGAATGGACACCGAACCCATGCAGAGTGTATATAAACACCTTTATCACAGTGTGTGTGTTTGTGTGTGTGTGTCAAACTGGTGTGTTGAAAGAATTACAAATGAGCGTCAGCTGCAAAGAAGTAAGTTATATTTGCCGTATATTAGAGTCCATAGTACTGTCTCTAGGTATTTATTTTAGGCTGGGCCAGGACGCAACTTCAATGTCTGAAAAGGGAACCCTTTGTGGATGTGCTTGCAAACTTGCATTATTTTTCAATGGCCGGTAGGGGGCGACTCCTTTGGTTTAAAAAAAAAAAAAATCTGATTGTATAGAAGTCTATGAGAAGATTACCCTACTTCTCACTTGATTTATTAACTCAGTAAACATTGTAAACCTGAGTTTATATTCTCAATCTCTAGTTTCAAGTCTTTTCCAAGACAGCATGATGTTCATTTGTAAAATGACCGTCCCATTTACAGTAAAATAGATCATAAAGCAGAGTATGCTTTGGGGCGTGGCTACAGGTCTGTCAGGTTGCTCATGTCCCACTACTGGTTCCAAAATATCGATATGGTAATGGCTAAAAACCAAGATGATGGTCACCAAAAAGCCAAACTCAAGGCCAAAAAAACAAAAGGTGACATCAAGGTGACTGCATCTGGTACAGTCTATGGGCAGGGCAGCCAGTATGTAGCCTGGCAGAAATATATTCAAGGCACTGTTTGCTTGCTACAGCTTCAACTTCTTTGATCGCACGTTAGTAACTGGAAACAGCTTATTATATGTATCAACCTTATTATCCACTCTGATTCTTATACTTGTGTTGGAAAACAGTGGCAGAACAGTAAAGCGACAATGTTCAGAGAGACTTTAACGAGAAAATCCATATGAAGTCATAAAAGTAACGAGGGCAAAAATAGGACTTTGACATGTGAGTGGGGGTCTCCAACGTCCCCAGTGGTAATGACTGTTTGAAGCTTTGTCACTGTTATCTTTGTGAGTCTGAATTCTTTTCGGTGCTATTTAGGAAAACGGACAACTTCTTTTTTTTCATTTTGAATTTTTCTGAGACATACACTGTTCTAGAGAGACGCGTCGCTCTACAGAGATATTTGCCAGACCAATTAGCCTACACTGCATCACTCTCTCTCTATCTGTCTCTCTCTTTTCAGTCTTCACTTAAAACCAAATCAATTATATATGCAATTAAAGTGTGCTTACATCGGATAAGAAAACAATCCCGACAGCCTAATCCCTGTGATAAAAATCTCATCTACTCTCAGATCTTATTGATATTAAGAAAACCCTGCAGTTATTTATTATAGTGCCTTGTTGCTTGGTCTAATGCAGGGCATTTAGTATGGTCTGATATACAGTAACGAATATAGCCAGATATGAATTAGAATGAATACACACAAAAACAGAAATGCAAAGCTCTCAGCCTACGGACTGAAACCTCTTATGGTTATCATGCCACTCGTACCGCCACTACAGTCTTCAGGGGAGGGATTATCTAATCACATCAAGTACCATCAACATCAACACAGTTTTGTGACTATTTTGGGCATGCAAGGTCCATTTATTTCTACAGTTTTCCCCCCTGTGTGTGCATGTGTTTCAACTTAGCTCAGCCTTTGAAAAACATTTACAGACACGGATAAGAGTAAATTAATTCAGGCTATGCATTACCATATTTGCACTCTTTATTTTTTTAGTCCACCAAGAAATCCCAGCCAGACTCCACACAATAGTCACAGAGACAAATAAGGTCATACTGGGACTTAGGGCTCAGAGTATTTTTGTACAGTGCAATAACATTTAACTGCAATATTTCATTTTTTTGTTGATTTTGGCGGTCCCTGTGGACAAAAGCGCTGATGTTTAAGAGCTCCAGAGTCCCTTTTAGAAAACATCTAATTTTACTGCAGCAGGGCTCTGTGCTATGCACAGTCTTGGGTCAGGTTCTCCCACGCCTCCCTTCCCTCCAGCGGGCCCAGCAAACCGGCCTGGGTGTCCATGGGCATCTGGGTCTGTCTGTGGTGGTCTGGTCGCTGCTGGAGGCCCCGCTGGAGTCTGAGTTGAAGGACTTTATGGTGAACCTGCATGATTTTATCTGATATTGTGTGGAATCTCTCCCATTGGCACCGATGACAAGCATCAGAATAACTATACAGAAGAAGACAATCTTGTCACTGCTCATCTTGTTCGCATCATTTCCCCTGACACCAACTTTATTTTAAGTGAGTTTACAATATGTATATGCAAATATACATGATATTGAATAAGTAATAAAAACAAGCGTTTCGGCAGCTTGCACAAACTTCCGACTACAAAAAGATAATCTGTGGAGATACAAATAAAGTGACATTTCTACATGCAGTATCTCTTCCTCAGAGTCAACCCCTATTATCTTAATTGCCTCGCTATATCTCGCACAGTTCAAGCTGCCCTTTACGTGTTTTATGGATGATATAATTGTAATCTCCTCTCATATAGAATTTTGTATAGTGTAAAGGCTTCTCCCTATTTTTCTCTGTCTCTCCAATTCTCTTCATTGTCCCTGCTTAAAGCTCCATGGTTGTGATTCAGAATGTAACTCAACATTCTCATGATGTTAATGTGCCTAAATGGCTGGTAGTGAGTTTTAGTGAGAAGCTTAACCTAAGCGTTTCTCTTCTTTGAGTGCCTCAGGCAGTGATGTGATACATGATGTGGCTTCTTGTTAAAGACTACTATTTGAGTGAAGCATTTACGAAAATTCTACATCCGTCTCACAACACCGAACGCTGTAGGGAAACACTCTTACTGGCTCCCTTCAGAGATTTGGATGAGAAGATTGATACAGACATGAAACCAGCAGCCGTTTATATTATCTTAGCAGAAAGACTCCTTCCTCGTCTCTTTGTTGATTTGCTTAAAGTAACCTACAACTACATTTATCTTGACAGTCATGTTATTTCACTTGGAAATCCATTTGGAAATAAATACTCAAAGTTCAGCATCTATGGTTTAAATTAGTTTCAAAAACGACGTCCACTTCTTATATACAGTCTATGACGCTGATTGAAAATGATGTCAGAGGGGTCTGATGTATTTATTTTATTTTATTGGTTTATTTGGTAGGGACAGTGCACATTAATAAAACATTTCTGTAAATGCGACAGAGTTAGCCAAGAGGCTATTTTACATCTGTAGTCCCTAGACAGACAGTTTCAAAGTCACCCTAAAAACAGAATATAACATTACAAAATGATGTTTAATAGAACATGGACTAAAAAGATTATCTTGCATTGTTAGACACTAAAAACATATATATCAGAAGCAGAATACATCATAAAGCATGCAGAGTATGTAAAATAGTGTAATTTCAGTCTGACAGGGCTAAACAACAACAAAAGACGCATGCAGGTAGAGGAGTGTCGACGGGCAAATCAAGACAGACAGCTGACAGCAGACAGACACAATTCAGCACAGACATATTGATGTATCGGTGATTAGACCAATTGTCTGGTGTCACATTTAGCCAAAAACGCTGTCAGTGCACCGACTAATGCATCCATTTTTTGTAGCCCCTCTCTTGGTGTTTTTTTGTCTCCATAGCGATCTTGAGCCCAACCAGGTATAGCTCCAAGCTATATTTAAATTCAGTGGCTTATTTATGCTGCCATTCAAGGGCCAATGACACATTGGGGTGAAGCACGCTCTGGGCTTTAATAACAACACTAACAGCACCTGGGAGGGAGAGAGTGGCTTGTTAAGCTTCACGGCCATCACAAGTCGCTGGGACATGGAGAGAGGATCGAGTGTGTGTGTGTGTGTGTGTGTGTGCTGTGGAGGGTTGCAATAACGTCAGAGAGATTAAGGGGATAAATTGCTCATTTTAAGGTTTCTTTGGGGAAAATCTTTCCTCTATTGCTCTCTCAGTCTGTCTATTTAATTATGTGAATACTTTCAGGGATGTTTTTATAGCTCTAAGTGAAGTTCACCCCCTGGGTCTCCAGCTGTCTGATTAGGACAGACAGCAGAGGTGGAGGAAAGCATTCATTTGTGTGTATGTGAGTGACAGCGCTAGAGGTAAAACTGTAATACGATATAATGACGGCAGCTGATGCACCGCTACCGCCGGCGCTCCTCTCCGCTAATTCATCAGACATGGACAGCTAGCCAGACCGAGGAAGCGTAAGAGTGACTCATTTTTGTCCAGCTCATTTCAAACCAACTGTGATAAATACACTGTACATATCAGTATAGTTTGCTAGGATTGTTGTCCTTTCTTTTATCTCTTGGTAATCAATTGGTTGGTAAGAATTGGTAGGTTAAATTAATGCCTTCAGTTGTTGACATTTTGAATTTCCACATTACTGTGGCCGATTGGATTGAAAAATGACTTTTACATTTTTTTGTTGCTTGCATTGACCCATAATTTATTAATATTAAGGAAATACAGCACAGCACGTTCTCAGGAAATTGGTTTATCGATCATCGTACCTGTTGAGTGAGCATTGAGACCAAAAAATAATTTTATTTGCTTGCAATACATCATTCTGTATTAGATGCAGTTGCATGGCCATCAACCCGATGAAACTATTAAGACATTTATCCAAAGGCAAAATACTTTAATATGAATCATAGACAATAGGTAAGGATGGATGACAACATACCTCCCAAAAGTGAAGCCAAAACATCCTGATCTCCCCCTGACGGCTTGCAGCAGTATAGGTCATAAAACCCGCCCTCATCTTAGGTCGGTCTTATTATGCTGATGTATGTTCAAGTGTTCATTTTGGTTTTAGTTTGGAATTTCGATGCTATTAAAAGGGGATGTGACATCATAATTTACAGCTGTGATAGACAGCTGCAGACCCTGAGGCTCAGGAATTGAACGAGAGAGCTGATGTGACTTTGACTCCATAACCGTTAAGAATCTGTGCATTTGAAAATGTGTCAATTTGATCAGCCATGTATTTCTAGATATATTATCGTTATTTGTTGTGTCTTACTTGCCAAACAGCCACGTAGCAGCTAGGTGGCTGACGCTAACCAGATGTGGCTGTGCTCCGCCTCGTGATTGACAGGTGTGTGGGAGGGACCTTGATACCGTAGGTGCAACCCCCGATCACTACTGCGCAGACTCTGACACAAAAAGGCATCAAAGCATGTGTGTTTATGAAGTCATTCTCTTTTGATTGCTTGCACTTAGTGGTATTTTTAGTGGTCTCTAAGTGCACAATGATGACATTCATCAGAACATTACATTCTGCTGATTTATTAAGCTCATTTTGGGAGGAGAGATGGAAACCATGAGAGAATAAAAAGACATGAGATAGTAGCAGAGAGAAAATGTGTTTCTAGAGACCAAACAGGAGATACAAGGGATCAAACGGGGTCAGGGTTTATTGATATTTGTGACCTGACTTATTCTACAGCAGTAAGAGTTCTGCAGCAATTGGCTTATTAATTAAAGATTAGCATACTTTAGGTATGATATCTGTTCAATTAGAACTGCAATCAGAGACTCTATGGTCAGCAACTTGACTTGGTATTAAAATGTTTTGACGTAGATTTAGCCTTTGAACCATTTACGTTTATATTATATTACAACAGGGCGTCTTAATCTACCAGCTCGGAGATAGATATTAGGATTACACACAATTTAAAAAAAATTAGTATGGTAAACTCTGGCTGCACTTCACCTCTTAAACTTAAACCAGCCCAAAGTTTTAGTTTGGCTGCACTTTGCTGCTTTGCCATTGCATGTCAGCTCGCTGCAGGCCACAGTTCAACACTGCTGTGGTGTGTTTTCAAGTAACCCGTGTAACACCCAACGTCAGAGCAATCTGGAATCAGACCCCCAGCATAAACGTCCCATCCTTTGGTTTTGACTTATCCGTTCATACTTTGGCAATCAAAGCAAATCAATTGCTACATATACCAACTTTAATTTTCTAGTTAGGCTGCAAAATCAGAACATTTAACATTTGGCAAGCAGTGCTTAAATAGGCAACTTGTTAACAGAGATGCTTTAGCTATAAGACCAACAGCAATCTGATTTACTGTGGTGCCCCGAATACCCCTATGTCAAGTTTTATTTTCATGGAGTTTGACTGCTTCCAGTTTTATCTGCAAGGAGAACGCTGCTGTTCTCGACAAATACAAAACACAAGTAGCATTCTTCTGCTTAACATGAAGTACACTTGATACAGGAGGGAAGCTCAACTTTCTAGATGAAATTTTTAGTCTGAGAGAAAAAAGAGAAACTCTGGACTTAAGTTGCCGGTGGTTCCACCACACAGAATTAACAATGCATAAAAAGCAAACATGCCCTGATTTTCTTGTGTACCACTCGGAAAGACTCACACAAACTTTCGGATGTGTGAACATCAAATAGACAAAGTTTGCACAGGAAGAGCTGAAATGTGTGGGTTTTTATAAATATGCATAAAACCTGTGTAACTTTGCAGAATCTAAATCGAGCTGTCAGATTGGGTAGGAAGGGAAGCAGATCTCTCTTTCTCCTCTATTACTCCATGAAATGAGATGATTCATGACTAAAACGCGTTTAAAAGTCAAGGAAGTGGGCGTTTTGATGTGATATTGGGCGATGGGGCAGCGCTGGTCAAAAATAACTCAGATCAAAAGCCAAAAGATGAAGACTTCCTTCTCTATGAATCATCTGTGAAAAGATGACGACAGCGAGAGAGACCGCCGGCGGAGTGGGATGATGGATCATTGGTGAGCATCTGATCTGGCGGACTAATTAGCCTTAGCCTTTGACAGAAAAGCATCTGCTAGCCTCCGCCGTCTGTTTGTCACTTTCAAATTGGACGAAGTCGCAGGATGAAAACGTGTGAACAATTTAAGAAGGCTGGATCATCCATGACTCAACAGTCTGCAACGACTTTGAGATTGAGTCGAATGTCTGAATCTGATGCCAGAACAGCTGCTGCTGCCAGTACACAGGGAGAGTTCATCATTCATGAGGCAGTTCAGTTGATTTGCAAAGCATTCACTGCTTAATTGATACTGAAGGAGTTACTAAATGGGTTTGCGTGAATTATGTCTGTAAAGCTAGCAATGCTGCTGGTGGTAGCTTTACATCAAGAGTCTTTTTACATTGGACACAGTTTGGATAAAAATGGTACTATTCACCTTTGCTCTTCAAATTAGTTTGGCTAACCCCGGGTTTGTCTGTTTATCAGTGCAGTGTTAGCAATGCTTCCTAGATTTCAGCCATTATATTGCTGATTAGAATGTTAACATGATCGATCAAAAGTTTGGTAGTAAACGGTTGTAATAAATATGACAATTACATGTAATGAGTTCAAGTTGGAAATGGAATGGTAAATGGACTTTTATGGCACCTTTCTATTCTTGCAACCACTCAAAGTGCTTTCACAATACATTTCATTAACCCATTCACACCCATTCATACACCGCTAGAAGTCGCTACTATGCAAGGTGCCACATGTCCATAAGGACTAACGCCGCCATTCACACCACACCTTCAGGAGAAAAATGGAGTTTAGTGTCTTTCCCAAGGACAGATTGGCATGGGGCCAGGGATAACACCACCTTAAAACAGAATATATTAGATGAATTTGTTAGATGAAAACTGATGTTGATATATAGCTGGTGGTTGGAATGTCTAAACATGAAATTACAGTCTGAGCTGATACACATATTCAGATCCTGATTTCTTAACTGGTGAAAACACCAGAATGAAACTCAAGAAGAGAAAACACATGGACATATTTCTTTAATAATTTATTCACGTGATAACATAAGGTATTCCCAGTACAGATGAACAAGCTCTGTTGCATGGAAATCAGTAAGAGGGGATTAGATGTCATTTATCATCTGATTGTTATTATATATGCTGTTATTAATTGACATATGTTTTACAAAGTGGAGCTAAAGTATCTCAAGTGGGTGAGGTTCAGTTAGGAAGCTTCAAAATATTGAAATTGAGGCCTATCTCTTAAGCTCTTTGCGTAGAATCTGAGTAATAGTTGGCAGGGGAAATAATTACTCAAGATTGGAATGGGATTTGGGGTGAAAGTGAAAGGCTTGTCGATGACAATCTGCTTCATCAAGGTATCATCAAGCAGTGCACTGAAATTAGCATTTTTTTCTCTTAGGAGCTTGCTGGCTGTGCGTATTACTGTGGGACGCTGCAGAGAAACATGTTAGAGATTCATGAGAAAAACAACTTCTGACCTCGCTGAAAAAGGATACGTTTTTATTCATGCATATTTGTCATTGCTGTTGATTTCCGTTCAGGGTTCAACTCTGGTTGGTAATTAAACCATTTCCTTTGCAAATACAGGCTGCAACTACAATCAAATCATTCTCTCTGTCCTAATTTGTGATTTGTGGGAGATTAAAAACAGTTGGTGAGTAGCCTATTCCCAGCTGTGTCTGTAACTTCCATATTTTGACAATAACTATATAAAAAAAAAAGTGCCAATTGCTTTGCTTCCGGTATTGCTGCTTGCAAGTTTCTCACTTCATTGGGTCCTGAGCAGAATATCTGTCATGATATAGTTATATTCCTTCAACGGAGAGCGATCTGTACCCAGCATGCCAATTGGCAGCATAACAGTTTATATTGTAGCAGTGTTGTTTTGTGTCCAACTAACATTTTGTGTGTGTGTCTGGCTTTGGAAAACATACTATTTTTTATTTATTCACTTACGGCTATCCGTTTTAATTCTCTCTCTCTTACACACACATTCCCCAACACACACACACACACATTGGCCGGTCGTGGGTCTTCCTGTTTCTCAATACACTTCACAGTTAGTACATAACACACTACTAATAAAAATGTAAAGTAGATCTCAAGATCTTGGACTCAAAGTGTGAAGTGGATCAGATGAATGGCTGTCAGGAAAATTGAAAGAAAGACAGAAAGAGACGCCTTCCATTACATTACATTAAAGTGGTCTGCCATCTTGTGCTATGTGTCACGTTTACACTTGAAGTCTTAAAGTTCCTCAAACAGATTGAGCTCCATAGAAAGTTATCCTGTCCCGTTGAAATACTTCCCAGCTGTCATGAAAAAAACTAAAACATTTTGAAAAGAGCACTCAAAACACTCACGTGACGACATTTGCATTTAGTCATTGTAAGTCAGCGTTCAAGAACACACAAAAAAAGGGATACCAATTCTACAGAGTGGAAACGTGCTCCGCAAGTGTCATCTGTTTCAGCCGCCTCATCCATATTTACATCTTCATTTCTCGTCATCTGCTGCATCGCTCTCTCTGTACTCACTTTTAATACGTAGTAGCTGAATCTTTCATCTGTGTTCAATCTTACCCTGTTTGCTTTCATTTCATACTAATTCCCTGCAGCAGCAACTGGAGTCTTTAACATCTTGTGCTTGTTTCTGTTTATTTCAGAGCATCTCAACATGTTTTAAGTCACGCATAACCTCGGGCGCTGTTGCTTGGAAAAGCTCCAGATATGATCGAGAGTAACTGCTCGCAGTGTGATGGAACAGCAGCAGATCAGAAGCTGTCAAACTAGACGCTCAGATAGGAGTGCGTGTATGGGCGTGGTTGCGCCAATATGTTGAATATGCAAATATGAGCTATCAGGCGTTCAACAGGGCGACGTGAGAGAGGATTTAAGTGTGTGTTATGCAGCTCTGTTTATCTTGCTGTGAGGCTCTTAGTTTGGTTTCTCTCTGAGTTTAGTTTCCTGGATGATGACGATGATGAGAGAACAAAACATACTATAAATAGATAGATTGTCCAGTTCCATCTCACAAACACATTATCACACATATGTATACAACACATAAACACAGATAAAGTACACAGAGCCCCCTGAAGCTAGCTGCTGGATGGGCTTGTACACAGAGAGCAGTGGATTCTGGGAGACACCCCACAGAGAGGAGAGAGGAGGCAGCATGCGAGAGGTCAAAGGTCATCCACTGTCTACTGACAAGAACAAGCATGCCGGGGACGTCAAGTACATTTTCTTGATCTTAAAGAATATTTAACCAGACAAGTTGAGTAAGAGCATTTTTGCATTTACAGGAGCGGACTTCATACATGGGTCGGGGTTAAGTCAAGTTTATGTAGCAAAGTATTACATACAGTGTGGGATTCCCTCCAAAACTCGACTGCAACTGTGCAGGGTAAGATAGAATAAGATAATCCTTTATTAGTCCCGCAGCGGGGAAATTTAAAAGGATTTACAGCAGCATAGTGTCAATTCTGTCTGATCAATCAGGGGTCTACAGTGTTTTAACTCCGCCTTCCAGTATCGCTCAGATCGCTTGGAACCTTGACCGAGTTTGTGCCAAAAAAAGGAACGCATGTCATGTTGAGCCCAATTGGGTTAGGGCAGTAATTCTGGTGACATATAATGCCACCCAAATTACATTTTATATCAACAAAATTACGTCATTTTTTTTATTGATATAAAGTTTTCATTCTTTTTAGAAATTATAAATAAGTAAAACTCAAACATTCAGTTTGGATCTGTGATCACCTATTGTCGGCTGAGAAACCTTGAAATACTGCAGTTTACAGTGGGAGCTACTAAATTGATTAACATAAACATTAAACTAGCCTTATTCATGTTCACTAACTGTAGCTACAAACTGAAAATTAAAGTGACGATTAGTCTATAAATAAGAAGGAATGTTCAGTAATTTTGGCTTTGACAATATCAGGACAATGCTCTTGAGGTGACTCACGACACACACACAAGATAACTTCCCTTGATTAACAATTTACCAAAACCGAAATAAAAAAAATCAGCTTTTATTGCCTAAACCTACCACCTGTGTGACAAATAATAATGTTTTACAGAGACAAGGTTAAATGGGAGTACAGCCCAGACGGCACTTGCTCCCTGAGTTAATGTCAAGTTGAAAGGCGGCCTCACTGTATTATTTTTAGTTCCAGCTCCAAATCGATATATTGCAGGAGGAAATGAGAAAATCTTCTGTCAATCATGACCTTTTCTCCCGGATTCATCATGTACTGCCTCATCGTGAGTGTGAAGGGGAGTCTGGTACATGACATCGATTTGACAAGCAATGACACGTGTTGAACAGATGGGAAAAGGTGAGGAGGAAAAAAAAAAACATTTTGTTACAGGCTGCCATATTTCATTTTAACCTTTTTTGTCAAGTTATGGGAAAAGAGATTAGTTGGACAGGTGTTTTTCTTCGTAACACAAATTGTGTTTTTCCATTGAACAACTGATGGATGTGCAGTTTCCACACAACCGGGAGCCACAGACATCATCACTTAATGAACCACTTTGATTATTTGAAGACACCCTAATGGAAAGTTTTGGGTTTTGGCGCTGCTGCCTGCATGTCGTGTAGCGATGCCTTTATTTACACGTGTGACAAGATAACTGGCAAAGTAAAGTTAAACTGTTTAGATTTTTGGCACCACTGCTCCATATTTTGTAAGAAAATGTTCAGCTTAAAAGGCAGGTTTTTCTTTGTGTCTATCCTGCAGATTGTTGATCTATAAACATGTCTAATATGTCAATTTTCCAATATGTCAACTGTTTGCATTTTAATGGAAACGTTATCTTTGGCTTGTCTAGAATATTAAACAAGGAATACAACTTATCAGTAATATGTGACACGAATATCTCATCATTTTCTGATTTAATTCCAAACTATAAATTGATTTATATTGTGGTTTTAGTCAGGCGTTTTCCCATCAAGTAAAATATGTTTAACTCTTAGGATTACATTATCCCTGAACACAACACAACTTTTTGTTTTGGTGCAGAATGGTAACTGCATTTTTTTCTTTCATTGATTGTTTATAATAATCGTTCTTCTGCACATTCACTCTATTTGTATTGTTAAACTGTACAAGAGTAAATCATGTATGTGGTTAAGCAACACCTAGCATGTCGTCATCTTTAAGTCTGCAGACTCAAGATAAAATGCGTCGTTCCATCTTTGCTTTTCAAAAACGTTTGCATTGTCAGGAATAATTGATTGGTCATCGTTGTTAATTTACTTATCAAAGGTCTCAGATATCAGATAACATGCATATTATAGTTCCTTATGGATCTACTACATGCTGTAGATGTTTGTTACATTTTTTGTTTTAATTTTAGTAGAAGTGATACATTTTGCAGAAAGTCTCTTTCTCTCTCTCTCTCTCTCTCTCTCTCTCTCTCTTGTGTGGGCAGCATACTGCTACAGCAAGCAGTTTATGTATGCATGAGTTTGATGACATCAAATCAGAGCAACAGTCATGAGCTGAATTTTAAAACAGTCTGAGAAGCAAAGGCAGACTTGGCTTGAACTTGTTACACCGCTGCAAAGTCTTGTGGGGAGGCGGTTTCTGGGTGTACACAGTGGCCAACTTTGACACAGGAGACCGCTGTTCACACCTTGTTCCCTGTTTTTCCTAACTATGACCGTGATCAGTTTATGAAAAGTTTTATAAGACTTCATCTTTAAGATAGTGGCACTAAATCAGAGAACTTCAAAAGAAATCAAACATTTTGTCATTTAGTTTGGGCAATTTATAAGAAAGAGAGATAAATCTGATCTGCAGGAAACTTCTGCTCTTCCCTTATGTCAGTGTTTTTCACAAACATAAACACCGGATCGCGATCTCTGATCGCAGTGTTTGATCGGAGTTGTGTAGATGAACCTTTTCATCCGCACTCCTCGCAGCATGAGTCTAGTTCTCTGTAGGAATGTAAACAAGTTATTTATTTATATTTTTTAACCTCCATTTTATACAATTATTTTCTTATCTTCAAAAAGTCACCGCCTGGAACTTCCGTCATATATCTGTTTCCATCTCTTTTCTGCTCTGCGCCATAACATGCATGCATTAACCAATTTGCACCGGGACTATTGACTTTATGATTCCGAACGAGCAAGAGATGCTCAAAGACACAAACTGATCCATCCACTTCTCTGCAAAACTCTCAGGGCACTAGCATGAAACAAAGAGAGAGAGAGAGAGAAAGAGATAAAGAAAGAAAGAGAAAGAGAGAGAGACAGAAAAGTTGCAAGAGATCAAGAAGGAAGCTGCCAAAGGAGGGATGAATGGAGATGTAAATAAACGTATGCAGATTCACTGAGACACACGAGACACAGCAGGTTATAAAGGAAACGAGAGAGAGTGAGCAAGAGAGGAGTGTTGTGGGAGTAAGGGAGAAAAACAAGGCGAGGCATTGAAGATGGGTGGAGGCTGCAGGGAAACAGGAGGTGGAGAATTAGGAAGAAGCCATAAAAGAATGATGACGAGGGAGGTTAAGATGTGACAGGCTAGTGAAGTATATTAATGTGACAGCTGTGTCAAAAAATATTTCAACGTTGTTTTTGTACTTCCAGCAAAATCATATCACATCATGATGTTATGTTTTTGTTTTGTAAATGTGTATCGTCAAAATGAATGTTTTCGAGCAGGCTGTAATTAGAAACTAACTTCCATTAAAAGCAATAAAGTATCCTGAACGCAAAAACTCCTTTCTGACCAAACAAGCGAGGCCTTTCAGGGTTATGATTTATTAATATTGTGTAATTAGCATTTTGAAAAATAAAAGCTATAAAGAAGCTGGTATGTGGATTCTTTAAACTTGGAGGAGTCTTTATGCTAAGCTAAGCTAATTGGCTACTTGTTTTAACTTCATAAATTGCTCAAAGGCATTCAATTGGTGTATATTATTATCTAACTCTCAGTAAGAAGCACATTTTAGCTCACTAAATAACAAACAGCCATTATCTGATACAACATTTTTAATAAGAACTTTCCATCAGATATCAGTGGTTAATCAGGGATTAGTTGATTAGTTTATCATTGTGTTTGAACATCCATGAGGCATCACAGTCGGTCTAAGCTGCATGTAGATTTTTTCACCTGGTCTCTCTTCTCTTCTCTTAACCAGCACACACAGTCCCAGAGTTATCAGTCCAAAGCGTTCCTTTTCAACATCTAAAGCATTATCCTGCTCATTGACAAAACGTGGAAAAATTCCAGCAAGAATTCACTCTACCGTATTGTTCAGCACTTCATTTTTAGTGTGTCTGTGTGTGTGCTGTTTTGGGGGTCTTGGCAATGGTACCTATCACTGTGACAGCAGATGGTGTTTCAGTGTCATGTCCAACAGATGTGGAAACAGTTTGCACTGACCCAAAAAGAGACAACAACATTTAAGGTCCTAGCTGCTTTCAGTAATCAGTACAGTCGTGTGCTTTCACCCCGCTACGGCCTTTAACCAAGCCGTATAAAGGCTGCATGCATTGAAACACACACACAAAAACACTTACTGTACACAGATTAACAATGGAACAAATAAAATGTGCAAGTACTAAACTACTCACATCCCGCTTGTTTACATTTTTGAGACGATCAGAATATCTTTCAGTTTTCACATTTCTCTTCACTCATTCACATTTCTCCATCTCCCCCCCTTCTCTCAACAGTGTCTCAGTGTGTGTCTGCACTGGGGTGTAGACCCCACTATGAATTCGCCATTGAGGAGTTCTGCTTGGCCAAGTTCAGACTGGACATGCAAGAGCTGGACCAGGGACACTGGTGTAGCTGGGAGGACACAGTCGAGTGAGTAGAATAAACACACACACACACACACACACACACACACACACACACACACAAAGAGAGAGACAGAGAGCGACATGTCCAAACACAAATGCAAACAGATTAACTTTCCACACTGATGCAAACAACATAATGAGCTTTCAATTTTAAATTTACATAAGGCATTGAATCAGCAGTTTCATTGTATTTGTTATTTATAAATGCAGTAAGAGCATTAAAACGCCTTAATGCGATTGTAGCATGTGTTCCCTGAAAAGGCACAATGATCTTTGCACATCTCAAATATTATCTTTATTCATTGTCCCTAATCTGCTCTAAGTCGATGAAACGGAAGACTCTACACTAGGACGCGTTATTTTCAATACAAAGAAAAAAGGAGAAAAGTGTGTACGTTCCTGGATGGAGATCTTTGCAATTGTCGAGGGTTTTGATCACCTTCCAACAGCTGATTAGATACTGGGTGAGAGACAACAGAGAAAGAGAGTGGGAAAAACTGGAGGGGGGCGAGAGGGATATGCTGAGACTGTCAGTGCAGGGAACCAAAGCTGTAAGATAGTGGCATGT
Organism: Anoplopoma fimbria; assembly: GCF_027596085.1. Lineage (NCBI taxonomy): Eukaryota > Metazoa > Chordata > Actinopteri > Perciformes > Anoplopomatidae > Anoplopoma > Anoplopoma fimbria. The sequence goes on along the minus strand of NC_072464.1, from coordinate 172,914 downwards.
AAAGAGACCTTTTGTTCATGTACAAATATTATCTTTGCACTCACTGTACGAGACGTCTGGCGCCACATGTTTTCACAGTTGCTTTCAGGTTTTGAGTGCCAGTTATTGGAGTCATTTGGTACAATTAAACAATAACATGCCGCCCACTTGACTGTCAATTTGCAAAATGTGCGTCACACTGTTTGTATTCAAACACTAAAAACCCTATTCTGAATTACCTTGGTATGATATCATGCTGCCTCCCTGAGGGCCCTCTGTCAGATCATAGCTCCTGCCAACCATCAGCAACCTTGGAAGGGGAACCCAATTAAGGAAGTCTCCAATCAGCCTGACCATTGACCTCATCTCATGCGCAGCATTGTTTCTGTTCTCATGAGAACTGATGCTAGTAAAGTCCTTTCATACAGCCTCGGGCCAGAGCCAACTATGTCACAGTAGGTTTGGGAAGAAAAATAAAAAGGTGCAAGGTTAATTTTGGTAAAGGAGCAGTGTTTCTTGATCTATTTAAGGCCTTTGGTCGTCATTCAGCCTTCACTTTGCACTAATTAGTCTCAATTTTAAGAAATCGTAGTATCAAATCTTACCTGACACACTGAATCCTTTGTGTTTCCATATATATTGAATTAAGAGTGCCACAATGCTGTATTTTGGGTCTCTGTTATTCAATGTGTACATCTTCCATCTATGTCATAATCCTAATGTATGCAGATGACACAGTCATAAACACATAAGTGACAGGTTATTATTGAACATAAACAAAAGGTCTGTCCAAATATTTTTGTGATTGGACAAAATTATAAAGATAAAACATGCTTTTACAGTGTTCTACTTATTTTAATCCTAATTCTGATAAATGACAACAATAAATTGATTCCTGAGATCTCGCATCTCAGCAATATCACTACACTAATTTAGCAAGCCATTGACCATTTATAGCAAATGGTTTTATAGCTATATTTAAAACATAATCAAACATTACATTTCAGTTACATCAGATATACAAAAATATAGCACATATGGAGGTGGGGCGGTTGAGGGAGCTGGTGTTCGCAGAGTAAAGGAGAAGTGTCAGGTTATAATTGGCACACCTGCATGAATATGATTGGACGTTACTTGCTGTCCATGATTTTGAGGCATGAATTAAACAACTGATCCCAATCAGCTAATACAAGCCTGACTTCTGTGCTCTGTCTGAACTAACCATCCCAGATCCCAGCAAATATCCAGAGTCCCAACCACTACAAATGACGGCCAAAACTTGTAACTCAAAGCGCATATGAAGAAGATGAACCGTACACTGAAATATAGCGTTACTTGGCGTATTAGAAGATCATTCACAGCTGGGACATCAAAGAGTGCAGTGAAGTTTTCTCTTTTTTAGTGTTGTACAATAATATCACAATTTTGGAACTTGAATATGGAATTTTACTGCACATTATAATCTTTATCTACTGTACCTTGCAGTGTTAGTCTCTATTCGGCCAGGGACTCTAGGTGATTAATGTAAGTGCGTACTATCAGAGGGATGAATTAGCAATAATTGGGAAAAAAAGAAAATGGTTCCTTATTGACACCATATGTGACATGTATCCTGACATGCATCATGGCAGCCGGAAAAGACACAATAGTGCATATTTAAGAATTTCACAACAATATTTGGGTACAGGAAATGTCTGGGGCTCAATCAATCTGTTGACAAGATGATCTTTAATTGAGACTAATCTAATTATTTTGATACTGATCTGCCGACAAAAAAAAGGGGGGCTTTGCTAATAATCCCGCTGGGTGGATGCATTCGATGGTGAGTTTAGTCATATGATCATTTGAAGGAGAACAGTGTCTGCAAACACTCTGTAACTATGTACGAGACACTTAACAGATGGAAAAAACGACGAGTCGGCTAATGCAGAAGGAAGGCAGATGGAAGGACGTAGACGTCCAGCTGGAGACAGGAATGATAACATGTCACCATCTAGGTTCAATTTCCACTTTTTCCAGCACGCTGTAAGAATTGAGGCTATCAGGGTCTACATTTTAGAATTCTCATTTGCCACTTGTCTCCAGATCACAGAAACAAATAGATATATTTCCTTTTATTCCAACTATGATTTTCAAACCACGCACTTACTTATTCTACCTAACATGAGGTTAGATGATTAATTAATCACCTTAAGCACAAACCTTTCCTATCAGATAAATTGACAGAAGAAGCTGAGTTGTGGCGAAGAGGCAGCTATGAAACCGTTTGAACCGTTTGCTCAGTTAACTGTTGTTTTGCCATTTATTTAGCTTTGACACACAGTGCCCAACTACACAAGTGTCAACCAGCCAACAGCCTTCATCACAGCCTTAACCATAATTAGTTTCCCCAAATCTTTATTTCACTTTCCATCTTTCCCTTCCCTCATGCTATTTCTCTCATTCATTGCCATGAAATCTCTAACTAAAGTTTTCATAGCGTTTGGTGTCTTGGAGCCGCTTTATATGAGGTCAGTGTACCACAGACTCCTCAGTAATACACGGGCCACCACGGTCACTGCCTACATTGCAGAGATTTAGTCTGCGTTTGTAAAGCTGATGGTTTGTAAAGGCTCCGTTTTGGCTAAAGAAAGTGTATAAGTTGCATTTTATTTTAGAAACAGTGAAATGGATAACAGAAAATTATTATAAAACAACTGGCGAGAGAAATAGAGAATGATTAAAGGATTTGATACTCAGATATCGTGTCCAATTACTCAGTGCCGACGGCATCTCTGAACAAAGAAAATGTAACAGTTTAATTGCTTGAAGCCGATGGGCACAACTCTGATTATTGTGTTTTCTGCAGCCATCATAACAGAAAATGTGTTCCGGCTAACAACTGGGGCGAAAATCTTTGTTTTAATCCACTGACCACAGTGATTATAATACACAACTCGATCGTGGTTGTTCACCCTCGTATGAACATTAGCAGAACATCAAATAGATATTAACATCCAGTCAATATCGCTAGTAGTTATTTCCTTGTCGAATTTTCAGGTTTTATAGGGCCTTTTTAAAGGGAGACAAATTGAAATTCTCCTCTCTATATAATCCTCTGAGTGAACAGGCAGACGTATGTGTTTGATTGACAGCTAAGCAGGAAGGGACATCGGGACAGAGTGTTCCAAAAGTTTGCAGATAATTGTAGCTTACAAGGATAGATGGATATGGATACAGCTTTGGAAGCGGGGCACTTTTTATTCCTATGAAAGTTGCTCAGTAAAGCATGAAGCAAATCCGAGTATAAATTACTCGGATCTTCCTCAAAGCTTCTGTATCAATGGGCCAAATGAGCAATGAGCGTTTCCTTTGACCCCCCCCCATCCCAGCCCTTCAGCGTTCCAGCCTCGGTCCCAGGCTCATTCATAAGAACAGAGGATTCAGCTCCACTGGATTTTAAGACTTGTAGAACCTAATGATTTAAATAAGGGCTATTTAGTGTGCATATTGGGAATTTGATTCCCCTTAAAAAAAAATACTGATACTACATATGTACGTATTTTTGGCATTACATGACATAATACAGTTTGGCCAATATGACCAAATTGCTAGTTTAAGGTCTTCTTCAATACAGAATGATGTTCATTTCGTAAATGATGGTCTTACTTAGAGGGTGTGGCTACCATTGGATTGACAGATTGCTGCTGCTACCAAAGTTGTATACGGAGTCTCTACGTCACTCCTCTGCAGTCCAAATATGGTCACCTCCGTTCACGGGTTGCAGAGAGCAAAGATGGCGACGGACAAATCACCGAACTAGAGGCCTCAAACTGCTGTCCACAAACCAATGGGTGACTTCATGATGACAACGTCAACTTCTTATATGCAGTCTATATCCACTTGCTTGAGATTTACTCTGTGTATTCAACAAACATATTCTTTTTAGCATTTATATGCTAGCCTTAAGCTTTTAAAGCTATTATATGCTTTTAAACCTCTTTAAAAGAAATAAACTACTATGTAACTTTTAAAAGATGACATAACACATTCTTCCTTTTGCAAATACAAAATCTAATTCAATAAAAACTTCCCCTCTAATTTTCTCGAAAACTGTACATTGAAATGTCCTGATATTTAACATGGTTGTGGTCAGTGTCATACTGAAGAGGACTACATTGAATATTTCAACAAGCCTCTGAAAACATGTTTTATATAATTCATAAGAGTTTACAAATAGGGACATTTTCTATGTGGTACAATATTATTTGAGCTGAATTTTCCCTGTCATGTACAATGAAACTACTGAGAATTTTATAAAGCATTAAGATGGATGTTTTACAAATGTTGCCCCTTTGTAAAATTCCGGGAACAGTCAGCAAATAGAACAAAATTATACTATAAATATGACCTTACTCAATAGAATAATTCCTTAAATTGTGTTCTCTGTTTGATATATGAGGAAAAATGAATATGGAAATGTAGAGCTCCACAACAACATTAATCTGAATTTAATGGGGAATAAAAAGTTTAAATGCCCTTCATCTCTTTTTCAAAACTTAAAAATCAACAACTTGAGATAATCCGCTGCGTATAAATATGGATGGGGTCTATTAAGTAAGCTTTAGTCAATCCATCTGCCAACCTCACCAGCACAAGGCCCTGTAGGCTGTATATATACACTCATCCATCCGCTCTGTCTGTGGGTTAGTTGGGTAGTTGTGGCACTTTACTGTGTTCGGTGTGACTAGCGTAGCCTCCAACACAAACACACACACACACACACACACACACACACACCTCCTCCAGCATATATGCAAATTCTCCAAGAAGATCATTTTTAGCATAAACACTTGCTCCAAAAATATCTTTTTTATTCTCTTTATTAATCCCTGTGTTTTAGATACTGAAATTATAAATGTATTTATTTTTTCACTTTCACAACATGAAATGCTCTGCTATATTCAAATACTGTCTTCATGTTAAGAAAAGGAGCTACTTTTATATTTCTGCAAATCAAGTAATTCTTCAATATCATCTCTTTTTCTCAACACCTAGCTGAGGTGCCAGTAAAATGTTGTAACTGGTTTGTTTCCAGCTTTAAAAAGCAGCACTGTCCAGAGACCCAAAAACATTGAGTTTAAGATGATCGTAAAAATCCATCCTAAGCTGAAAAAGTTGCTTCTCAAAAGCATAAAAGTTGAAGATGAACAGATGAGAACTAATGCCTAATTCAGAGTTCTGAGTAAACAATGGCATCCAGGCTCCTCTAAGAGATGGTTTGCAGAGCTTTCCGAGAGCGTCCGTGTACCCCCTGAAAAATTTAACCGCCGATCTTCTAATTAAAGGATCATCCGCTCTACCTTCTGAGCCACAATCTCCTCATGAATGCCTGGCGTGCAAGCATTAGAACATCTTGAAGCTCAGGAACCTACACTAGGAACCAAAAAACGACATGATTTATGCTGGGGATCAGGGGGCAACTCTCTGATTGCAAAAAGAAGTCAGATTGTATAGAAGCCTATGAGAAAATGACCCTACTTCTCACTTGATCTATTACCCCAGTAAACATTGTAAACATGAGTTTATGGTCTCAATCTCTAGTTTCAAGTCTTCTTCAATACAGCATGATGTTTTTTAATAAAATAATGGTCCCATTTAGAGCAAAATAGACCTTAAAGCGGGGTATGCTTTAGGGCGGGGCTACCTTGTGAGTGACAGGTTGCTACCACGGAGTTGTTTGGACTAGGAGTTGTCCATGTTTTTGACTTAGAGCTTTAACCGTTTCACAGTTTGTTAACAGTTCATGAAAGTTTAACATTTTGGTAGCCCAAAAATGTCTTATTCACAGCCTGGTTGTATTAGCTCCACACTCTCGGGTCACTTGCAAACCAAGATTGAGACTGCCAAAAATCAAGATGGCAACTGAAAAATTGCCAAACCCGAGTCTCACTGAAGGCAGGGAAAGCAAGCAGGGAAGCCAGGTAGATTGAGTCCAAAATCCCAGAATGTTATCTGGGAGAACACAGGAGTGGGACGGAGGCAGGAGTGGGGTCAAGAAGGCTGCTGGCACAAGAGACAAAAATGAGCAAAGGCATGCCATAAACAAACAAAAGCCTTTAGAGGCTGGAACTGAACTGACCAAGTATCTCACAAAGGTGGAATTGAAGCTCAGCCTTTGAAACAGAATAGATTGAAAAGGATTAGCAGCTTTTTATGACATCGACACACCTGATGCCATTTTCCTGTAATCAAGCACACCCACACACAGACGAACAGAGAGAGAAGCTCCTGACTAGGATGGAGCTGAGGGTATGACAGAAGACTGTTTGCTGCATATTAACGGTTCCCTGTGGAGTTTTGACCAGTAAGAAGACTGCCTGAAAGTAAACATGGATGGAATCAAAGCTCGATCTAAAATACTTTTTATTCTGGTTTGTAAATATTTTATGTGGAACAAAATTAGTTTGTCACCACAGCGCAGAAGCAGATGTTGATTTGGATCTTCCTTTCCTATGACTTATTTTAATTTATGAACAATATTGTGTTAACAGCTGCATCCATTTTGACTCAGTAAGCTTTGAGTTTAATTCTACCATCCTTTTTGGAACATATATAATAGAAAATGTTTGGGGGGGGAATGTATTTATATTCATAAAAACACTGTCACTTTAGAACATATTGATCATAATTTGCAGTCAAAAACTGTTGAAGTCCACGATGAATGTATCTTGAAGTGGAAGGGAACTGTTACAAGACATAAAAAATAAATTTAAAAAACTCTACAATTGAAACCCGTGAACACTTCTGTTTGGTGCAACTGTGCATAATGATGGGAAGAAAAGTCCTCCTGAATTCCTCTCCTGCTTCTGGTGAAACCCAGCGGGACCGATGAGTTGTCAAAGTGCATGTTTGCAGTATTGATGCAAAGGCTCAGAACAAGGAGATGGCTCAATTAGAGCAGGGAAACACCTTTTGTTGTGTGCTCTTCTAAGGGCTCCAGAATATAAGACCTCGCATCCACATCAAATGTGAGGTATTTTCAAAGAGGACGCAATGTGCCAACGCCAATATTCTAAAAGTTAATAATACAGGAGGTGGAGGATCATAAAGGATTGGGCTTTTTTACAGCAACAAAGCAAGAGAGAAGTAGATTATTCCCTTGAAGCAACAAAAACAAATGCAGAGGATTCTCCTCTCTATAGCAGCAGAAGAGGAGCAGGGATGTGGAAGTATTTATGCCAGCCAGTTTGATGATCCTTTTTTTATTTATTTTTTTATTAAACTTTAATACAAATGAAAAACCTTTCTAAGGCATATATGCAAATCATGGTCTAAATTCTTTTAAGCTGTATTGCATAACAGTTTCGGCGATGCTGGATGCTATCCAGTCATTATAGCTGTAAAAACATACGGCAATCCGTTCCTAATCAGAGACTAATCAGCCGTTTAATCACAGCCGTCCACAGAAAGGAGACTTTAATTAGCTTTCCACACTGTCGAGCTCAATGGATCTTTCCTGGCCTGGGCTCGCCTGTAACTCCGATGTGAGCTCACTCACAAAAGGGTTTTTAAATTATTACAGACGGCTGACAGGCATGCATGACTGACTGACCGAAATACCCTCCAACAATCACACACGAAAAAAAAAGAAAAGAAAAAGCCAATGGAAAACCAAGAAACAGAGCTATTTTTAAACTAAGAGCCTGTGGTATGAAAAAACAGAGGCAAGGGCAAAGGGAGAGAATTAGACTGTAATTAGGATTAATCAGAAACATGATATCTCTTTGGATTTAATGGGCAAACTATTCTGCTGTCTTTTGATCCTGCATTGCAGAATATGTTAATTATCATCACCCTGCTTGACTTGTTGTTCTTTCTGTGTTTTGGACAGCAGCCCCAGCAGGTCAGTACATACTTACATTACATTACATTACATTACAGTCATTTAGCAGACGCTTTTATCCAAAGCGACTTACAGGAAGTGTATTCAACATAGGTATTCAAGAGAACTACTAGTCACCAGAAGTCAGTGTAAGTGCATCTCCTTTCTTAAAGGAGATGCACTTCTGGTGACTAGTAGTTCTCTTGGTTTTAAACAGCTGTGCTGGAGCATCTGAGTTACTGAAGGTCAAGTGTCCAGGTGTATCAGGGATACTTAAGGACGGACAGAAACAAAATTCCACACACAAACATATAAACAGTCTCAGAAGCTAATTTATACCCCGGTAAAAGCCCACACAAAGCACTCAAAACACATATACACATACATGCAGGTATTCACACAAACCCAAGCACACACATGTCAAAGACAAACATAAACACACGCCAAGCTCCATCTGTTTTCATCCTGTTATTGACACTGTGTATGTGTGTGTATTTTGGGGGCCAGAAATTTTTCAAACTGTAAAATATTTTATCACTTTTTCTCTCATGTAAGAGAAACAGTTGCGCACACACACACACACACACACACACACACACACACACACACACACACACACACACACACACACACACACACACACACACACACACACACACACACACACACACAGATGTTCAATCTCCCCCAGTAGAAAAGAGGAGCAGGAGGTTAGCAGAATAACAAAGTGGAGAGAAAAATAACATTTTGTCTGAGCTCAGTAGTGACAGTTTGGCATGTTTTTTTTGTCTTCAAGGGAGGATTCTCTCCCTCTCTGCTCTGAGGTGATCTCTCCCAGCAGCATGACAGAAACTTTCACAACTGTAAATGCAAGCAATATAGAAGGGTTTTTCTGGCCCAAAGTAAGGAAGTGAGAATAAGGTGATGACGCGTGGTTGCACATAACAGGACACAGGAGATGACACTTTAGGTCATGTTTAGAAATTTAGAACTGGACCAGAATCCCAATAGATATGAATATTTGTGTAATATGACAATAATCTTTGATCCTCAATATTTTTATCTCTGTGGGGTTTTTCCTGTTCTCCATTTCGGCTGCGGTTCTTTGATGCTTCATGACCCATTTTCTCAGGGAACTCTATATTATCTTATCAGATGTTCTCCTCAGTTATAGTGAACAAAAGCATAATGACAGCATCTCTGTTGATCGAGACTATCTGCAGTGTTCTGTGTTGTATCTGCACTGGATGAATTGGTTAATGAAATGGACACAAGCTGACATCTAGTTTCCTCATGACAAAGGATGCAGAATTTTTTCATGTGAACTTTGAAAACTGCTCTTCTGGTTTAATACTGTAGTTTTTAGTTCAGGACTCAGTATTCAATGTTGCAGCATCCTCCCGTTCTGAATAGTGAAGCCAATGCTGAAGTGACTTAAACCTGCATTCTCTTTACTGACCAGCAGGGGGCGACTCCTCTGGTGGCAAACAGAAGTCTGATTGTATAAAAGTCTTTGAGAAAATGACTCTACTTCTCACTAGATTTATAACCTTAGTAAACATTGTTAACATGACTTCATGGTCTCAGGTCTTCTTCAATAAAGCATGATGTTCATTTTCAACACGTTCCCATCCGAACTCTTCATATGCTGGCGCTTGGTCAGACCCTGGGTTAACGTTAGGAATTCAAACAAAAACACTTGCTTAGATCTAGGCAACAAAAACACTTAGTTAGGTTTAGGAAAAACATCATGGTTTGGGCTTAAAATAAGATGACAACGAGGTGGCATAGACCAAAGTTGTGATTTCTCAAATATCTCTTCGAAATCCAGGATAATATAAGGTGATGTGGAAATAGCGGTAAAAATGGTCAGGAGCGTTTATTTAGGCACAAATTCTTTTTGTCTCACAATTTATAGATAGGACCCATTGTGAATATGAAATAGTGGTACCCCTGGAAAAGAAAGTTTGGGCAACATTGGTCCATGGTAAACAAGCAGTCTGTTCTACATACAAGTTATAAAATAAAGAGGAAAGGTAAATTACTAATACTGCCAGATTAAAAACGAAAATGACCTATCAACAAATTCATGAATACAGCTAAATAAAACTGAAGAGAGATAAGTTGGTGACTCGAGTGTGTAATGAAACAAATTGTTCTCATTAAAACCTGAATAAATATTGGTCAGCATCAGGCTTCATTATCATCATATGCTTAATTTAAAAAAATAGACTCCAGCAGGGCCAGACTGGAATAATAATTCAGCTAAGGCCTTTACCTGAGAAACATTGTTTTCTGTTTATTGTTTCTGTCAGTATTGTAACCTTGGTTCTCTGAGTGAAGAGAGTGAAGAGGCCATCTCTCCACTCGGTTATGTATTCCAGATGTAGCTGGAGAGATGTCTGGATACCATGGAGAACTGGATTTACTTCTAACTGACAGAAAGGTTAACAGGTGTTTATTTTCTCATTATTATTATGGGTATAATGACGTGTAGAAATATGCTGTTGGTGTTATAAAGTAAGTAATTCACCAGGAATGTGACCTTGCAGGTATTTTTTTACTTTTGCAGCAAAAGTTGCAAGTTACAACTCTATTTGCCAACTGTATTATTTTTTTTATTTTTTTTCGTAACCCCTCTGTTGCCCCCCCGCCACTCGACCTGAACAGCACGGCATCACCTCAGAGATGTTTGCCACTCAAAGCGAGGTTTAACGCGGCTAGATATGCACTGCTCCTGAATATAATATGACTCAGAGGTTGTCAGAAGGGCAATAGCAAACATAACATCAATGTTACACTTTAAGTGGGTTTCCCAAAGGACATTTTCCTCTTTCAGATCTTTTTTTCAGACAAATATGACATGTTAAAAGCCAGCAGGGGATATATTTTAAAAAACATTATTTCAAACTGAGTGAAAACTTTATGCAGGAAATATCACTCCACTTTAGCTCAGGCTTTGAGGCTGGAAGGAGGTTTTGTCAGTAATGTGTGTATGTGTGTGTGTGTGTGTGTGTGTGTGTGTGTGTGTGTGTGTGTGTGTGTGTGTGTGTGTGTGTGTGTGTGTGTGTGTGTGTGCGTGCGTGCGTGTAAATATTGTTATTTTGATAGCACAATGTTATTTATTTCATGCAACATAAAAATCATTACTTGTATCATGTATTTTGCAGGAACAGCTGAATAAGTAACCCCCGTCTATCTAGCTTCATACCTGTCCACCTCACACACCTGGCTCTGTGAGTGTCCGTCAGTGGAAATAAAGGAGCTGTGCTGACTCATTTCTCAAGTCACTGGAGCAGCTTTGTTTCCGTGTTGCTTTTATTTATTCATTATCCAGGTTTTATTTATTCACACTGCGCTCTCCAGACAACAGATCAGACTAACTAAAACAGCATGCCCCTGCCTAATTCAGCTCCCCTGCGCTTCTTCTTCTCCACATGGGATACTTTCATAAACTCTATAGTCAATTAGGCTGCCTGTCTCTCACTCTGCATTTATCATGCAGGTCTGCATCTATTTCTATACCTTTGTCTTTGTTTTCCATCTCTCCCTGCCTATACATTATGAGCTGACTATATATGGAACTTCTGCTTACACACATATCATTTCTTACACCTTAGGTAAAGGTACTAACCTGAAAATTGCATCTGAAGATTATTTTTTTCCATATGCTCTCAGGTGATACATGAGCACAGGCCGTGAAATCATTTCCGAACATCATTTCACAGGCTCACACTCTTGAACATTCCCTTTCCAGCACCCATACGGCGTACTTCATCTCCCACACACTTGTTGGGACTTAAAAAAAGAAAAAAAACACTTGACGTAAGAGTGGGCGCAGAGTCACGAACACAGCCTTTACCATGCATGAAATCTGACAACTCTGCTTGCAAAGCGATGAACTGAACAAATCTGCACTCACAACTGTAGGTCACTACTGAAACAGACAGCTATAACAACACATTCTCACCCCAATGCGTCTAGTACCGACGCTTGGTCAGTGCTCATATATTTTATATTATGACGCTCTACGGACCCCTCTAGTGTCAGTTTTGGAAATGTAAAGGACGGCGTGTCAGTTTCCACTCGTTACCTGCATAGTGTCTTTTCGAGATTAACTTCAGTCTTCACAGGAAGTTAGGTTTAGGCGACAAAACCACTTAGTTAGGTTTAGGAAAAGTGTGTGTTTGACATCAGCATTTTTGCCAAATGACTGAAGACTCTGCATTTATTTATATTTTCACACGTGGCACAAACACCCGTCAAACCTCTGTGGCCTATCTTGCACTTTATCCTTAGTCCGTTGGTCTTAGCATCTAATAATGACGCTGGCGTATTTACATTGGAGTTGGTCTGGTCGTCGTTATCAGAGGCAGAGGGGAGCTGGCAAAACTACCGTATTTTGATGCATTGGGAGTGAGAACGGCTGGCTATATTCTTATTCTGTTTCTTGTAAACCCTCTTGAGTATGTGCAGTCCTGTCAATAGAATGCTCAAGTGTGCACCAGGCTTTTACAAAGGAGTATAAAATAAAAGTATATAAAAGTTTCATAACACTTGGCAAAGGATGCAGTGTCACATTTGGAGGATTCTGCTCGTGGCAGGCAATGGAAGCTGCATATGTTTAAGGGATCACAGAGAACTTAAAGTCCCTGATAAACACTGACTCACTGCTGATCCCCAACCCCTGAGGACCGTCATCTTGCAACCGTGTTTTGAATGTTGTCCCACAGAAATGTCATCTATGTTGAGGCCTTTGGCGCAAGAGTAAACATACCTTCTCTCCAATAAACCAAACAAAATATGGCCACTTTCTCTCTCTCTCCGTTTTGTTGCAGTGAACTTCACAAGTTCTCCATTTCCTCTCCGATTCACCTCCCTGCTTATGACTTTCGAGAATGCTCTAACCTTTAAACAGAAATGTACTGTGAAGGACCAGCATATGATTATCAGGAGATCTAAAGTGATTTTAAATGGGAGCCAGAGCGTGACACTATGTTACTGTTTACTATAGCAAAGCCTGCGTGAAGCTCCCTAGTGTCTTTGTCTAAATAAGACGAGCCATTTTATGTAAACTTTCTCTTCTTCGTCCAGAGGTTTAAACTGAGCAAATCCGACCAGGAATAGACAAGTGAGGCCATGCAGCTCAAGCTGAACAGAATAGTTAGAAAATGATCTCAAACAGTGCTAACATAAGCATCCAGTAGCATAAGCTTTCACAGTGCAACTAGATGAATATGTCTGGCTCTCAGTGTGTTAAAGTAATAATTTAGAAGATTTTCCTTCAACTAAATTTCTGTTAAGTCACAATATTGTTGAATGAGGTAACACAATGGTGATTAAGCCTATAGGCGCTCTCTTGAAAGTGAGATCTAGAGTATTTTTCAATACAGCATGATGTTCATTTAGTAAATTATGGTCCATTTAGACCCAAATAGGCCTTAAAGCAGAGTATGCTTTAGGGCTGGGTTTGATTTTGGATGGACATGCCGCTACCACTACCAGAGCCGTATACGGCGTCTCTATGTCATTCCTCCGCAGTCCACATATTATCAGTTCTTTTCACTGGTTGTAAATACCCAAGATGTTTGACGGCCGTATCCAAGATGGCGACGGCAAAAACGCCAAACTCAAGGCTTCACAACCGCAGTCCACAAACCAACGGGTGTCATCAATTTATTTTATACAGTTTATGCTTAAGCCCAGTGATGTAATCAGATGTCCTCAGTCGCAAATGCAGCTTTTATTTTAATTACATTTTTTGGACTTTCAAATTGGAGTATTTCAATAAATTTCTGCAACTGTACATCTGGAATGTTACTGCACCAGCAGCCAGCAGTAATCTTATTACCACACTTGGGACATGCTTGCTTATTGACATTACACAAGATTGTAGGTGATTGAGGGCTTGATTTCAGTATCATGAAGCTGGCTCATTTTTAATCCGGTGCAATCACCATGGTTACCCATGCATCAGAGCAACAGCAGAGCGATTCTACTGACCTTAAAATAAGTCTTTTGCTCTGTCTTACTTGTCAGTATATAGTAAACTGAGTACTTTTTCCACACCGAGATCCGATAGGAATGATGATTCAGATTTTCCAGTGATTGGTCAGGCGGTTGGCAGGTTTCGTTCTGAAATTCATAAATTAACCTGCTCTGTTAGCAGGTTAGTCATGTAGCACAGACTGAATTGGAGTCTTGGATTTTATATATGTATTCAGTTGGTGCTGTTTATTGATTCCCACGGAGAACACAACAGAGAAAAAATACTTTTTTATAGAGCCTCCATCACTGAGCTGATTGAAACCTGTTTCATTTTAAATTTGTTTTGTTCTGTTCAGTACCAACACTGCTGACACCTCTAATCCTCAGGTTGCACTCCTTTAGTATACTGTTAAAGCCAGACTATCCGTGGTAATACAATAGTTCATGGCGCTTAATGTTAGGATGGAGATCAGCTCCGGATGCCAGCACTTCAGATGGAAATGTTAAGAAAAAAGAAATACGATGGAAATTGAATTTAACACACTCCTTCTGACTGACTTATTTTTGTTTCTGTGTCTTACCCCTGTCTTTCTTTCTTATTAACTGGAAGAACATGTACAAATACGTCACAGTCAATACATACATAAAACATGCAGGCATGTCCCTCCCGCCTGTAAATTACTTGCATGCACACTTACCCTGTGGCATCAGAGAGAGATAATGTTGGGTAATGTCATAGTGGATGAATAGTGAGACAGTCACTGTTTCAGTCACAGCACAAAGGCCAAGTTCAAGCCAGTCAACAGAAAAAAATGTTGGCATCATATATTTCTGAAAAACTACAGGATACGTCGAATGTTGATGTTTTTGTACAACAAATCGGTCATGAATATGTTAATATATAATAATATAATATATATATATTAATAATATGTATTATATTAATACATATTAACAACAAGATAGGTTAGATTGGGCAACTAAACTTGGCAAATGTTAGAAAATAAACATAATGGTCTGTTTAAAAATAACAACGTAACATAAAAACAGTAACTAATAACTAATAAATAGCAAATGCCCTTAGTAGAATTTCTTACATAACAAGTGTAACAATGTTAGTAACAAGCCAACATTTACTTTTGGTTTCGCTTGGGACTTGAACAGCTGTCTCCTGGGTGAAAGGCTCAATAATGTGCACTTGATATACTATCACTTGTTCTGCGCGTCACTTTTTGGACCACCTCACATGCTCTGACTACATTCAAAAACTTTAAAGTTTAACGTTCTCCTGGTTGGCAGAAACGTACAATGCCAACCTTTTTGGTTGGCGACATGGTTTCCAATTGTAGATCGAGCTGAAACTTCAGCATATATAAAAATGTCATTAGTTTAACACTGAACAACTGCCATGACTTTCTGAAAAATAAAATGGCTTCTAATAGAAATTACATATAGACTACATTGAGCACACACATACATACACACTCGCAAAACTGCACACCATCAGGTTTAATCTAACGCTAGCTGGGGTGAAGTAGTAACCGATTACATCAACCGTCCCTGCCCTGACTCTGCTGCGACTTCTTTCAGTCGCTGACTCATAAACATCCCCGTACCTGGGTGCTCATTAGAGTGGCAGCAGGACCAGAATTCTTTTTTTCTCTTCCACCACTGATCTGTAAAATCTTAAAGGAAAAAACAGAGGCAGGAAGCATCCAGACAGTATGAAGTTGCCACCAGAAGCAACCTGAGTGCTCTGCAGCGCTGGTCCCATGCCAACCAGCCCTGAGCAGTTTACATCTACAAAACTCCTACAAAGAAAAGACTCCATGTTGTGATGCATCATAAAAAACTGTTGGAATATTAAACTAAAATATTAAATCTGAGCTGTGCAGATCAGAGAGGAGGAGTAAAGCAGCTATTCTACACTAGAGAAGTTTGGATATTAAATATGTTGCGGTGCATTATATATCACACTAATTGATACTTTTATGTTAACACTGGGTCAGATTACTACATGTAATGTGAAAGGAGTCACTCACAGGGATACATCCATTAGAGAATATCAATGGACTCTGTAGCCCCCTTCGGGTTAACTGTGCATTTTAGCATATTTTCGGTTTTATCGACTGCAACTTTACTGTTTTGATTCATTCTCACTGCTCTCATTACCCAAAAGATCAATAAGTAAAATGTCCGATTATGAATTAAAATCTTAAAATCTCTAGCACAAACACTTAACATAGTGTGACTGATATATAGCATGGGAGTGTCACAGTGAAAGTGTGCGCATGTGTGTGTTCTCTGTAAGTGTGAATTGCTGCCTAACCCTTATAGACCTATATGTGTTATGACCTTTTTCTGAGCATTCACAGTACCCTCTGTGCTCACCGTCATAATCATGGGTCATTACCTCAATTATGATGGGGATCATCTCATCATGGAGAAGCAACACACACACACACACGCTAGGTCTAAACAATAGACTATGAGTACGACCCCTCCCTCACACTGTTTTTTTTCCATGAGTGTCTCCAACAGTGAAGGACAAGTGTTTTGTTTTTGAGCCACCTGGACAATCTGGTAATGTGTTTGTCCTGTCTTCTGTCCATCCCAAGGAGATGTAATTCTGTTGCTATACATGATTTATCCTATAAAATATTTTTAAAAGGCAATTCATTTTCATAATTTTATACAAGGTGATCCGAATAAATCTCTACATTGTCATTTTTAATTAGAAAGGAAACAGGCTTATTCATTGCATTGATCATTATGCATTTTGAAGAACATCCAATAGGGCCTGAAAGGTTATTTTTATAAAATCAAGGCTTCCTCCGCATGCGAAAGCAGTGTAAATGGCCATGTATGGGAGAGATACTCAACACTGAAAGACTTTGGAGGGTAATGCCTTTGTTCAGCCCACATAAACCAAGAACAATTAAAAAAAAGTATACGGAGCGAACTGTGTGTTTATTTTCTCTGATGTAAGCATCAAATGTTTACTCCCTACAGTAGTCAAGTACACTAACTTTGCTTCTGAGCCCAAGTGTACGTGTAACATTAGCTTTAGATTTTTTTAATTCAATTTATCAATTTATCAATTCTTGTGAAAATAAAAATTTAAGCTGGCAAAATCAGCGGTCACTGACAATAAATAGGAAGCTGAGATCAAAGACCCACTTTTTAAAGAATTACCAAGAGTTTAGAGTGGTACCTGCATATGTGCCGAGTGAGAACAAAGAGATGGAGAGGTCTGACCACAGTTACATGAGGGGAAGTGGGTAGTGTTAGCAAATGGTTTGTTGATCTCTACCGTCTTCACCGTGTAACTGTTTATCTTCTTCTATTGTGTCACCAACATGCAGACTCTACGGCGAGCTGACAAACTGCACGTTCCAGGTGGCGCTGAAGATGGACTGCTTCTGGCCCAACAGGCTGGTGGATGAGTTCTTCATTGGAGTCCACAAGCACTACTTCCACGACTGCTCGATGTCTGGACGGCTTCTCAAGGACCCACCCAATCGAATCCTGGGTCCCTTCATTGTGGTTCCCATCCTGGTCACCCTCCTCATGACGGCCCTGGTGGTATGGAGGAGCAAACGCAGCGAGGGGATGGTGTAGTGAAAGGGAGGAGGTGGCCGGGGTCGCAAATTTCAAGAGAAAAATCAAGAGTTACTTTTTTGTCCCTTAGGTTGCATCATATGAACCCTCAGCGACAATTTGGACCAGAAACACTTTACTACGGACCTGGAAGAGGAGCTGTACGAGATAAACGTTAAAACCAGATCCTACTTCAGTGATGCCTGAATACACCAATATGAAGCCTTTACAACGCCCATCTGTTGTAACACCAATAGTCTGACATGGATTAAAATCATTGATTTGGTTTACAAAGCGCTGAACTGCGCACCTGAATCGGATGTGGATCAGGATAGTGACTGGCGGAAAATTATTAATATAAAATATATAAATTATACTACATATATTAACTATATAAAGATTTTAAAAAATGACTTTCTTGAGAGAAACTGCTTTAAAGAATGTTGGATGTGGTTAAAATGCTTCACCTCAGACATAAATATTTGTTGTGTCCATGAACATAACTGACCTTATACAGAAACACAGGAAAAGGAAGTGCTGAACTTTCCCAGAAGGCCTGCTTTACAATATTTGCCAGGCTACAAAAGGAAACTCCCAACATCTGTTAGGGGAACCCAGGTATATCAGATTTGATGTGTATATATATATATACTGTAAATATACACAATATTTACAATATGAAAAGTATCTGTCAATGGACTTTCAGAATGTCTTTGTAACTAAATCAAGCTTAAAATCATAGTACACTAAATTATTTTTTTCTCAGATGCAAATTTTGTGTTTTCATGTCAAGCAAAGAGACACGATTTTTAACAGATGTGCATTATATTTGAAATATACTTTCAGTCATGCAGATGGCTAATGGTCACACTGTCAAGCTATAGTGGGAGTGGAATCTGTATGCCAATAGTTTCCTTTTTCTTTTCCTCTGCTCATATCAGACAGCCTGGCCTCATGTCCTCAATCTATTGGCATACCTGCAGTAAAATATTTCCTCTGAATGGGAAACAAAGACGTGTTTCCATAGCATAATACGAACTGAACCAGCTGAAAGAATTCCGGAGATAACAATGTTACACACTGAAGATTGGCAGATGTGTAGTAAAGGTGAAAAGCTGCACAGCACAGAGAGGACGGACACTACGCAGGGGTTGAGGCCCCAATTTGGACAGACTGTGATGATGTTGTATTCTCTGGCTTCCATCCTCCGTCACCAAGGAAACTAAAATCAAGAAATGCCAGTGGACACACAGGTGGACGAGGCTGAGTAAAGACTTTGAAGGCCACAGGAGAACAGAAGTGTGGGTACTGTAGACAGTTAATTAACCAAAAATTCTCACATTCTTTCTGATTTTGCTCCCTCAAACATCTCTTTTATCCATTAGAATGAGAATATCACAGTATAGAAAGGCACTATCCCAATAATTACCAAATTGATTGCATCCAATTGAGGCAGTTATGTGAAAATGTTCCAAGAAGGAAAAAAAAGAGAACAAAGAGTAGGATATTCGCTGTGGATGAATCACAAATCTAACTACAGATAGAACATAAAGCGATGGATTAGCCAACGCACATCTCTGCTGAACGTTGCCTGAAGCACAGTTTGTGTATCATGGACCTTAGGTTTATATTGATTTATGATCTCCCAGTGTGGTAGAGTGCGCTGTGTGAACTGTTTCCTCATTGATATTTTTGAACACTCTCTTTCCTTTATAGATTCATTGACCTGTAACCTGCCTGTCAGCAAAACACACCAGAAAGCACACCCACACTTCCCCAACACCATTTGTACTTTGTGCCAGAAAGCTCTTGTAAAACAGAGGGTAATGTTTGCTGTGAAACGTCAAATTTTCTGTTGGAGTGACTTCTAATGGCTGAATTGTAAAATCTATGATCATGAAGAAAAGTTGAATAAAACGTCTGATTAATGTGTCTGATACAATGGGGATTGGCACTTATGTTTCTTAGGGGTTGGGTGGGATAGTACAAAGGGCTTTTGGTAACTATGTGTTAAATATGAATGACGTATCCTGCAATAATGTATGCGTGGCTTAGTGCGCAACATTCAATCATCATGAATGCACTGGGTTCAGGCAGCCGTGTCATTCGCTGAAGTGTGAAAAATATGACAAAGGCAAAACTATATTTAGTTAAGTGTACAGAAAACAAGCGCCTCCTGTTTATGCCTCAGCAAGCTTCGTGACCTGAAGAATTATCTTAAGTCTTATCACTTTACCCTTTTCACACAAATGCATTGGGGAATAGCAGTGTTGCCTGAACAGAGAAAGAATAAATGAAGGTGCAGTCACACAGCATTATGTCTTGCACTAAATGTTGCATTTGTATTGGTGCTCTCAGAAGACAAGTCAGCATGAATCACAAAGCAGCTCAGATGTCAATTAGAGCAAACAGCTTGTTCTTAATTTATATTTATTAGATGAAAGGGCTCACTTGTCCTCTCAAAGTCAGAGTCTTCAGGGTTTTTGGGGAAAATTCATGTCAAGGCCCAAGACATTTGAGACAACTGCAAGTCAAGTGTCAAGTCATTTGAAATAATTCCAAGTTAAGTGTCAAGTAATTTACAACAAGTTCAACTCAAGTAATTCGTTAACGTTGTGTTAACGTCGTAAAAGAATTGAGAGTGTGCGTTTCTAGATACGGCATCTGTTTGTGAAGACACGTCAATGTTAATGGTTTAGCTTAATCCCCAGCTGTCCCACAGCACATTTTGATATCACGGTGTACACAGCATGTTAAATTATGAGATTGACAGGAGTCAACCACGTCCTTAACCTTTTGTTCTAAAGAATCACAAACTTCGCACAGAGCTGACTTGAATCAAACTGAACACAAAATATAAATGGTCATTAGAATGCCACAGACGTAAAACTACTGCTAACATAATATTTGCTACGCATCTAGCATAGCTTTTGTTGTCATTTAATGGAGGCACTAGTTAAGATTATGTTAGAAAACGTATATCTTGTTGAAAACGGCTTACAAGCTTATTGGTTAGCTATCGGTTTTGAGTTTCAACAGGAGAATCCTGCTCTTTATGTTTGGTTAATAAGGCCCACAAACTGTGGCAGGCTAGCTTGCTAGCTTGTCCATATTAATCCCTGCCATTACAATTCTATTAAGTCAATGCTCTTTGTAGCATGTTTTGCCATCCTTTGAACAGTCCGCCTTCCATTTAAAAGCCTGTCTGTCAGGTTTTCCTGTTTCAGTTAGCCTTGTGCAGTAAACATTGAGGTAATTTATTAAAAAGAATTGGAAACCAAAATTAATAAATAACAAATTGAAAATCAATTTGCAGTCTGACTGTACTGTCGCTACATGGCTCTGGGTACTGACATTTCCTGACTGTCGCAACTTTTCATTAGCACAAGATGTCTGTTAACAACAAGTATAAAATGTGATGCTAAACACCATGCTACAGAAAGATTCTACAATAATAAAAATACTTAATACAACTTGTTTAAGAGGGTTTGCTGTCAGCCATGACCTTTTTCAGCCCACGCTATCTCATCTTATTAAAGACTGGACTCTCCCTGGTGAATTATTTATGGAGGAGAAAGGCAACCTGAGGAGATACAGATGCTGAAGCCACACATGACTGCAAGGGCAGCAGCCATTGGGACAGCAGCAATGGTGCACCAAACGGTCAATTATTGTTTAATGACCAAGGACATTGAGTGGGTTGAGGTCAGAGACAGAGCAGGCTCAAAAATACAAAAAGTCCAAAATATCTGCCCCAAAGTCTGCTTGGTTTGTTCAAAAATTAAAAACAAGACTGACAGAAGAAAAATAAATAAACCAATAGCACAGATTAAAAAGAAATATGCAAAACACCACATGAATGAAACATTTACATTTTATAAGAATTGGTTTAGAATAATTTAGCTTTTTATCTTAATTTTGTTCATTCATGTTATGAAACACATAATCATCATCCTAAATTCTTACAGTTGGGCGACTAACGTTTTTACAGCAATTTCTTCAACCCTTTCATATTTCTAAGGTTATCTGGAAAGGTGATGTATGGTAATCCTTATCAGGAAGAGGCTAAAAATAGCTGCACCCCATTAACTGCAGTTTATTTTATATGATCATTCTCAGCAGTCACTAACCTGTGTGCTGCAGCAAGAGGGGGATACAAATTTACAATTTTCCATGTAAATAAGTTCTTTATTCTGACTGTTAAAGTATTTATTTACATCCAAAGAACGCTTGAGAGAATTCTGACATCCCAAGATTAGATCTCACCGTTTTTCAAAGCATCGGAAAACTCCAGAGCTGACCCATTTTACCACACAGGAAGGCTCAAAACTTATCAACCCTGTCTATTTAGGTCATGCACACGTAAAATGTATCTCTACATCTTCGCATTCTATCCCTTAATTTCTTTATTAGCTAAATCGCAGATTTCTAAGCTGAAAACTAAAGTGACAATTATGCGTGAATGTCCCCCCACTTTCCAGTGTACATACATTATGGGCAAACCTATAGATGTTATTAGAGTTAATGTAGCCAACCACCACATGCTGAAAAAAAACTTTAAACCCTTTGCCACAGGTGGCACAATTTAAAATAATAATGATAAATTGGCATGCAGAGTGATTCCGCTGCAGGGTGGTGCATGCGAGATGAAGCAAGAAGACAAATGAATGAAATCAACGTATTAACGTCCTTCTACAGACATGTTTAGTTTACACAGCTTTCTGCAGACAGAAAGCTTGGGGCCTGTACCAGATACCACACTGAAACTACACACAGAGGGCTTTATATTGTGCGGCTGTGCTTTCATCATGTGGATTAACTGCTTCTTGTCTTTGAAGAGTAATACAAAGATCACTCACCTCCTTAACGCATGTGTCTCTCCCTCTCACAGTCGCTCTGTTGCTGCTGTAAAGTTGGTCTCCACTGTGAATTATAAGAGCAGGTCTGTTTACATCAGGGCAGAGGAAGTAAACGGAAGCTCCTCTGTGGAGATGTACTCTACAACCCTCATGACATGAAAGTGGCCCGAAGACAAAAGAGGCGCAAGAAAGATGTCCTTTGATAGTTCAAAATGCTGTCTGCTTTTTGTAACATCATCAAAAGGCCTTCCTGCTCTAAATCTTCTGGTTAATATTATGTGGTATTTATACCATCTAAAGTAATGAGACCTGACCAGCGTGGCCCATTTAGCAGCTGTTCTGGAGCTTTCAACTTTATCAGTTGATCTTCTTGATCGAGTTGGCCAATTGTGATGGAAATGTACAAACTTCCATTTGTCTTAAAGAACCTTTTATCCATGTTGGTGTCCAAAAGTTTATTCTTGACCTGGGAAACGGTCAACAAAACAACCTCATCCCGAGGTCCATTAAGTAGGTGTTCTAGTGTCTTGTTTTACTGATAAATAATTTAATATATATAGACACAAACTAGTTGTACAGGAAGGAGCCTTTAGACGGTGCGACAAAGACAATCATGGAAGTTTACACTGTGTGAGATGGGTCTATCTTGGTCAAAACTTGTGTCCAACTGTTGGATGTAAACTTCAGACAATGCAGGTGGTGGCATTACTGTGCGATCAATTGTAGCGATACGAAGAAAATCTAAAGAAAAGAGAAGCCTATTTGAGAGCAGAAGGATGTCATCAACTCAGGTCATCCACCAACAAGGCTTTCTTTTTTTTCATACATACTTAATTTCGCATCAATTGTTTTGGCTTGTTGGCGTGCACATGTGGAATATTCCCCCTTAGCTGTACACAACAATGCAACAATGGATGCTGTGTTATTTCCTGTCATGTTCTGATTGGTTGGTCTGTAAATGCGGGTCATTGCAGCAGTCACATTGTTTGGCAGTGATCACAAAAGCTCAGAATCGGTCGTGAGAGGATGTTAGTCACATGTGCAATCCAGGACCACCATTGTGAACAAACAGTATAAAAAAGTTCCTCCATGATAACAATAAGTTAATACATCACTGCGCCTAGTGTGTAATATAATTTCATTTGAAAGTTTCCTTCAGTCTTTGTTCGTCCTGTCACCTGTTGTGATTGGAAAATGAAGAGAATGCCAAAGATAAAAACAAGCTTGACTGAAGGCGTGGATGGATAAGGGGTCTTTCACATACAACATTTTTTTTCGGCCCTCAAATCCGTTGTTGTCAATGTGGATCCAGAGTGTTCCAGATAGTCTATTTTTTTCATGCTGCAATGGCTGCGCCCAGATATACAGATTTCTTTTTTGGATATTCCAACTTTTGGAACACTGCGCATCATGTGATGAGGAATAACCAATCAGAGCCGGCAGATATCTTTACTGTAGTAAATATATGGAGAAGTTAATCATTTTAGTGCAGGGCTACCCAGAGCTTTACGATCCATTTTACAGACTATTTAACATGCTATTTACATCCAAACATCTGGTTGCAAAGGTCGGCCAAGCTGAAGATGAAAAACCAAGCTGTTAAGCTTCTGTGAGGGATTAACGGTGCAGGAAGTCCATTCATCTTTGTTTTGACTTTGTTTAGTTTAGTCAGTGAGGCTTTCTTCTGAAATACCGCAACGTCATCTTCATCGTCATGGCAGTGTGCAGGTTTTGGTTACTAAGTAACAGCAAGCGCGGCTTTTTCCACAGGTTTTTTTAGACGCAACACGTGAACGTCCCTTAAAATGAATCTGAGCGCCTGACGTCACAAAGGTCTCCCACTCTCCTCCTCTAGAAGTCCCCATAGGTTAATAACAGACGGCGTAATGTCATTCACAGATGTCCACTAGTAATGTTGATACATGTTATTTTCGGCGCTCCATATGTGTGCACGTCCAAACTCCTCCTGTTCCCAAGTGCCTCTGGTGTATTTCAGTCTTGTAAGCAGTTTCCCAGTGGAACCTCAAGCACATTTCAATCTGCCAACAGGCAGTCTGGGAGATGAGACGCCAACAGGAACTGCACAAAAAAAGATTAACTAGTCTGGAGTTTTCTGGTGACTCAATAGAATAATAAGATGAAGAAGAAAAATAACTCTTGCTTGTGTTTGTGAAATTGTGGTTTCAAATCTGTTTGTTGATATGCTCCACACTCCTATAATTTCCATGTCACCGTGGTTTCGAAAAAACAATATGGAAAAAACAAATTACGGGTCACATATTCCATGCTGCATGGTTATGTCTGCGGCGCCAATTTATCTTCTCGGTCGCTTTAAGCAGTTTCATCAGAGCAGTCACACGCTCTGCACTCAGAACCCTGACTGGGGTCTGTCTCAGGAGACACACAAAGGGGGGGGGGGGGCACAGCATTCAGGAATATCATCCCCCGCTGATATTCCTTTAATGCAGTACGGATCAGTGTGGTCGACAGTTTTAAAAGTTTGACGGCAACAAAATGATTGGCTTGCAGAGGTCATGGCTAAATTGGATTGGTCGAGACTAAAAACGTGAAAGTTGTCAGTTCAGCTGATAGAGTTGGATGCAACAAATGTAACTAGCGGTGAAAAGAAACGTAGAAATTAACCAGTAAAGGCAAAAAATAAATAAACTGCTAGCTATTAAGTTTTTAAAATGTTTGCAAGAAATGCCAATGTTTGTTTTTATACAAGAAAACAAAAAAGATATTATAATAATTTTGCTATTCTATCTATAAAATTTAAGTCAAAATCACAGTAAAGGTATAAGAACAAATACTACTGTTGTAGCATTGGACTGGAAACAAAGCTAGCTCCCTATCTCCTGCATTCTAGGTTGACGCTGCCATCCAACATAAACTGCTCATTTAGTAAACAACAGAAATGATTAACAGTGACTTCACCAGCCCATTTCATTCAGTATCCTCAACCAGGTTCATACAGTCAGTACAGTAGGAGGCTGTTAGAGGGAGCGAATTGAGATTGCTTTGCCTTTTGAAACTAATTAACAAGCAAACGTTTGAAACCCCAGGAATTGCTCATGAGGTCATTGGTGTAGGATGCAGCTGCACAGCGACGTACAAACAGGTGTCTGTGTGGAGATATTTCTATCCCTCTTAGATTTCACAGAACAGTGTAGAGCAATTTTTCCCTTTGGGATATTTGAGATCATCTTTGAAATGA
The DNA here is from genome assembly GCF_027596085.1 of Anoplopoma fimbria. Classification (NCBI taxonomy): domain Eukaryota; kingdom Metazoa; phylum Chordata; class Actinopteri; order Perciformes; family Anoplopomatidae; genus Anoplopoma; species Anoplopoma fimbria. The sequence continues at coordinate 147,407 of NC_072464.1, read as the reverse complement.
CGTTTGGTGACCCAGGTTCGGTGTGAAGTGAAGCACTGATCTTTAAGTAAAGTAAGTGCACTGTTCTATGTGATTTCTTTACTTTCCTATATCAAACCTGACTGTATGACATCCATTCACTGCACCATGCACTGCTGAATGCATGTATATGTGTTATCTGTGAGAAAAGAAATGTGTGCTCAGTTTGGGCTTTGTACCAATGGCTGACTCTATAGACACATTCTACAGACTTGCACATGCTGGTGAGGAAAGAGAACGTTCTGTGTTTCAACCCCCCGTGGCAAATCCATCTCGATTGATTTACTTTGTTTAAACTTAAACAATGTCAGAGCTGACAGTGTTTTTTCAGTAAAAAAGGTGATGAGCCAAGTCAATAACGTGCATAATGTGTTACATTGCTTCACAAGTGCTCACCGTGGTGTTTGAAAGTTGCAAAAATAAAATGATTGTCCCTTTTTCTACTTGTTCGTATATGTATCCTATTTAACAATTTCATTTTTGATCACCATGTAAAACACACGATTTGCAGTTGTATGAAAAACATTGGATCTTGAACCAGATTAGTTTTGTGACTTGCAGTGCATCTCACATCCACCACCACTCAAGGGCGTCCGACTCTAGATCAAAAGTTAACAATAATGACAGAATTACGTGCCAGTGTGACATTAGCTTTGTTCCAATGCAACAAAGCAATAAGAAGCGGAGATGGGGCTTTATTTAATTACAGTAATGTACTCATTGTTTCTGCTTCTGTAGAAGTTGGCATGACTAAATGCATTACTGTTTGCAGCCTGCCAAGCTAATCTCACAGAACAATGAAATGCCTCCCACGGCTGGAAGGAGCATGTGGGCAGCGTTTGAAGCGGAACACAGGAAACGGAGCAGTGTTTTCTCTTAAGAGGCACAACTGTGGAGTGCCACATGGACACGTGTGGGCCTTACACACATCTGCCCATTGGTTTGCAAACTCCTGGACACAACAGAGAGGTGTTAAATGGACTGTCAGCCGCCACTCAATCTCCATCACGGACAAAAGTTCAAGATGATTCCTGGATTCTCTTTTTTTACTTAAATTTGCTTTGGCATACTTGTGTGCCCACTTAAAGAACTGAACTGAAAAACTGAGAAGGAATCGGTCGAAAATGTTGGGTGGTACCCACTTTCAATCAAGCCTTGCTGTTGTTAGGTTTCTTAAATTTGTACTATTTAGAACTACTACTACTACTTGTAGGAACAAAAATAAAAGGATTCGGTTATTTGTCTTTCTTAAATTCAGGTTCCATGCTTACACTGAAAAGACACTTTAAGTTTTCATTCTGGTATCCTGTATGCACAAAGAATTGTGACATACTTAGAAGCTTTTTTAAAGTCTTTACGTGTTTATAATCCGTACAGATTATCCCAAGGACTGTGGCAAATAGTGAGCGAAACTATTTAATAGCTAAGTCAATGTATATAATTCTGCTGGATGCGTGCAATGCTGTTTGACACAGATAATGCTCTTTTATGTGTGCATAATGTTGTCGGGGGCGTGCATAATGCGTTAGATATGCATAAAGCTGTGCAGTGCTCACAGTAGTCTTTATATCTCAAATTTACCACTGCGATGCAGCGGTGCTACCATTCCTTCCCTGAAGATCCTGTCGGCTTTGAATGAAGCCGTAGAGACCATTTATATAACGGCAGTTAATGTCTGAAAAGGGCTCATGACGGAGGAAAAAGTACAGAGAGGGTGTGTTAAGAGCTGTGGATATGAGGTGCAGCTTGGAAACAGCCAGAGTCAGCCAGCGTGGCTGATGAGATGAGCTCGAACGATGGGAGAGGAGAGGCACGAGAGAAAAAAACTGCTGGCACCGAACCAGGTCAGCAGACAGACAGACAGAGGAAACACACACACACACACACACACACACACACACACACACACACACACACACACACACACACACACACACACACACACACACACACATTTACTGTGTGCACATACATGTACAGTGAATTAAGAAACAAAGATGAACCTTTGACATCTGATACATCTTTTACTGTCTGGATTCAGGGTGATTGACATACAGAGAGTATCCCAGGACCACCATGGGATCTTAAATCGGAAACAATATGTATGGTTTTCAATGCAGGGAGAAAAATAAGTAAAGCAAAAGCCCCCTGAAATTTGGAATACCTCTTATTTGAGGTGGAAAAGTTGTTTTGTTGATACAAGCAAAACGTGACAAGGTGCAATGAAAACAGACTTAGAGAATAAATCACGGAGGGGTGGAACAAACACGAGACTTTCACCCAGGTGTCGCTCCCTACTTATTATTTTATCCAAACCACTATCTTATCCTAAATCTAGCCAAGCAGTTTTGTAGCTTACATCTAAAGTTTTTTTACTTTATATCACAACTTTAAGTTTCTCTTTCACAATGGCAGGTGCTCTAATGTCTGAAGCATTAGAATGGTAATAATACCCGCTAACGCCCATCCAATCGGTTGATAAAGAGATCGGTTGATCCTGTTTGAATTGTGCAATGAATTACACATTTGATGAATGTCAATTTAAAAGATGACTTTGCATGTCATTTTGTCGTACAATTGTTAAAGTGTAAGCCTGAAAAAACGTGTTATTATAAAGTCTTAAAACCAATAAGTTGCAGAAGTGACGTCTCTCTCTGAAGCTACGATGTCTGTGTGTTTTGTACCAGGATGCAGTCACACTGAAAATGGGTCTTGCTCGTTCTTTCACTTTCCATCCGAGAAAAAGCGTCGCTGGATAAAACGCACCAGGTAAGATAATGTTACATTTATGTTTGGAACATAGCTAAGTTAGCTAGCTAGCTAGCAAGCAGAGTCAACTGCCATGTAGGCTTTGGTGACGTACATTGAGCGAGAAAAGGGATGTAGTTCACTGTGTGGTTTCACAAAAAAAGTAAATGGTAATATGACAAACTGTGACTTTCTTGACTTATTTTATTTCATAACTTGACAAACATCAGACGTGTAAATTCATCAGAATTCACATGGGATGAAAAAAAGATTTTGCCATTGACTATTTTTTTCTAAATAGGGTCCCGTGGGGGACACCAGATGGCTACAATATCTCCCTCACCCCGCTCCGTACCTGCACACAAGAGACCCAGACTAACCTGCCGTTCATTTGTGGATATATTTAGACACAACTGCTGTTCTACTAAAGGAGGTAATTTATTAAAGGGTAATCTGCAACTTGTGATGACAGTAAATGGGCATGTTATTGTAAAAGTGAAGGAGGAGGAGGAAATATAAGAGCTCAGGAACAATGCTCCTGTCATTACCACCGGAAAGGAAATTGATAGTAGTGTTCTGCCTGTCAGCAGAAATCAAGCAGATACGTACATGTAGATAAGGACCCTGCAGATCTTCCAATCCTGGCTGTACTTAAAAAAAAATGAACTGAAAGCAATCTGAATGTGACCCTTTACTTGACACAGTAAGCGACTAGCTGGTGCCGAAGTGGAGCATTCAGCAGCTACGGAGCCAGAGATTTCCCTCAGGAGTTGGTAGAGACCAAAAACAGAGTTCAAAGAGAGTTCGAATTGGACTCACCAATGGCCAGAAACAATGCTCCAAATGAATGCTTATGTTGCTCTGCTAGATGTGTAAATAAGCAACTTTTTGCTACCAAGTTCACCATATAAGCTTAATAGGTGATGATATGTCAGCGTTGTGTTCACAACTTGTTTCCGCTGCCCACAAATGGCCAAAAAAAGAGGAACGAAATAAGATTTAGTTTAGTATATGATGAAGAAGACATAAGAGAGATTCAATTAAAAGTATCTAATCTATCTATGGTATGACAATTCAAGTGGAACTACTGGTGATTTAATTATTTATCTTATCACAGGTATAAATTGTGTGCACATGGATTGAAACAATCAAGTTTAGATACATTTGAGTTAGTTTTAGAAATAGAGAATTTAAATTTCATCAATATACTCTTTAAAACAATGTATTTTCTGCTTTTAGAGAACCACTAATACGCTTTAGGATAGCAGGATTTCATTGTTCATTATGTTAAAAATAACATTAGCTACTTATGAGTAGATTATAAGTGTGTTTGAATCCGCCTGTTTTAATATTTGTTTCGAATTTGCACATGAGAAAAAGCCCCGAAAAATTGGAATATTGTAAAACTTTTTTTTTACGCTTGCTTGAGGTGGAAAAATTGGAATAAATCAAGGAAGGGTGGAACAAACACAGACTTCACCCTGGAGTCACTCCCTACTTATTATTTTAACCCAAACCACTATATTTACCTAAACCTAGCAAAGGTTGTTTTGCTAATTCACAACGATAAGTTTCACTTTCACAACGGCAGGTGCTCTTTGGTCGGTTTGAAGCATTACAACGGTAATAATAACCGCTAACGGCAATTAAATCGGCTGATAACATTCAAAATGGGCAGCCAACGCCTAATGTCTTCATAACTTTAGTGGATGGAAACCTTCATTAAATGCCTTTTCTTTTGTCAGTTTTTCTTGAAAAATAAAATTTGCTCTACTTTTGGATGGAAACCTGGGGTCATGGTGATTATACCAGACAACTTCATCTTGACAAATAAATCCTCTGACTGCATTACAAACACAACAAGTTAGCTGGATGAGAATTACCCGGATCATTTTGTAATCATGTTATCAAACTTGTTTTCTTGTGCTGTGCTATAACAAAACTTCCTCTGAGATTCGTAAAGTTGCCGTTTGATTCACTTCATGTACACTGAGTGGAAAGTAGGGATGTGGAATTCCTTCATTTGAAAATATAGTACAGTGTAACATTTAAGAAAAGAGTTGACACCTACTTTTTTAATGAAATGATACGTGCAAATTTTTTAATTAATGTTCCCATAAGGAAAGATGTGCATCCACTCAAATTTTTCTTTGTATTATAAAGTTTATGTCATCCTCTCAACAGAAATCCTGTGAACTTCCAGGCTTAATAAACCAAAACAAAGAAACCAGGAATATAATTTTCCTTTTGATTGCCCCATGAGAGTGTATGAGGAAATGACTCAGGAGATGATCATAAGGAGCAGGCCAGATAGATGGGCTTTATTACTGTCAGTCAGAGTGAGATGGGTGGCAATTACTCCAATTTGCAAAGTCTCCATTTGCAGAAGAAGAGAGTGTGGGCTATATATTTATTAAATTGTATTTAAATAAATCAGCTTTTGTAACTCAGAAATATCCCCAAATTACCTTAGAATATGATTTATTTATTTTTAAAATGTTCTTTATAAGTGCTTTTCATAAGTTACACTCTTGTTCTGCATATAACTTGTGGATAGTATTATTATTTTTTTAACTAAGATGTTTGTCCTTAAACTCCAGTCTCAAGAGAAATCTATTTCCAGTCCCACAGCAGCTGTAGGCTAAATTTTCTAGCTAACAAAAACAGACACAACATATATTTAGACAAAGCACACAGCTCCCATGCATCAGTGTCGACTGCAGCCAATTTATATCACAAATGACCCATCATTTGAACCCATTAATCTAGTGGCTGGCAGGTGTGCTGTCAACAGGGACTCTGTGAGGACATGATATGTGTTGCTCCTCATTATTTCCTTACTTCCTCCCCAAGGCCGGTTAATGGAAATATGTACTTTAAGTTTAATCAGGGCTGGTTTAAGAGACCTGTTCAGAATGTTTTTTGGCTCAGCAGGTAGGTGTTGTGACCAGGAAAGAACTGCAGAAAATGTGATTTATAGCAGTCAATCATTTCATTACCTGGCTGTAGCTGTCAGCTGTCATTGCACACACAGACATAGAGACATAGAGACACACACACACACACACACACACACACACACACACACACACACACACACACACACACACACACACACACACACACACACACACACACACACACACACACACACACACACACACACACACACACACACACACACACACACACACACACACACACACACACACACACACACACGTATATAGCTACAGGGCGAGTGTACAGTAAGAATGTGTTTCCTCCAAAACCAGGTATTATAACGGACTGTGTGGGTGACTGGCAGATGTTGGCAGTGTGTGTGTGTGTGTGTGCTCCTCAGCCAAGTCAAATGGGTGAATGGCTGACAGTTGTCAGATTGAGTTTAACATCGTGTGCATGCATGTGGATATACCCCACTACTTACTAAGTATACCTCACTTCTAGGTCAGTGAAGAGCAGATGGATGGACTGTTTAGCATATATGTAGGCACCACGAATATATCTAAAATATCTGTCAAATTTACCAAAAATCAACAAATGTGTGAGTTAACAAAAAAACAATCAGCTGACCACATAAATAATAAAATAAATGAAAATAATGTCAAATAAAAGTTTGACAAAAAAATCTTAACCCAAGGTCCACTTACTACATTTGTTCTGGTGCTTTTAGCCATGGGAAAAGTATGTTTTGTAAAAAGGTTTCATATCAGCCTGGGATCACGCTTGCAGAAACACACACTGACACATGGTTAACATTTAGGCAAAAAAATGACCTGGTAAAAGTTGGAAAAAAGTCATGGGTCAATACAGTCAATACAGTTAATAAATAACAGCAGCCCTTAGTAACAACCTTGTGTAACAAACGTGAAGTCTAACGTCTATTTTGGGTTTCACACGTGACACGGGACAGTGGCCTCCTAGATGAAAGTACTGTGCTTCTTTGACCCAAACTAAATTTAAGAAAAATGGAGCTTTAATCTGTGTGTACCGAATTTCCTGATAATCCAACCCCTAGTAGTTGAGAAATTTCACTCATAACCACAAATATTAGCATGGCAAAAAATATTAAACGATGTTCCACCATAAAAACAATTTTCTGACCAATTTTATCCACTGAATGATTAATGGAAAAAATAAATGGCAAATTATTTGGTAGTTACAATAATCGTTACTTGCAAATCATAATAATAACTTGTTGAAGTCAACCGGACTATTTTGCATTGCTGACTGTCAGTCACAAAAATACTTAAGTGAATGAAACACATAATGAAACTCACAGGACGCATTTGTTTTATTTATATTCTCTTTAATATATCTTAAAAAATGGATATACAATCTGAGAAAGAAACGGTTGAGGATTTGAAGAAGAACAAATTGTTAATCTTCTCCCCTGGCCCAAACATGGCGTTAGCCAAAGCAGAGACATGGTCGCAATAGCATCCTGGGAGAAATAAACACTGCTAACTGCCAAATTAAAGGACACATGACAAGTCAGAGCATTAGTAAGGCTAACATTAAGTACAGAGTATTGGGCTGCCGTATCCTGGAGGCAATGAACTGCCATGGCGATAGGCAGTTACATTAGCCTTCAAGGTTTGAGTGGTCCAACACCATGCTGGAAAATACCACAGAACGCCCACATTCACATTTGCTTTCAACAGACCAGGTATTTGTCATATTCTGAGGTCCTTTATGTCAGCAGAGAGTCAGTGTTCTCTGTTATTCTGTTTACTTTCGCCCTAGAAAACCACAACAATTGGAGCTGTTGAACCCTTGCCAGAATAACAGAAAGAGGAGCAAGAGGGAACCATAGCATGCTAACAAGTCACATCATTTCAACACGTCATACTTTAACTGCCCACACACCAAGCGCTCACACACACACACACACACACACACACGCTCAACAAGCACATGATTTCAGACTTTACACACACACACCTTTGACATTAAATAAAAATTTTCAACAACTACATATCTGACATCCTTAGTAAATGCAGCACTGGTAAGATCACATAGACTTTGCCTCATGCAGACGTGTGAACACGCAGCTGAATGGAGTGAGAACAGTGTTGATGTTCAGATATATAGGACTCAAACTTGAGGCACAATGCTAGCCAGGACCGAGCAAAACACACACACACAAGCGACCACACCCTCACTGGCTAACTCAGTGACTCTTTCTTTTTCTTTCTAACACACACAAAATGAACACGCAGTTTATGGCCAAAATCCACAATGGCAGTGGAATAGCAGCACCTACTCAAGTTCACTAGCAAGCTAACGAGTGAGCTAGCAAGCATTGTAGCTAGCAAGCAGACCCACTGGTGAGCACGTCAACTGGCTGCTGAGTGAGTGACTTGTTCACTTTGAGTCCTCCAAACCTGTCCAGAGTGCAACACCTCCAATGTCTTCCACTTTGTATTGACTTCATGAACCACACAATACATTGGGAAAAGAAAGAGCCCCTGGCACGGATTGAAAGACACTCAATTGTTAGCTAGTAAGCTCACTCGCTAGCGTGTTATCTCACTAGCCTGCCTGCTAGTTAGCTTGCTATCTAACTGCCTTTAATGTATGAACCTCTACAATTATTTAGAGGTTCACATCCAAAGACAGTTGAAACGTACAGTTGATACACACACAAATAGAAAGAGAGATATAGTTCTGTCCCTCCAGAAAGACACACTCTACACGTTAGCTTGGGAAATAACTAACCATCATGGGACAGTAAAATGTATTTTATTCCATATTGCAGCATGACAATGACATGAAACAATAACTGTGAGGTTTGAGTGCCGGATTGATGTGGGACTTAAGGACATTTTATACCTTATCCCTTTACTTAAGGATAACGATCCTAAATATCAAGATCAGACATCTTGTTCTTTAGCTGCTAAATGCTCACCAGCGTCGCTAACTGTGTCTGAAAACAGACCTGCAGTGTGAATGTACCTTTTTTTTGACTGTACAAAAAAAAGGTAGAATTCCTACATTGTTATGGGTTTTAAAATGAAAGCTGAGTCAGTACTTTAAACTCAGTCATTGTTTCACCTTAAACCCACTGTGAACTACAGAGCGACCAAAAATGTGTCATTGTCATAGTACTTTCTGATTGCACTGTAGTATGAATGAACTTTTCCATCCTCAACGGAAAGATGTCCATGTGTTTGCGTGTGTGACACAAGAGGAACTGAAGGAGGAATGACAACAAAAGGGCAGCGAGGGGTGGAGAAGTAGCGGGAGCACAGAGGAGAGGTGAAGATGAACACAGTACAATACATTTGGCTGTGGTTTTAGTAGTCGTACTTTATCCCATTGGAGCTGAAAACACAAAACAGAAAGTGCGTGCGTATGTGAGTGGTGTGTGTTTGCACATGCAAGGAGAATGACAGAACGGACAATGTGGTCATTCACATGCTGTCTAGTGGAGCTGTAGGCCTGTGTATACATATGTGTTTACCTTTTACTATAGGATGTGACGCTGTGTGTGTTTATGTGTTTGTGAACTCACATGCATTTTACTCTTTAGTGACACAAACAGAGCAGGCACTGGAACAGAGAACCGATAGCAACAGATATTCTTTCTCTTGATTCGTAATTTTTTTTTTAAAACAGCTGAAAGGGTCTTCCTTTCTTTTCTTTTTTTTTTGCGCACCGGTGTATCACCACGTCCCTTGCCGGTCGTTGCCGTGGCTCGTCTCCGGCGCCGGGACTCCTCGGGGAGGCGCCGTCATTCAGTGATCTCACCACAATGAACGGACATTGTGATCATCGTAACACTTTTCTCTTGTATGCAAGTCTTTACTCAAACACGTTTTTTTTTTTTTTTTTTTTTTTTTTTTATTACTTCGTACTTGCAATGTGGAGTTAATTGCAATTTGGTGAACAGCATGGCAGCAGGGGAGAGCCAAAGAGTCAGCTGTTGATTCACACATGTGGGGGGGAGTTGGCCAAGATAAGCAGAGGCAAGGTAGAGCAGTTTCGTTGGTTGGTTGGTTGGTTGGTTGGTGCAGGCTGATTTAGGAAGCCCTTGCTTCTATCATCTGGCGTAGTGCTTGATGTAATCTTGAACCTTATTCCGAAAATCCTCCTGGAATTGGACAAAGGTAAAGAGAGAGTATGAGAGTTAGATGGAGAAGCCTGATATCAAACACATGTAGAGAGCGAATGAAAGTCAAGATTGGAAAAACTAATATAATCCACCATGTAAAAAAAAAAAAAGACAATAATTCATCTACATAGGCATTCAGTGTATTTCATTATTGGACTTTTTGGGGGGGCCAATTCACCAATTTGCCAGCTGATTTAACTGTAGATTATATGCTTGTTCCAGACATTTAAAAAATATATATTTTAAACAAAAAGAATCAACCTTTGTGCTCTTTGCAGCTGCTTTAAATTTGAATTTTGAATGCATATATATTTTTGCATATTTGACTATGGTTTTAATTTTAATTGCATTTTAATCATTCAGAGAATATCTCATCTAGTGTATGTGTCAAGTGTAAAAGAGTAGAACCACATTACATCTTATTTATATTTGTCATTCAAGCTGACTTTCTCCTTCTGGTCGTGTGTGCCCTTCCACCCCTTTTCCGTGTTTTCCTCTCCTCTTAATCATGCCCCTCCTGGTCGTGCTTGGCTTCTTTCTATCCCTCTGTCAATCCCCTCACCCATCCCTCCTGGTTACATCTGGCCTGTGTGACCTCTGCTTCCTCTCCTGGCAGCCCTCTTTCCTTTCCTCGGCTCTGTCCGTCACTTCAAGCATTCGTATATTTCTCCCTTACCCACTGGTTTTGACTCAGTTTGCTTGTGTCTACATCTTCTTCATATTTCGGTCAAACTATTCTTTAACATCGGGCTGAATGTTTACAGAACACACACACACACACAATGCCATGGATTTGGTCAAAGGCCTTTATCAATTTGAGCTGCTGCAGCTTTCTCCTCTGAAAGGATTTCCTTTATTCTTTTTGTACAAGAAAGTGCACGGCTTAGCAGAACTGCACTTTGGGTCGACACATTGTGCATCGTAGAAGGCGTAATTGGTTGCATGCTCTCTGCGGCTAAGGGGACATTCTTTTGCGAGATTAATGATGATGCAGTCGGTATTGCTTTGGAGGCATCAATGTACCCATAGAACTGTAGTAGATATGACTTCCATGAAAAGACTGCATTAACAATTCACATTGCTTCCGAATGTGAAACTTTGGCTCTGATCAGCAGTTTAATCACACTTTTGTCTAATCAGGTTTCTAATGAGAAACAAGAGAAGATTTACATGTTTTTTCCATAAATGTCATTTGAATAAATGACATTCATAGTGTGCTGAATGTAGAGATTTCACGTTTAGTTTCTACGTTTGCATCCTCCTTCCTCAGCCCCCTCTCTCTAGTCCTTTCCTTAACTCCAGCAGTGATGACAGCAGTTTGAGTATCTGTCCACAGCAGGATGATGGATAGGTCCTATTGCCGCTGAGGGATCTCTCCTTCTAGGCCCTATTTTAATGCCACAAGTGCCGCGAATTGAGCAAAGCCGTGGGGTTTCGGGTGAACGAACTGTGTGGGGATCTTCACATGCTATAATGGTTTATTTCGGGTGCAATGGCACAACGTGTAAGACGGCTAGGATTAACAAATGAAGAGGGAACTTCAGAAAATGGCTTTAACTTTGACTATTATTCTGCTACTTGGAGCACAGAGATTGCTCCTAACAATCTGATTTGACGCAGTTTGAGGTCAGTGATTCAAATAATTCAATAATGTTTTTAAACTTAGAGCTCAGAGGCGAGGCGTGTAATTCAAGCTGTGAGCAATGTGCAAGGTATCAGATCCAATACGTAAACGTTTTTAATATTAGAGTCCTCAAAGCAACTAACAAATAACCTGAAATGGATTGGACGTTAATAACACATTGATAGTATCTATTTCTGTGCTCTCTCTGCGGCTCGGTTGATGTGACGCATCTTCTGCTGGGCGGAGAATTGTGGGTTGGAATGGCAAGAAGAGCATGCTGGCGAGTGGTGTAGTGGGACATACTAAATCTTCTTCTGGCATACTTAAAAGTAAGGTAATATAGGTTACTAGAACGCACCGTGAGAGTCTACAGCCATACTAGCGCTAGCATGCTAACGTGCTCACAATGACAATGGTGAGGCTAAGCTGATATATTGTTGACCAGAATCCATCTGACAGTTGTTGCAGTTAAAGGAACAGAGTAATATTTCCATAATAGAAATGTGATATCCATTCTGACATTAGTAGAATGAGCAATAAGCTAAGACATTTGCAACTCAGAAAAAACCCTATACCTCAAAGCTGACCTGTACACATTAGGATGATTAATTCCATGTTCAATTCACAAATCAGTGTCCAAAGATGAGAGGGGAGACAGACCAGTTTTCATGCAATATATATTTTGTAGACTATACCAGAAACCACTTTTGTGTTCTTTAAAGGTTATCACTTTTTTTTCTTCAAATTTCTATTTCGTGAAAAGTTGAAATAATAAACAGAAACATGGTCTGCTTCAAAGGAATTCTACATTTTGTCCATCTGTCTGTGCCATATTTACAGCACGTGTAAATATGGGATATCATCCGTCTGTCACTGCTCATCCATCTGTCTCTCTGGCATCTTTTGTCAACCCAGCTGTCTCTCGCGAGCTTTTGCAAATATTTACGGGAAAAACCACGACAAACGAATACTTAAAGAGACACACAGTACAACCATCTTGCCACATATAAAATGAGGGAGTAGAGGGTTTGCAGAGTGCACAGACACCAGAGGAAGTTAAGTAAAATTGAATTTGAAGGATGACTGTAACAACCCTATTAACGCCATCTCACACAAATTTGCAAGATAAATTTACTTTGTTTCCCCGCCCCCTTTTTTCTCTCTTGCAGCAGAAAACTGGCTGAAACTGCAAATAACTTTAGCATTCATTAGTTTGAAGACTCACCCAGCAGTCGATTAAAAAACTTTGCTCAGCTTACTTTTTCTGGCTCTATTTCAGCCCGCGGAAGGCAATTAATTCTCCTCTCCTCCAGCGATCTGTGCAGGTACTCAAAATATGTACCGTCATCTGAGGGGAGGGAATGCAAATTAAACCCTGCGGGTACAAACGCTTACTTTAAAAATCTGCTAAAAGTGGATAAATAGGCATCGGAAAGCCCCAGCATGGATCAGGTAAACAGATTGCAAAGAGAGAGATGAACGGGAGAAGGGAGGTGGGAACTGGGAAAAAGAATAAATGGAATAAAGAAGAGACGGAGATGACCAGGGATGCACAGGTGTGTCAGAACACTCAACAGTCCTGCGTTTTTTCACACTTGGGCTGACTGAGGATTTTAGTGAAAAATGTCAAAGCCCCATCACATCTGAAGGTGTGGTCCAGAAAAGTGGATCTGGCTTTTTAAGGGTGTGGGTTTCATGTAAGTGAACTCCAGTGTGGTCCGCTGGGGTCTGCAGCAGATGTCAAAGCCTTCCGCTCCACCCTCAGAAGTTGAACAATGGTGCTGATTGAGCGTGTCACATCACAACTTTCTTTTAATTTTATCCAGCACTGTCGATGTTGTAGCTAAAGAGAGTGTTCTGAGAAGGATTTGTGGGGTAACTGTGAAGATTATCCAGACTGAATACTTAGGAACTGTGTTTGATGACGGACTTAGATTTAATGAAAATACAGGTTACATTGAGATAAAAGGCTCAGTGGTGTCTTGACTGTTAGGCAAAAATAAACTTTTTTATTTTAAGTATTTATACGTTTTCCTCAAGTGTAGATTTTCCCACCATGTGTTCTTTAAAGGAATACTTCACCCACAAAATGACCATTCGTATATCAAATACTCACCCTGTGATAATTTGAATTCATGAAGAAAAACCTTGTTTTTCTAACACGCCTCCACGGCGAACGCAAAATCAAAAGACAGAGAAAGATCATGATGCATTTTAAGACTGCAGCTATCGATTACTTTACTAATTGAGTATTCTACCAATTAATCCAAGCTATTGAGTAAGTAATTAGATAAGAAATACTTTAGCCTCATTAATCCAGTCCTATTCTTACTTCTTCCCAAACATGCATCTTCGCTAAAACCTTAAAAAACACTTCAGTTTGAACGGTCACACTTTTGAAGGCGCACTACTAGTACCAATGAGTCCTAAGCGTTTTAAATAGTCAGTCTTTACTGAAGAAGCATATGTTTGGGAGGCACTGAGCATACAACTGGATAAATGAGATTTGGATGATACAGCACCAGTTTTTCGAGAGTTTGTAAACTTATGCTTTGATATAGTTTTGCAGTATTTAAATGTGGTCCCTATTAGTTTTAGTTCATCAAAGCCAGTGGAGGCATGAAAACTACATTTCTTTAAGCATTCAAGTCAACCCAGGGTGAGTAATTGATTTACAAATGATCATTTGTGGGTGAAGTATTCTTCGAAAGCCATAAGCTAAGCTTGTTTATATAAAAGTAGAAGGAAGTTTGGTTTATTTAAATAAACTTAAAAGGGGGCGTGGGAAAGGGATGTTTTGCAGGTGAAACGCTACATAACATTTCTCATGTTTAAGACAGATTGATTTCAGTTATTCAGTTATTTATAATGTTGCATAATGAATCTTTGGAAGTAGTTGCTGGAATTCTCTAGATTCTTTTGGCACCGAGGCTGTTCTCTGCAAAGTCAAGACCGACCTTTTAAGTTTGGCTTTTAATTGGGTTAACTTATTTATCCCCATTATTATTTATTATATGTTACCTTCTTACTCTTTTAATAAGCATTATTTATAATGAATTGTACTTTACCTTTTTAATTTGGTTTAGTTTGTACTACATTTTATTTGTATTAAAAGTGCGATACAAAGTCTGATTGATTGACGGAATAATACTGTAATCTGGTAAAACAAGTCCTGAACTCTGGGGTTTTGATAAAGCTAAACACCAGCTGAGCCGGTCTCATCATTCATAAGAGATGTTAATAGCAAGAAAGCTTGATGCATCACATTTCATCCTTCAACCGCCGTACAAGCAACAGTATGAGGGGAAGTGAGATACCATCAGATAATAACACAGCTGAGATGCAATCACAGGCAAAAGTCTGAAGGAACCGGATAATTACTGGGACACATAACCCAGAGCAATGGGGATCCAATGTCTGTCTAAAGCACACTTCAGCAGTGAGGATGCTTGCTGAACCGGAACCTTGAAGAAAGGTCTGTCTCAGATTTTAATCACACTCGTAGCAGAGAGGGGCGGAGACAGAATGGGGGGAGGTTGTTGTGACAGGATCTGCCTCACCCTCCTCCTTATTTTGCATTGCTCTCGGTCACAATTTGCATTACCGATACCGTGGCCTCAGACTTTCCAGGAAATCAGTTTGCTTGAATTGTCCTCCACCTCCGTGAAATCAGTGTGTGTATTTTGGTTTTAGCTCACCACTTCCCTATTTAATTGGCAGGTTTACTGGGCGACAAGACAAGACGAATTACTTCAAACGAATCAATAACAAAAATAATATTCCTCTTTCTTAAATTTCACCTGCCAATAAGTCAGCGACTCCATCCACAAACCCAAAGTTGGTGCAGCTGCTATCGCACACAAAACTGGGACAGACAGCAGCAGAGATTCTAGCTGCCAGTGTGTCCTCTGAAAACCATCGTCAGTCACCGCCTCCCTGCCACTTTGACACTAACCTGACAGAACAGGTGCACTCCGTAATGAGGTGCTGCATTTGACTGCACTATTTGAATGTTAACCCCCCCCCAATGATCAATTAGTTGGTCCTTTTTTTTTTTGTTACTTATGCATATGTAATACTAAAGGACGTTATCGAATCCTTACCACAATGGATGCCAACCTTTTGTATCCTAAGGCCCACCTTCCCAAATAAATGAGGGGGAAAAAAAGAGAACAAAAAGATAAACTGGGCTATAAATATGTGTTGAGCCTCTGTCAGCGGTAATAATAAATATAAAATACATTTTCTGCGTACTCTCACTCATCACTTCATGCCATTATGAATCCAAATGTAATAGTTTTCAGGGTCATATGTTCTCACCACGGTTTGGAGATTTTACTGGTGCAGGGTTGTCTCCCACATCACCTTTTCATTTAAAAAAAATAAATACATTTTTGGGGTGCTGCATCCGTCGCCAACAGTGACAACCCTTAAGTCTCCACCTGATGATGTGTTGGGATTGACTTGGTGATATACAAACGCAACTGGTCATTTAAATTATGGATATAAGTTTGACGTTTTTTTTTTTATTTACGTGAATTCTTGGGCACATATTTAAATGTAATAAACTAAAAAGTTTTGATCTAAATATCTAGTTGTTTGGCAGTACCACTGTGGCCCACTATATAGCGGTCGTTGAGAATAGCTCCCTCAGCACACACTTAATCATTGTGCTCTTACAAATACATCTGCACAAACCAAACCAAATTATGTACACAATAACAGCTAGCCCAAAGTATCAGCAATATGCTACAAACTGTCAAAAGTGAAGAAAGTCAAATTATAAATTTGATAACCAGTGAACTCTGTTGTTCTGTTCCCATGTGACTGAGGAGCCACCCTGATGTCTCTTCTTCCTTTGGTTCTCTAATGAGACCCTACACTGCCACAGGGCAGAAAGCTAATAACGGGGACAGACACCAGATCAGGATTCAGTACATGGCGTGTGTGTTTGTATTTGTGTGTGTTTGCGCTTGACATGATGGAATATTGACTGAAGAGGCTTAGCCACTGGAGATACCCGAGGAGGGCAGAGCGTGAGCGTGTAAGAGAGACTCACACTGATGAGTAACGATCAATGAAGATGTAGAGAATTTAGAATGCAGAGGACGATCACGAGGATTGTTTGAACTCTGGAGTCCCACCCTCTGTGCTTCCGTAGTGGACAATATCTTTATTCTATCTTGTCTTTGTGAGGTTTAATACTTCTGTTGTTGTGTGTTGATTCAATGCTATGGTATTTTTTTAAAGCCATTGATGTTAGTGAGGATGCCTGGGTTTTCACTCCATTGAGGCATGTTTCTAATCTCCGCTCCCCTCGTGTATGTATTTCCTAATACATGCTGCTGCGGTTTGAAAGCAAAATGCCTGTCTAAAAGTTTGATATTTACTTTTTTTTGTTTTATTCCTTCTGAAATCTTTTTAACCATTCATATATTAAATTTTTTGCAGCTGTTTGTACAATTTTTATTGTGAACATACCACACACTCAAAACCTGCTTAGAATGAGTGTGTATAGCATGGAATGGGGACGCAGCAAATGTCTACATTGAAATGGAAACACAGATGACATACGTCAGATGCTTCAGATTTATCCTTCCTGGTCTGCTGATGAAAATGACAGAAGTCAGAAACCTAGTCGACACTCAATTTGTTAAAACGTGTCAATTTCAATCTTTTTATGTTACGGAGAAGCGCAATTAGTATTCATAGATTCAAAAAAGACGCTCTAGAGGCTTTTACACTGTAACGGGGTGTGCACGTTTCACAGTTCAGCACTCATCAGCAGTCTTCATAAAATCTAATAAATACTCAGAGAGTCCAGCAGACAAAGAAGAATCCCTAGACATCAGTCATATGATGTGCTCTCACCTCAACCTCAAATAAAAAACAGTCTGCAATGTCAATTGACATTTCATAGTTCACTATTACACGCGTCATAAACACAGCTAATGCTGGAGCAGCAGACTCTTTCAAGCCTATTGGCCTTTTCCATTTTAGTGCCATCTGTGCCAACTATGTTCTTTATACATCTCTCTGTGCATGCAGACACACAAAAAGCCACTCATAAGCAACAATGGTACAACAGATACACGCACTAAATTGCACATGAAGATGCTTCCTTTCAGCCACTTTAACCAGCCCATTTATTCAGAGAGCAGCCACAGGAGGAGTTCAACTTCACACACACACACACACAACACACACACACACACACACACACACACACACACACACACACACACACACACACACACACACACACACACACACACACACACACACACACACACACACACACACACACACACACACACACACACATTAACGTGTGCGCACACACTCCCACGGCTTCACCCACTCTGCTGAAGTTGATTACGGCAGTGGGAGCGGGTCACGGATGGCTGAGTTTGTGTTTTCAGTTGTTGTGACTCCAGAGAACCACAACAGCACACCGAGGCAGCACTTTAACTTAACATTAGAAGTTAGAAACATATTTTAATTGCTTTTACCAGTTGTCTTCCTTTGATTTTGCAAAAGATCATATTTTGAAAACATATATTGATTAGATATTCTATGAAGTATTCATGGTTCAGTATTTGTGGGTATAGCACCTTCATTTTTTAAGACTGCATCTACAGTTTTTTGAGTGTGTTGCATTGTGTAAATTAGCAGCTGTGGATGGAGCAGTACGATACCTGCCCTGTTGCCTTTAGCTGCTAAATAAGGAATTAAATAGGTACTTTAACTTCCTGGAAATCAACCTCAGTGATGGCCTCATGCTGAAAGACTAGGTATAACAAAGAAGGATAAAAAAATGAAGTAATTCAAAATTCCTACCACATCTAATTTTCTTCATAACTGATATACTTAAGATTAATCCTCCCTGTCTTATTGTTCCACCACACAAGCCTGTTTTAACAAGAATTACATCCCATTTGAGAAGTTATGATTTAATTGAATGAGTCATCTGATCAACTGAAAAAGGTCTTCACACATTCAACTAGCAGTGCTGAAGATCAAGATTGTTAAAAACCCCTTTCAGTGCTTTGGCCAATTTTCCAAATTTGTAATAGCCATACATTTGACAGAAA
The DNA here is from genome assembly GCF_027596085.1 of Anoplopoma fimbria. Classification (NCBI taxonomy): domain Eukaryota; kingdom Metazoa; phylum Chordata; class Actinopteri; order Perciformes; family Anoplopomatidae; genus Anoplopoma; species Anoplopoma fimbria. The sequence goes on along the minus strand of NC_072464.1, from coordinate 128,806 downwards.
TGTAATCATGTCAGGACTGTTGCAAGCGTAGAAAATGAAGAAAACGTAGACAAAAGATGTTGTGTGTTCACCGTTTCACCCGCAGAGTACAGTTCATTATCCTTATCAGGCTTGGAGTGTTATTTTCCTTGGGTTTGCATTTTGAAGTAGTTAAGTCTAAGTATAAAAGTTGAGCAGTGTGCCTTGAGTATATGTTTAGCCCAGGACCTGTGACTGGGCTTTGCCAACCCATCTGCATCTACACCTGGACCTACAGACAACACATAAAGAGCATGGAAGCCAGTGCTTGCATGGAGACGCAGGCTGTGTACGTAACCACTCCCTCGTTGGCTCCACCAATACTCACTAAATTATGGCCAATCAAGAGTTGACTCTGTAGTGATCAATACATTGAGATTTCGAACGCTTATGAATCATCAGGATTTTACATCGTCACTGACAGCTGCAGAGCCATACGACTTAAAATTTGCATCTATAAAATGCAAAAGGGGATTGCTAACAAAAAGTATATCCGTATGGGGGATACGTTTTGAACTTAAATAAAACGTTGGGCAGTGATTTTGCAAACAACCATGGTCACAACAGCTAAAGGGACATCAAAGAAGGCGGTAGCCCACCAGGTGTGTTTTTACACCTTTTCATCGGGATAATGGCAAACTGAGAAAGGAAAGAACAGGTGCATCCTATACAGGTGCAATGTCAATAAATTCACATTCTGCAGGTATTAAACTTTTGTTTTGAAGAAGCCTTGGCTCACTAACAAATTAATCTGGGTTTCTAAAAAACAGCATAAAAGGCTCCCAGTTGACAATGTCCTTCTACACCTGGGACTATTGACTCATCTTAACAATTATGACCCCTGCCACAAACCAGAAATCATTTCTTGTACTCTCTCTCTCTCTCGCTCCCTCTAGCAACAAAACACAAAAAACTCTTTCACGTCTAACGGGGGGTCACTTATCACGCACTGCTGAGTGCATCCCAATGCATCATGGGAAAGGGTATGCGCTATGTGCCAAGGGTCAAATGTTGTACTTTAAAAGAAGGCTTTCAGCTCGCCTCAACTGAAGCTCAACTAACAACTATTACCCCGGTCAGCAGGCTCCCCGCAGAGCTACATTAGTTCGCTTGGCAATCCAGGAAAGCAATTACTGCGAGCGAAACACTGAGAACATATGTTCCCCCACACTTTCTGACACAGGCCTGATGTGCTGATGAAGGACGGAGTGGAGAAGTGAATGGTAGAGTGCAAATGGGGGAGACATAGAGGGGATAAGTTCAGAATCAATTAGCCAGGGTGCTTATCTTTTTGAAACATCTTGTGTGTTTGTTTTGCTTGAGGGGGGCGGCATGTGGCTCAGGAAGTGAAGTCGGTCTACCAATCGGAAAAAAATCACACATTCGATGCCCGGCTTCTCCAGGACAAATGCCAAAGTGTCCTTGGGCGAGACACTGAACCCCAAATTGCTCACCAAGTCTGTGCATGATTGGTTAAATACTTTGATATCAATATTGCGACGATCTTGTAGGGTGGACCATTGTTGCCGTTACACAATATTCACACAATGACATTTTTGATAAATAATCATCAGTAATGTGGATACAATGACTAGGTGGGTAAAGGCAAATCATAGAACAGATAGGACATTCTTTTATGTTCAGAAAATCACATCACTTAACTGTCATACAACCTTTAAAACCAGGAAAAGGCACTACTTATGAGATATTACGATATCCAAAATCGAATCAGATATATAGCCTCATATCACGATATCAACAGATATCAAACAGTGATACATTGCCCAGCCCTACATGAAGTGTACAGCGCTTTGAGTGGTCGGAAGACTAGAAAGGCACTAAATAAATGCAAGATAAAGTATAACTAAAGTTAAAGTTCATAAAAACTCACACACAAACACAAACGCATGCTTTAGTATGCTGATTTGACTCACAGATTGTAGAGTCTGCTATCTACTGTTGAGGCACAGAAATAAAGTACTGATATAAAAATAAAAAAATACAGCTCTGAACTTTTCGTCACAGCCATCCTCTGCTGAGAGAGGCTGCTGTGTGCTCTTCAGCCCACTGTACCAGATTAAAGCCCTCTCAACTGAATATCACATAATCCCACCTAAAAAAGAAAATAGTGTGCACAGAAAGCTGCGCGTCTTGTCCAAATATAATTTATTTCTATGCGGGCTGAGGGTATGAATATGATTATGGAGACTATAAGTATATCTGAGACGCGATGGGGAGGCCTCACAAGTGAACCGTCTGCATGTCGATGACTTCAGTCACTGTTTGGCACCGAAATTTGTGCCCTCCGATGAAACAGAATTATAGATACGATCAACCTGAATGTGTCAGTGAAGCCTCACCTTGTCTCTCAGATGATGTTCTGCTGCATCGATGTTCAAAGGGTCATCGAAGTTCAACAGGTCCTGGAGCACAGGGGAGGAGAGAGAGAGAGAGAGAGAGAGAGAGAGAGAGAGAGAGAGAGAGAGAGAGAGAGAGAGAGAGAGGAGAGAGAGAGGATGTGAGGAAAAAAAAGGTACAGAGAGTGAACCCACAAGTGAATGATCATGAATAGAAGATCTTTGCAAAGTTTAATAGTTCTTTGTTTGGGTCACATTTTGTTTCACAATTCTAAAAAAAAAAAAAAAAAAAAGAGCGTTAATAGAGATTAAAGATTAAAAAAAGGAGAATGGCCTGAGAGGTTGTTTCCTGATTAAGAGGTCAGATTTAGGGCATGAACGCACATCAATGCAGATTACAGTCACCATTATCATCCCAGACACAGTGCTGACCTCAGGGGATGTGTGGATGCTTTCGAAATGCGTTGGATGATGGATTTATGCTGGCTTGCAATTATTATAATTATATTATATTTGGGACTAAACTAAATAATATGTTTGCTTTCAGCTGCTCACTCAGCTGCATTCAAAATGTTTAAATAAACTATTTAAAACACGTATATTATTTTCTCAATTAAAAATTCAACATTACCTCCATTCCATTTAACCTAAAAGCTTTCATATTAACAGAATACAAAGACTTTTAGTAACCTATTATTTTAAAATATTTTCCCATCATAACCTGAAATCTGAAGAATTTGTAATGCATTAGACTCAAGACCTGGCACAAGGGGAAATCCAGAACCAGCTGGGGATGAATTTACAGAAGCATAATGTGCAATACATTTTTTCTGTTTTTTATTTTCCTTTATTATCTCAAATTGCTCTACATACTGAGAAACATAATGTCCCGAAAGTCAGAAATGAAGGTTTTATAACAGCTGTAAGGAAAGATAAACAATAGCCTTGGGTCACCTTGGTATCACCTACATACAGTCAGCAGCCGTGCCTTTTTATTATTTCCTTATTTAACAACAGGAAACAGTGTGCGCAAACATAACCATTCTTTTTCCTAGAATCTGACTATTCATTTGATGGCCGTTTGCCCCGTCACTGTGATGACAAATCAAAATGTATTTTCAGGTAGCTTAGTTTCTAACAACCAAGGCATGTTAATCAAGTAAAAGCAAGCAACACTTACAGTAAACAAGGAGTTCAATCCCCAGACAATGTCCTGGAAAAAAACAAATGAAAAATTATGAATGATCAAATAGTCAAATCGTATCACAGTTTCAATATATGTAAAACATACACGCTTCACAGGAGAGCCCAGTACAATTAGACAAAAATAAAATTATTATATTACATAGTATGTATATAGAATATTATCTATATGATATGATATGATATTACCAATCTTGTGAATAAAATTGGAATATATAAAGTATGAAAAAACATTCATTCCGCTGACGCTAATTTAGTGGGTGGTCAATTTAATGTCTAATATTATTATAAATCCTTTCAGTCTTATGGTTAAAAGAAATATATATTCTTAAAGAAACCAAACACAACATTAACAAGAGTGCATGGCATTTACAAAAACCTTTGTTTTTTAATGAATGTGCAGTCACACAATATGTACAATATTCAGAAACATCCATGAACAGTAGCAGTGCATTCAATTATGTGTACTTAACATTGTAAATGTACTATAATACTACATACAGTATAATCACTTCGCTTGATCGTCAAGTAAAGCTTTCACCTTTGGATCTCCATGGCGGTAATCACTATATACAGCAAATATATCATTCTGTATTCAACTGTAATAAGGATTTGAGAATTTCTTCAACATTTCAGTCGGGACAAAGCAGAGGCACAGGAGTACAAAAGATGTTTAAAATCATCAAATCCCTGGATACTGTCAGTGGAAGCCACGAGACTCTTTAATGTACCACTGTAACATGCAGGGTGTGACTCTACAGCAGGTCTGCCACTAGCTATAGGCCTTATCGTTCTGTGTAAGGAAAAGCAAAAGCTGCATCATTATAGCTTTTTTTTTTTTACTGTATGTTGCGACTTTTATTATCCCCTGCTTTCTACTTCCAGAAATAGTCAAGTGAAATCCCAACTAAGAACAGCAGTGTCATGGTGAAGAAATGAAACAGAGACCAACTAACAAGGAAGGTTTTTTGTTTTTTACTGGGAGCTGCTGCAAAGAACGACGATCGAGAATTTGAAGGTAATGATTTCAGGGATGCCATGTTTCGCTTGTTCTAAAACACATGAAATTATTTAATTTACATAATGAAATTAAGCTTTAAGGTTGCAAAATGCGTGTTTGCTGAATGTGATACAACCAAATGATATATGAAAGTAATTCCTGACTGAACCAACCACAAAGAACAATGTATTGCATTTTCTCCATTCCTTTCTCCTTTGTACCATACATATTTATAGATTTAATTAACAAACCAAAAAAACATTCTATTTGTTTCATCCCTTGTGAACTGCAACCAAACTATTGCCCACTTTTATTCCAGTCAGCCTGTTATGAAACACTTAATTTCTTAAAGCTATGGTATAATCTTTTAGATATTGAGTTTGCTGTTTGTCCTTCTACTCAGAATGTAGTTTCTGAGCTGCAGTGAAACGTACAATCCCATAAATAATCAAAAGACAACACAAGAGCTGAGAGTAAGGAGAACTCTGCTAGCCGCCAGGCTAACTCATGCAGTGTAAAAGTGTTAGAGTGGAGGAGAGTGGCGACAGAAGGGGGACATCATCACCCATTCAAAAACTCGCACAATCCTTTCTGACTCGCAGCTTTTGCTCTTACTTTTTCCTCACACCATTTTGTGAGCTCACAGGGCCACTCGCGGACACACGTGAACCCGAGCCGGGCTGCACCATGTGCACATCTGAATTTAAGTCAACAACGATGGGTTGCATTTAAACTTGGTCCGGGAGCACGAAACAAACATCCACCGACTGTCAGACACAGACCAAAGAGCAAAGACAACACATCTATGATCAACATCAAAAGGTCAGTGTACTTTCCATCCGAGGTGAACTCCCCATGGCTGAACAGATGATAATGTCGGCCTATGCCTAGTCGTTCCATGTCATCACTAGTCACATTCACTGACGGATAAAAGCAGAAAAAAAGCTTTTTATTTGTGTGTTAGTTCATCAGTTTATGCTCATTTAGATTACGTATTTAGAATTAACAAATGAAAAGAATGAAGATTTTCACAAACTCGTGGCTACATGGCTGCATTCACAATCTATAGCCCTTTTAACACAGGGACTAAGCCCTTAACAAGAGTTGCTACCTTGCCAGATTAGATTTTTTACGTTGAACCAAACAACAGGGGCGTAAAGCTGCCTCAGTGTGTGATTTTAAAAAGCATGACCAACATTAAGCTACTAATATGCAAAACCAAATCGTACGGACAGAACGTTCAATGACGTAGAAACCGAACAGTTTTGATGAGCCACCATTATTAAATACAGACATGCTTATTATACGTTGAGGAGAGGATATAACATGAACGTAGGCGTACTTGACCATTAAGTAGCTTGCTTTATTTCATGTTTAAAATCTGTGTTATGGCTTCATATAATATAGAAATATCAGTAATTACTATATTTATATACTAGTCATTATGATATTTATATGTAATGACTATATTGCTATATTTTGGAGTTCAAACCAATTGAAAATGGTTGTTTTTCTTCTCCCTAATGTGCAAAACAAACCGAACCAAAACAAAGAAATGTGACCCAAGAACCATGATGCATACGGAACCGTGGGCTTGTTGAACCTTGTTGCACCCCTATAGGCTACGTAAGTGAAAGAGGTGCGACGTGTAACACAACAGCGTACCGATTGTACCTTTTTACACAGATGGCGATTCGGCTCCGTTACTATTTTCGCTGCTGGCTTAATTGGGGAACAACTCTGTCCTTTTGTTCGGTCTCAGTGCCTTTTATACAGACAGCAAGGCGAATAACAGCACATTAGTCCACCTTAACCAGTCTGTGTGAAAGGGGCTCGACTATTCGAAAGGTGCAGAAGTGCTTCGTTGCACCAGTAAAATCGGCAGCAGAAGAGGTTAAAATGTCTCCTTTTCCTCCACTCCACTTTTACAGTGAACAGATACGGCAGCTTTCAGTCATGTGTCTGTATGGTGAAACTTTGCACAAATGCATTCGTGCCGATAACGCAAAAGCTGCGATGCCATGAGTGTGTATAATAAGCATGACTGTGTGCTCACTGAATAGTTTTGCTATAATGAACGAAAACACACAGGAAGATGAGTCCGTATTCTGTATGCAAAGCCGCTTTCCCTGCAGTGACTTCTTCCAATCAAGGCAGAGGAAGAGAAGTGTTCAAAACAACAAGAATACACAACTGAGACTGGAGTATGAAAGACAAATCATCGGTGTGTTTTTCAGAGCAATATTCTTTGAAACTTATTTTTTATATTCATAAAATAAACATGTTTAAGTTTCATTTTAAAACAATGAAAATACTGCTTGTATGGGGTTTATTTTGCAATTAGTTTTGGAAGAACATATTGGAAAGGTCTTTGGAAGTGGAAATCAATACCTAGCTGTGTGGATTCCAAGTCAATAGCAGACCCATCTTAACTGTATAATGTGTTGCTACTTTGGATTGTCTGCCACCACATTTTGTCACAATCCTATCTTTCACAGTAAACCACACAAGTGTGCGTTGGCTGGGATGCAAAACAAGTGGCTTTTGGCACAAGTGAATCATTTGGCTAGGAATGAACAGCCAACCACATAAACATTACATTTTTACATTGCTCATACAAGTCCTTAGCTGTCATATATCTTGTTGTTTGCATGTCTGAATGCCTTGGGTGAAAGTTTATCTCTGCAATCTCAAAATCTTACATAATGGAATGTGTGTGCATGGACATTAGCATGTTTTTTTGCTCTTCTTTTGAGTTTTTGCTGACCAGGATATAACATAGTCAAGGCTTAGATACTGATATAATTAGTAGAAATTAGATTTTGAGCTACACTTTAATGGAAAATTCTTCCATTTCTCCTTGGTGTATCATGTGATTGACATAATGCAGAGTGTAACATAATGTATTCATTGATATGGAAACACTAAACCCGTCATGATGATATCGCAATAGGTCAAACTTTATCTAGCTTGACGGTTTTCAATTCATTCTATACAAGAAGGGAAAGCAGACTACGGCTTCTTCTGAAAGCAGAGAAAGAAGACACCCCAAGTATGCTAATGTTTGGAGACAGCAACAGAAACAAGGATTAAAACAAACCCTTAAAACCTTAAAAGAAATTGGGAGAGAACCGTTAAGGATAAGACAATTTTTACTGGATGTCCCTCTAGACCTCTACAGAATCTGGCACTGAAGGTAGGATGGCCTAACCTACCCCGCTAGATGGTTTGTTACACTGAACGATAAGGAAAACCATCATTGGAAACACTTTCAAAAATGGCAGGCACTTTAAAAAAAATACTTGAAAGGTGATTGGAAGAACCACGGTCAATCAAAGTCTTGCTGAAGCCAGTCGGAAGTAAAGCGGAAACATCTTTACTATTGAGAAAAACCTTCAGTGCCATTCTTTGCCCTTCTTTCAATCAAGACAGATTGATTCGTCTTGATTGAAATTCGTCAGTGCATACAAATATGACATGTGATTCTGCAAGATAACGGAGGGCCAACCAAATCAATGTCCCTCAGCTTCCAAAGGCAACTGCATCCAGTATGGATACATTTACATATTTCATAATTACAATCCCACTCCAGTGCAGTGACTGAGAGGAATGTTGATCTGGCTTTGCCTCCCTGCAGAGAAGCACAGATGGGCGTCCATTGGATCAGAATGCTTAGGCCAAAATTAAACATGGAAGGCAGAGCTTCACCGTAAAACTACTTTCAGTTCCACAAGGTAGTTGCCATCAAAGATAATTTTAGTCAAATCTTGAATAGGGATAGCAGACGTGTCCTTCCTTTAAACTAGGGATGCACCAATATCACTTTTTTTCAAGTACAAGAACAGGTAGAAGTACTTACATTTGGGCTATTGCCAGGACCGAGTACCGATAGGAGAACCAAATAATAGATTTACTGTTCTTACAATAACTATGAAAACGTGTTTTATCACTTTTTGACTGTAACAAATTATGTATAAAAACATTCAACATTGTGTTTTCCTGATACAAACAGAGCATTGGGATGTTAATAGTTAACCATTGAACCGTGCTATCTGTTAAAAAAAGCAGAGCTAAACTTGAGATAAAAATATGCACCCGGAAAATAGCATAATAGGGCTTGTTTAAACAATCTGGCCCAACATGGTGTCTCTCAACTCCAACTAGAGTCTGCATCTCAGTTTGCTAATTGGACTGTTTACTATGAGTGCTGCTCGGAAAAAAGGAAGTCATTGCCCAGATATCCACTGGCTACACCGGAGAACCCCATAAATATAGCCCCTCATCCCCAGAGGCTTATGTATCGTCAAACAGCTTACAGCTTTTCTTTAATAAAGACACATTCTATTAAATGAATACAATTCATTTACCTTTAAAGTTCTAGTTGGGGCCCAGCCTGTGCCATCAATAGAGTGTTCCCGCAATAAACTGAAATTAAAAAAAAGAAACACAGTCATTTACATTACATTACATTACAGTCATTTAGCAGACGCTTTTACAATGCTTGCATGTCATCTAGGTCACTTTGTGGCAGCTTGGCATTGAACATTGCTGCCCTCACGCAACGATCTTGCCAAAGGTTACAAACTCAAAGACCACTGTATATAAAAGCTCTGACAAAGCTGTAACATTTTCGAGAATGTGATTGGCTACCTTGTTTGAAGGTTTGACAATTAAATGTCAGGGAATGTGGATGAGAAGGGATGGCTATCTTAGGGAATATTGTTTTATTTGCAGTTTCCATCCATTTCTTAGCAGGAAGAAAAATGATGTAACATAAAATGAAACATGAATTAAAGGAATGTGAACGGAGCATTACCTCAAGCAGATCTCTCCGGTCTCTGTGATGTTAGGATGCCATATTCTGGTCAGACATCTCACTTTAGGAGGCTGAAAAATGTTGCAAGAAAGGGGAGAGACATTTGTGCAAACTTTGAATATACACTATTCTGGGAATATTTATGTGATACAAGTCTTTGCTGAATGTATACATGGAGAAAACAAGTTGAACTGAAGGTCAAGGGTTGAGTGTGAACAGGAAAATACTACATTGGAGTAAAGAGGCATTGGTGTATGGCCGTGCCTTACTAGGAGAGCTTTTGGCCTCAGATCCTCCTCAGTGACTAGAATTAAATCACAGCACAACATCAAGGAAACGTTTTCATCATTATGTAAGTATTAATTAATTAAAGTAATTACCACTTCAATTATTTAGTTTTTTTTTAGCTATTAATATTGAACAGATTTATTATGAAGGTTAAAACAGCCCTTCTCAAAATCGTCAGACCAAGGTAAGATCCTCATTGACTCTCCAAGGTTTTTCGTTTCTTTGTGAACCATGTGTAAAATGCTGTCCAGGCCAATTCATTGGTATGTTCAACCATGTGTTTATGCAATTCAAAGCCTTTCCATCAAACCTATTTTTAGTCTGTAATGACACCCCCACAAAAATAGACACATGGCAAAGAAAAGCCAACAAGGCCATAAAATAAATACATTTTAAAAAACGTCACTATTTGCAGCCTGGTGATGAGGTTCAAATTTTCTTGAAAATGTTTTTGTGAGATTCTTAAGTTGTGAGCAGTCAAATAAATCAGCCTTCAAAACTCAGGCCAGGGTCCACAGATGGTGTATTCACTGTTGTTGGTCAACATGGACGCTTCTGTGCCTTCTGAGCCTGCATGTGCTCCATGTCCCACTGTGTTTTAGGCTTTAAACCTGTCTAGTTAGACCATTTTCTGATTGGGGAGGCAAATATCACTACAGGGAGCCAGCTTACATGTTTTAAAATTATCCACACATTTTGAATAAAAAGTACTTTTTGAAATTTTACAAATCTGAGAAGACATCCAGTATGATTGCTTTCATAATGTTAAACAATAACATATTTGAATATTAGCTTTGCATACTGCTGTAGCAGAAAGAGAAAAGTGTGTGTCATTTTTTCCTGATTAGTAAAAGCCACACAAGCTGTTGAAAAATGAATACAATCATGTAATAGTTTTTCATTCTCTTAGTCACACGGTAGCTGTGGCAGTGATGGAGATAAGAAAAAAGGATGCAAACAATAATACTGAGAGACCTCAGGAAAAAGCCAGAAATAAAAGGTTGTATTGATTGCCTCCATACAGACCCTGATGCGTAATCCCAAAATGAAATCAAAGGGTTAAATTGATGGATAGAAACCCATTCACACCAGATTTCTCAGCCCTGTAAATACGAGGAAAAATCATTGACATGCTGTTTAGAGATTCATCAAAATGGGCTGTTGTAATGTGAGCTACGGGTTAGATTTCACTGCCTTTGTAGACAGTTTTGAAGAGTAGGCCAACAGGCAGCGGAATGTGTTTAGTAGGAGTCACCTGCTGTAATAATTTGTCTCTTTAACTACTAGCAGGGTAAACAGGTATTATTCCCATGGCTTGCTTTAACAATAAAGTGCTGCAGGGATGATGTCATTTTTAGGCCAACCTGGTAGTCTGCATCACAGTTGTTCCATCGACAAAAAGCCAACAGGATTTTGTCCACGTTTTGTAGTTTCATTAAGCCACTTCTAACCAAGCGGCTTTTTTAAGACACTTAAAAGCTTCTACATTCCCATCAAGAGATGGGTGATTACAGACGTATTTTATCTCGTGGAACAAGGCCTGAAATAGCTTAACGGACCTTAATTCAGTCACCTAACCAAAAACCCATGAAATAAAAAAAAAAAATGATCTTGAGACAAAGGAACTTTAAGTGCAAAGATGCTGACTCATTTACAGGATTAAGGATGATTTTAAAAGAAGTAATAGGCCTTGTGATGAGGAATGCTTCGGAAAATGTCTGTCTGGGCACACCGCTCTTCCCCAATATCCACCACAGAAGTAATTCTCTACTCGAACGCCGCTGGGCCTTACTTCATGAATCGATTAACCTTTCATGATTGAATGCTTATTATTTATCATTCTGCGGCAGGCGGCATAAAACGTCAACAGATGGCTGCATGTAGAGGAAACAGTGTGTGCGTGTGTGATAAAAGACCAGGATACAAAGCATACATACATGTGCAAGGACAAATAGAGACACCAACAAAAGACAGATTCACACACACACAAGCACACACACATGCTGGCATGGTGAATAAGCCTGTGTAGCAAGAATTAACAGGCGATCATGTAAAGAATAAATTGAACAGAGTAACATCAACCTGTGAAGGCCAGGAGGAAAAATGATGCAGTATAGTCTGCAGACCTTCCACCCAGAGAATAAAAAAATCTATTGTTCTGTACCCTGATATTCTAATTAGAACACAATGCACATATTTTGGCCAAAACAGGAAGCTACCGACTGATGCTGATGACACAAATACACATGTGGGCATGCATATATACAAACACACAAACAGACACAGACTATTTTTTTTACACCAAACTGTGAGAGATAACTGAACCACTCACCACCATGTTATAGGCTTCAGGGACGTCTATTTCAAACTGAAACCTTCCACTTTGGTAGTAACCCTCATCTGGAAGAAGATGGAGAAAGAAAGACAGAGGACAAGGGATTTCAGAAATCTATACACATTACATTTCAGGTTTATGACAAACAACAATTTAGGAATTCCAGTAGAAAGAGGGGGCTTCAATTGTTGTCATACATTTCTGATCAGGGTTTAAAAAATGTTTGAGATGCATGAGACTTTCTGGATTAAGTATCATGCAGTGAAAAAGATAATTAAAATCCTTTAAGACATCACCATAAACACAAAGACCTAAAGCCAAAACAATAATATATATAAAAAGAAAAAGCATGTAAAACTAGAAAATAGCCAAAGGAGCAGATTAGTCGATAGATAAGTAGATTTTCCTTTGATTTTACTGCAATGTGTGCAGTCCAGAAAGTGCATCCTCCAATGGCAAAGTATCACATTTTTCTTCAATGAGAAGGAAAAAACTGAAATTAATGAGCCGGTTTGGGTATAACATTGATATCCGTGCTTCAAATGAAAAATAGTTTACAATGGAAGGGGCTGTGCTGGTGTGCTGCTCAAAAAGTACCGTTGAGCAGATGATATACGATCCGTGAAGTCCAGTTTGAATAATAACAATCCATCTCTACAATTGCAAGATTCACATTAGAATAAAGTCACAAAGTAATCTACTCAGAAAGGTACTAGCTTGTGCTTTGATTGGCCAAAAGCAGTATGCCACCAGATGATGTTGCACTGTGAGGAAAGGTTGAGCCAGATTAAAAAAAATTTGGGTGTTTTTTTTACTGGAGCACGCCCATGCTAGAGCAGTGGTCTCACTGTAATGGAGATTGAGTCTGAACAGTGGAGATCGACAAGCGCATTCAAGATCAATAAGTGTGTGACAGGAGAATAAATGAGGGGACCTGTAGGTCAAACAAAACACTGGCTAAATCCTCCATTTCCATCTCACAATGGCCAAGGACATTTTATGCAAACACACCTAATAACAGACATTAATTGGACGCAGACAAATGTAGAGAGGGCCACATGCAAGCAGAGAGCATGTAAGATCACTCATGTACACACAGTGGAAATTAGATTTTTCTTCATCGATTGCTGCGACGTTTGTTTGACCAGTTTATGAATCTGTCTCCATCTGTAAGCTGTCCAATCAATGCCAATTAAAGGCTCATTCAAGACACAGGATCTGTTTAAAGACTGAGGTGTCTTTAATTAGTTGGACGTTTCTTCTGTGAGCTTACGGGGCGACATGGTCAGACGGGGACAGGCATGAAAGGGTTACAGCACTTTCAGGGATCAGAGGAGGACTGAAATAAAAAAGCCTGCCTGTTAGAGCTCAAACAGGTGGACTGACACTCTTGGCAACTTCTGATTGAACCCAAGAAAGTGAGAAAAAAGATTGAGAGGAAAGTCAAGCACTTGATAATAAGCCATGTAAGCACTGAGCAGCCAGTATCCAGTTGTGCATTATTTCTATATAAAAGCAACTTTCTCAGCTGTCAAGCATGGACCACTTACTAAAATGCACATTTGCAATTTATTTGAAACCATCTCATTCACAAATATGGAGTGGCAAACATTTGATTTACACCTTAAAATAATGTTCAATTCAAATCTACAAAATACCACAGTTATTTTAATGCTGCTATGACACAGTATAAGTAACCCTTAAAACTTTGGAGCAAAAAGTTTCAATTCAAAATCGGCATAAAGGCAAGCAGCTCTCCCGCTCTCACTCTCTCCCACCCGTCTGTACTCAAACACTGGGCAATTTGAGATAAGGCCTTTGTAAAAGGGCTATCTAAACCTCACCCAGATTCCATTCACTGTGACAAAGACAGGGGTCCAATTTAATTAGACTGCACAAACAGTCTCCCCTGTATTATAAATGAGAAGAGGGAGAGCAACACTGTGAGAAATAGAGATACAGCTTAAACAAACTTTCAAGTAGAAAAGGAGGATAAAGATAGAAACAGCGACACGTCAAAAAAAACAAGTAATGGATGGATGGATAGAAAAAAGGGACAAAAGAGGGGAACAAATAAGGGAAAAAGCAACAAACTGATAGAGGGAAAGAAAGGAGAGCATCTACTGACTAACAGTGGCAGTCAGAGGTCATAAATTATTCATGAGTGTCTTCAGTACACTGGAACAATCAGTCTTTTCTGTCACAAGACACTGGGCCTGCACAATTTACACACACTGACACACACATATTCAAACAACTAAACTCCAAATCTTTAGGGAAAAAAAGATTCTAGACATCATTTGTTAGGGAGCCCAAAAGTTCAAACAGAAAGATTTAAATCAGTTGGTTAAAGTAACAGTGTGAAGCATTTAGGGGGATCTGTTGGCAACAATTGAGTATATTAATATTAAGTATGTTTTTCTCTGTGTATAATCACATGAAAATAAGTATGGTTGGGTTTCTGTTACCTTAGATTGAGCAGTTTCTATTTACATACAATACTCAAATTATACACAGTTTAACTTTAACCAACGAAATAAAGTTTTACTGATGATTCTTTATTATTATCCGTCGATATTCAGTTAAATATGCGATCAGGACATCGGCATTTATGCTTTTCTAGTCAGCGATCTCTGATAATGTTACGTTGTAAACAACTAATCCGTGTTTAATTTGAACAAAGGTTCCGTTTGGTAACATACTACGTTCAGGCTCTGTTTGTTGAAAATGAGTATTGGGCGAAGGTATATTAAGAGAAACTAAGAAACTTGAATAAATCCAGTTGTATGAAGGAGATGTTTTCACAACAACATAAATACACATTAGAGAATTTAAACTACTAATGACAAGATTAGTTTGAATATACAAGGTATTACTTCCTTTTCAATTGAATTGTGTGTTTTTAATGAGGGAAAAAAAACAAGTAAATTAAAAGGATAACATTTAGAATTTTTGATGGTTTGATGGTTGATGACTTCAGAGCGCTTGAATGATATTTGGGACGGTGGCCAAAAAAAATTAGTCTGGAGCCTTGTAGACCAGCTGCTATAATCAAACAATATAAATCAGCAAAGATTGGCAATTAGTATTTGCCGCAAAAAAAGTGACTAGGGATCTCTAAAAGTTATAACTGCTCCCTCTTTTTTCTTATGTGCTGATCCGATCCAAACATTGAGTTTTATGATACGTTAGACCACAAATATATATATATATATATATATATATATATATATATATATATATATATATATATATACATATATATATATATATATATATATATATATATTTTTACACATAAGTAGGGTAGGGTTAGAGTAGGGGTGAAAACACCCTTACTTACAATGTAAATGGAGCCATTGTCTGGATCAACAATTTTGATTACCTAACTGCATCGAAGAAAAACTCCTGTGAGGAAGAAATTAGCCATGATACCCAGATTAATTGGCATTAATTATGATTTTCCCTCTAGGAAGGATTGAAGTGGAGTGACAGGTACCGAGCATGATTGGCGTTGCCAGCAGAGTTCTGAGAGACACATCCATAAAATGAGATGACAACAGAGAGAGACAGCTTATCTGAGAGAACATTTTACAGCTAAAATGGACTCTAAAATATGTTACTGAAAACATCTGAGGCAAGAAATAGCTAATGCAGTATGATAATCTTAAACCAGATTTGATCAATGTTGCCTTTCTTGCCTGTTTGATTGGAATTCAGGTGCTTAGCTTGCAGTGATTGACAGCTGCAAAAGAGATACCTCAGCTCTAATCGGTTGATTTTATTGGGTGCGCCTCCCCCTCCCTTAGGAGCACTAAAAACATGACTTTGTCACAGGCTACCAACTGTAGCTTTACCAGAAGATTGAAATTGTGTTTAATGATTGCTTGCTTGGTTCTCTTGGTCATGACCGTCAATCCCTTGGTGTATCTGGATATGTGACCAGGGGGAGCTTTGGCCATTCTCACCAGATATGTATGTATATACCGTATATGTTGGTTCACTGTATGTGGTATATTTTATTTGTCGCAATAAGAAAAAAAGATTGAATTTGACTACTTTTGACTCCAAAAAAGTTCCTTACACAAAGTATTGATAGAGAAAAATGACTGCATGCTATTCTTTTTAAGAAGTGAGTCATTGAATGTTGAGAAAAACTTTCAAAACTATACTTTTTGCTACAATGTACTTTTTTCAACAAACACTACGACCGCTTGCTGACCCGTAAATATGGCCACTCTCAAAAAAACTTCTGCTAATACACTCAAAGCTTGCAGGTTTGTGCAGGAATGTGCAAAACAATACGTTATATATCCGTATGCAAATTAAGCATTAAAAAAGTACCCATCTGAAACTCAAAGACAATGCAACTCTTCTCTACTTCTAATTCTAATTTCTCATAATCCAAACAACGACATGTGAGAATGTGTTCACCCCGGAGTGCTGCTGGTGTCCCCATTCCTCAGAGACACAGGGGTCCAGAGCGACGGGGTCATGACACAGAGCTGTTGCATTGGAAAAGGAACCCAAACTAAACAGAGTAACCAAAGAGGCGTTCCTACTGATCCGAGCTTGAAAAACATCACTGATCTCCCCCAACATTCTTTTTTTTTTTCTTTTTAAGTAGTAAAATAAATAATAGATTCATGTTGGTAGAAAATCTTTTGGATCAAATATGTAGATGTAATATACAGTTTAATATTAAAAACATGATCACAAATAAAACAATATAAAAATACTTTACTCTCAGCCAAGTAAAATAACTGAGTGTGAATTGTGTGTCAGCACAAAAGCTTAAGCATATTTTTCAGAATTACCAAAAACATGGCCTTTTGAGTTTTTAGGTTTTTTTTTAAACATTATGTGAAGCAATGTGTTTTGTGGCTGGAATCATTAAGACATTTGCCTTGTTTTTTGTTTTTAGTAGTCAATCAAACACAATAACAGCATTACCTGATTTATGAATACTCTTCATCCAGTAAGTAAACAAAGGAACTGCAGTTCCCACGAGAAATGTGGATAACAAAAAGAAAAAGCAAACACAAAAGAAAAAAGGAAGAAAGAAAAGTACAGGAAAGAAGCACTTTTGAGAGCCTTGAGCTCTAAATTCTCCACATGAGTCGAGATGATTTTATCTTACATTGGTTTGGATATAAGAGATATCGGACAACCTGAATCCTGAGGCGAGTTCCCTTTGCATTTTATCTTTCCTGACCACTTCCCTCCGGTGCAAATAAATGCTTCTGTGTATATAATGCCTAGTTATTACACTACAAATTGGAGAGGATAGTTGACAGCACAGTCTGAATACAGCAGAAAAAAATGACTTGCAGTGTTTTTTTGTTTTTTTTAACATACTTCCACTACTTTTATTTTTTTCTCCTGTAAAAGATATGAAGAAATATAGTTAACTGTTTAGTGTGATTTAGAAATTATGAACTACCAGCTGGAAGAAAGTGGGAGAAATCAGGTCCACAACAAAAATATATGGACAGAATTTCTCTCCCACAGGTCGCACCCGGGCCTCTATTTTTGTTCAAATGCTTATTTTTCTTAATGTACTGTATTCGGTCTGACTCCAGAGAAACATGGCCCCCTGGCTGTAGTATAAAGACTATAAACTTAGGCCTCTGTGTAAAAACACCAGATGTAATGGAAGCGAAACAGAGAGAGCAGGTAAGATGAAGAAAACAAAAACAAAAGAGAGAGAGGGATTAAACAAGGGAAGAAATACTAAAAGGGAAAACAGCAAGTGAAAGGAAGTGAAGGGTGGTGGTGGGGGGGGTCCTGAATAATTGAGCAAGGCTTTCTCTGAGAACTCAATCTCCTTATCAACTCCCCTTCAAGAACATGACACCAGAATCTTGTCTCTAATTGCTGAACTTTGCTTTTCTCTGCAGATTTTGCTGACAAAGACGTTTGTGAAAACCAAGCTGGCAACGCAGAGCCTATTTGGGTGGCAGGGAGACGGATGAATCACAGACACACACACACACACACACACACACACACACACACACACACACACACACACACACACACACACACACACACACACACACACACACACACACACACACACACACACACACACACACACACACACACACACACACACACACACACACACACACACACACACACACACACACACACACACACACAGAGAGAGAGAGAGAGAGAGAGAACAGAACAGCGTGAAAGCATTAAATAAATTCACCTCTTACTAAGACATCAATATATCATAACATCCTAGTTTGCAAAAACAGATGCATCATCTCTCTCATAACCACTGTATCAAACATCATAAGACACACCAGATAAAAAGACTAATGTTAAAGTTACCCAGGTCTCTTTTGAAATAAGCAATTAGTGGTACTTCAACCACATATAACATTTTCTATATATTAGCACCTGTAATTGCACAACATATCCAGATACAACGGTTTGTATGATATCTTATGAAACGTTTCTCCTCATTGCCCTCATTACGTGCACAAAAATTATTCCTTGATCAAAGGAAACAACTTAGTTAGTCGAGGCAAGAAAACTACTTTGTGAGGTTTGGTAATGATCATGGCTTGAGTTCAAATAAATACGGAAGTTACATGACCAAAAGAAATCTATGTTTGGACTTCTGGTTACACAGGGGACGCAATCAGCGGTCTCCCACTCAAAGCGCTCCTATGGGAGCAATTTGGGGTTAAATGTGGACTGAAGGAGCCGGGGAATCGTCCGCCGAGCCTCTGATTGAAGGCCAACCCGCTCTACCTCTAAGCCACAGTCGCCCCCCAGTTGTGCGCACACATTTCTGTTGTTACAAGGGAATATTACTTTCAGTTGTACCTCCAAATAAAGTGACTCAAATAGTCTTGTACAATGTTGCCAAAACTGACAGAGAATAGATTTAGATTCATTAATTTGCGATAAGTCAACAATTCTGCACACAATGTGTGGCTGACCGAATTTGAATATGGTCCAAAAATTGTTTGATAATAATGTTAAACTCTATTACCAGTCTCTTTCTTTGTTCCTCTCTCTCCATCACTCACGCCCACACACAAACACGAAGCCATGTTTCTCTCTCCGGCTCTTATTTTCCATGAAATGACATGGTAACATTGGGCTTGAGGATGGAGA
Organism: Anoplopoma fimbria; assembly: GCF_027596085.1. Lineage (NCBI taxonomy): Eukaryota > Metazoa > Chordata > Actinopteri > Perciformes > Anoplopomatidae > Anoplopoma > Anoplopoma fimbria. The sequence goes on along the minus strand of NC_072464.1, from coordinate 109,649 downwards.
GAAAGTGTGTCTATGAGGAGCAGAGAGCAGGAAGGGAGAGGTAAGAGGGTCCTCCAGAGACCTGTGGTAATCCCACACCACTGTGCTGGGTTTGTCTAATATTCCACAGGTGGCCCATTTTGCTCTGGAACACTGCTGAGGAAGCAGATTGCATTTATGGAATAACGACGGTGCTGCAGTTATGTCAAAGTACGGAGAAGACTGGAGTGCCCATTTCAAGGGAATATTTCAAGACACACGTGGACTAACTAACATGTTCATACTCCCACCCCATCATACAAGACATACTCATACCCATAACACTGAAACCCTGCATATGGTACGTAATGAGAAAGAAGAGGCTATGGCTGCAAGCCCTTGCCGGAGGCTTCGAGTGGTTTCACATATAACCTGTTTGTTAAAAACAAAATCAGGTTCATTTTGCCCGGTTAGAACGGTTCATTTGGGCTGATGGGAAAGCTGTCGATCCAATCCTGGTTGATCAAACGACCGAAACCAAGGCAGCTTCAAAAAGGGGGGCCCCGGCTTGTTTGTGATTTGAAGGCAAATGAACCAACCACAAGATTTTTCAATAGCTAGACTACTAATAAATCCATCTGCTGGTCATGGAATCTGTCCAGGATGAGATCTTAGGATAGATCTTTACAAGGCTATTTATGCTAATCAACACGTATGCACGTCAGCGCTGGTATGTTCCCTCATTAATAGGTCAAAAGCTGTTAAAACTGGTGCTCTTGTATCCGACTCCGTGTACTTTGTCAGTTCATTAAGTCTAGACAGTGATACCGCAGTAATCAGCCCCGACTCATTATTGTACAAGAGACACCTCGTGCGCTCGTCCGTGCGCTACCAGACGTTCTCACCAGTCATCTGAGAAAGTCCTGTCTCTACCTGTTATTAGTCATTATTCATAACATGCAGTCAATTTGCAGGCTAATAATTCACAGTAATTTGAAGGTGGTTTTCTTGACCTGTTTGGATCCTGCACTTTCTTGAGCTTCGAAACGGGGCTAATTAAAGTACAACCCTTATTTAATCTCCAACTTTACACCAGCGAATTTGATCTGTGCTTGCCTTTTATTTCAGATATTGGAGAATGATTTAAAAATGTGTGTTTAACTCTAAAACAACACAAAATCCAGAGCACCACTGATTTAATGAACAACCGACAACACTGCTGCATCGCAACAGAGCAGTAATGAAATGATTAAAGCAGTTAGAAAAGGGGCCAGACAAGTGATTTTTTTTCTTACCGGGAGACACTGCCAGCTGAAAATGATGCAGCTTGTCCTCATCTGGGAAACTGGCTTTGCATGTACCTGGACAAGAACACAAAATATTAGTTATTAGAGTCAAAGGTAAAAGCAGCTGTGTGAAGAACTACCATTCATTTTTATTACTTGCCTTTGTGTCAAATAGTGGCATTAACATCAATAATATATTGTATTTTTATTAAATCCATCCTGAGCCACAGTAGCTCACACTGTCCACACAGACTGCAGGATTTATACCTTGCGACTCCCTGTGGCACCACATTCCCCCCTGGTGTTCATGGACGTGTACTGCGCACAAGAGGGGAGCGCTTTTTTTAACCATGTTAATGTATAGGAAGTCATTAATCAAACGTCAAGTCAGCTCTTTTCACTGAATTTGTTCCGTGCTAAATCAAACTCTAGATATACAAAGCTCCCGATGACACATACTGTATGTATATAAAACACATCGTCTGTGGTGATGACTGTTATGAACGTACAGGAAACAATGAATTAAAAAGTGAATCCGCTTTTAAGTCGGCATAGCAGAAGCTTAACTGTGGGCTGCATGGAAAATACAGCACTCAACAACAAACTGATGATCACTTTATCACATCATAAAGATTATTTGTCTTTGTCATCATTTTCTTGGCCTGAAATGAGTTAAACATCTCATGCCCCAGCAATCATCAGACGTATCAAATAACATTACGCAACGGCACTTTAAAGCGTAAATTGACAATCCAGGTATAAAAATGGGTGTATGTGTCGATGTTTGTGGTAATGTTGCTTAGCAGGGATACTATTATGGTAAACAGAGAATCAATGTTTATTCTAGTTAGATGGATGTTTTCATGTCTGTTGATTTTTTTTTTTTAGACTATCTGTACATGAATCGTACAGTGGGTACGGAAAGTATTCAGACCCCTTTACATTTTTCACCCTTTGTTTCATTGCAGCCATTTGCTAAAATCGAAAAAGTTCATTTCTTTTCGCATTAATGTACACTCAGCAACCCATCTTGACAGAAAAAAACTGAAATGTAGAAATTTTTGCAAATTTATTAAAAAAGAAAAACTGAAATATCACATGGTCATAAGTATTCAGACCCTTTGCTCAGTATTGAGTAGAAGCACCCTTTTGAGCTAGTACAGCCATGAGTCTTCTTGGGAATGATGCAACAAGTTTCTCACACCTGGATTTGGGGATCCTCTGCCATTCTTCCTTGCAGATCCTCTCCAGTTCTGTCAGGTTGGATGGTGAACGTTGGTGGACAGCCATTTTCAGGTCTCTCCAGAGATGCTCAATTGGGTTTAGGTCAGGGCTCTGGCTGGGCCAGTCAAGAATGGTCACAGACTTGTTCCGAAGCCACTCCTTTGTTATTTTAGCTGTGTGCTTCGGGTCATTGTCTTGATGGAAGGTGAACCTTCGGCCCAGTCTGAGGTCCTGAGCACTCTGGAGGAGGTTTTCTTCCAGGATATCTCTGTACTTGGCCGCATTCATCTTTCCTTCAATTGCAACCAGTCGTCCTGTCCCTGCAGCTGAAAAACACCCCCATAGCATGATGCTGCCACCACCATGTTTCACTGTTGGGATTGTATTGGGCAGGTGATGAGCAGTGCCTGGTTTTCTCCACACATACCGCTTAGAATTAACGCCAAAAGTTCAATCTTGGTCTCATCAGACCAGAGAATCTTATTTCTCATAGTTTGGGAGTCCTCCATGTGTTTTTTGGCAAACTCTATGCGGGCTTTCATATGTCTTGCACTGAGGAGAGGCTTCCGTCGGGCCACTCTGCCATAAAGCCCCGACTGGTGGAGGGCTGCAGTGATAGTTGACTTTGTGGAACTTTCTCCCATCTCCCTACTGCATCTCTGGAGCTCAGCCACAGTGATCTTTGGGTTCTTCTTTACCTCTCTCACCAAGGCTCTTCTCCCACGATTGCTCAGTTTGGCTGGACGGCCAGGTCTAGGAAGAGTTCTGGTCATCCCATACTTCTTCCATTTAAGGATTATGGAGGCCACTGTGCTCTTAGGAACCTTGAGTGCTGCAGAAATTCTTTTGTAACCTTGGCCAGATCTGTGCCTTGCCACAATTCTGTCTCTGAGCTCCTTGGGCAGTTCCTTCGACCTCATGATTCTCATTTGTTCTGACATGCACTGTGAGCTGTAAGGTCTTATATAGACAGGTGTGTGCCTTTCCTAATCAAGTCCAATCAGTTTAATTAAACACAGCTGGACTCCAATGAAGGAGTAGAACCATCTCAAGGAGGATCAGAAGAAATGGACAGCATGTGAGTTAAATATGAGTGTCACAGCAAAGGGTCTGAATACTTATGACCATGTGATATTTCAGTTTTTCTTTTTTAATAAATTTGCAAAAATTTCTACATTTCTGTTTGGGTTGCTGAGTGTACATTAATGCGAAAAAAAAATGAACTTTTTCGATTTTAGCAAATGGCTGCAATGAAACAAAGAGTGAAAAATTTAAAGGGGTCTGAATACTTTCCGTACCCACTGTATGACAGGTCTTTAACACTCTGAAAATGTGTTCACACGTAGGTCTGAGTGTCTATATAGAGTTCTTTTTCTGGCGGAAAGACTGCTTGCAGGGCGCCCTGGAACCCTGACGACACCAGCACCTTTGTGAAAAGTTCAGAGATGTTCAACTAGGAGAGCTCGTAGCAGAAGTTTTAAAGAAGTTTAAAGAAGTTGGAATGCTCTGAGAAAAGACGCCGGGTGCAGCGCTTTTTCTCTTTGTGAGCGCAAGCGGCCGCATACGTGCTCTCTCTCCTCAATGGGAACAATTGAAAACAAAAGACGCTAACAAGATTAACGCTATATGGACACAAACATTGGTGAGTGCCTAAAATGTTCTCAGATCGCTTGAACAAATCTGTTCATATGCATCGCTGAGTCATTCATGGTGTTTTGAAGACACCACTGCTCACTCAGAGAACACTTTATATAACAGTTTCCCTCCTCCTTTTTTCCCCTGAGTTCCTGTCTGCCCATAACGGTGAAAATCTATCAGTGCCACACTGCAAGTCCAGATCCACGGGACAAAGCAAGTGTTAAAGCTTCATGAAAATCAATACTTTCCACAGGACCATATTTCTTCACCATTGTTGGAAATGGAGAACGGATCGGATGAGCGTTATAGTCAAAGAGAGCAGGATGGTTTCTTTAGCCGTGCACACCCTCATTCAACAACATTATTTATGGGCTTGTAATCGTTTTTCAGCCATACTGTGTAGATTAACACTGTTGAATTATCACACGTCTCATCTAGGGGACGTATGACTCAGAATATTTCCCAGCAAACCCGTCAGCTCTCTTACTTCCTCTTCAACACCATGTGCTATGTACACTGTTTACTTTTCATTGTCCTTGGCTGCGAAACTCATCAGACCACAAACATGCTGAGTTCAGCCAAAGAAATCTGAATTATTTCAGAACTCATGCATGACAATTACCAGATAACTGAGTAATGAAGATCTGATATACTGGAATTAAAATTCTCAAATAATAGCCAGAACTAAATACTAGTTTAAGGGTTTAGAATTGGTCTGAACAAATAAATCCTGAGGCCAGGAAGGATGATAAACATGAAACCTATCCAAGGCTGAAAACGCATTTGTTTACTCACATGAGCTTGGCTCATTTCCATCTGGATACAGCAACTACATTTATGTGGAAATGTTGGACGATCTGGCTAAATTAATTCTTTATTAAATACTTTTGACTTCAAAACAGTATCAGGCCAATTTAATCATAAATAGAAATTGAACGTACATTACAAATAAACCGATTAAGGTTGAATAGCTGTATGCCTTTAAAGTATTGTTAGAAATAACCTACACCTAAAAGTATAAAAGCAAATTGTCAAAAAATTGAGTGCATCTATTGGGTTGGTTTTGTCTTCATGTCTCCTCTAAAACATTTGTAGAATTGTTCTAATATCCCAAAACACAAAATGTATTAATATTGATCCGGCAAGTCTGAAACAATACATCAAGTCCAACGTATCCTTATTAATTACTTGATAAAGTGACATAAAGAATTTATTTTTTTTCCTTAGTTGAGAAAATTGAAGACTTAATGTACACTACATTAAGTCAGTTGTGTATTTAATATTTCTATCACTATCAGTCAGTCATTCGGCTGTCACACTGTCAGATGCATTGACTAGGAGAAGAGGTGGGGCTGCAGAACAAACACTAATGTAAACATGGGGAGGAATGCAAAGTCAGAGAGAGTCTGACTAAACTGAGATCGATGTGTGTGGAAGTGGAAAGAATACTCACTAGGGAGATTGGCTTCAAGTTCTGCAACTTCTGTTGAGAGGAAAAGAAAAAGAATCATGAATAAGGGAGGAAAGAAGAGGGTAATGAGAGCCACTCACACACACACAGACAAAGATATGAGATCCTTACACAACGACCGCCATTGCTTTAACACTACAATTTATTTTAAATATGTCACTTAGGAAAGTTGCTCTGCATAAAAGCATTACGTCCAATATGTGAGTTGTAAATGCATGACAAAACACAATGCTGCAGAGGCAAAACAGTGATCAGTGGGTAACAGAAGGTAAGAGGAAAAAAAAGAGAGAGAGGAAGGAAACGACAAGTAAATAGTGAAGGGCTCTTACTTTTTCACATTTATTTATTTGACATGGCCACTGAAGTTCTCTGAAGAGTAATCATCAGTACTAGGAATGAATATCTGGATGATACTGACTCAAATAGCTAGATGGGGTAGGGGTATCGGTGACAACGGGGCAGATCTATTCAGTTCTATTCCATGTATTACATACATAACTATATAGTATAATATATGAATACTATACCAAACTATACTATATTATATGGAATTTGAATTCCTGTTTAAGTATTGACCAATTTGTTGTTGCATTCAAAAGGTTTACACTTGAAATGTAATTTACTGCTAATGTTCAAGGTTTTCTTTCACCATGTTGCTGGTGTATGATTTATTATCTATTAATAAATAACAATTAAATACATTTATATCTATCTATTTATTTTGTTTTACAAAGTTAAGCTAGGAGAGACAATAAAGCAAGTCACTCTGATGTCGTAGTGAAGGACATTTGAGAGGTGCTTGTAAAGATTACATCCACCCACATTTATATAGAACTATATATCATTTTGAACCGGCATCGGACTAATAACTGTTGAATCTACTCTACACCAAACTTTAGCCTTCATTTCACCGGTCATGTGTTTTGGGTATAATAATGCCTTTAAATAGATGTATGGACTAAAGCGAATACAGGTGACAACCCAGAAAGAAGAAAACATGATGTGAAATGGTGGCGGGCACAAGGAGAGAAACGTAATGACAAAAACGAAAAGGACAAGCGCTTGAAATTTAAAGGAGGAGAGAGGAGGCAGGTGCCTGGAAGCTGCATCTCAAGGCAATGAGAGAGGTACCTATAAATAAAAACCAAGGAGCAAGAGGCAGAATAATGGTCAGAGAGAAAGAAGAGGAATAAAGAGAGGGAGGTAGAAACAGAAAAGAAAAGAAATAGAAGGAGAAGCCTAAACACTCATGGAGGAAGAGGAGCATGCATTTATATTTCTGTATTCAAATAAACCAGAGAACAGTCAAATAACAACTTTTTTGGGCCTACAGTGACTGTTTTTAAATATTTCACTTGTTTCGCATCTGTATAGAAGAAAATGATGTGAGCTGACAAAACAACGGACAAAGTGGAGCCTGATCCAGGTACCTTTGGTAAGGAGGCGGTCTCTGATGGAGACCCTGTGGGTGGAGTCGGAGGCTCCGGAGGCACGGCCCGTCTTTCCCCCGTCATCCCTCTTCAGCTTACTGGCCAACGTAAGCATGGCTGCGCTGCTGTGATCTGCCTCGGTCTGCCCAACGCTGCACTGTGCTCCGCCGCCCGCTGCTCAAAAAGCCTGACAACCACAAAGACCGTAAAGAACAAAATGAGTCAGTATAGAATAGAGAAAAACAGTGTTTATAATATTTAAATAAAAATTCACACTAGTTTCCTCTCACAGACTAAAAGATGCTGGCGCTGGGAGAACTGGAAATTTTAAATTGGCCGCTGTTGTGAATGTAAATGTCTGTCTGTCTAGATGTGTCAGTCCTGTGATAGACCGGCAACCTGTTCAGGCTGTACTCTGCAGCTAGCCCAATGAGTTGGAATAGGCTCAAGTGGATATATAAAACAAGTGGATATATAAAATGAAAGGCTGGATGGGTGAAAAAAAATATACAGAGAAGGGCTTTTCGAGTTACATTATATCCAAGGTCAAAGCCCAGTTCTGCTCAGAAATGGTAGATTTTGAGATATTTTCACATCATGCTAGTGCTAGTTAAGTCTAGCACCTCCTATACTTCCTAAAGCAATAACTAACAACTATGACACCATTAAATTCCAGTGGAATAATGGAGTGCTTGACATTGATTTGAAGAGCCAAATGCAATTAGACTCTCTGTTGTGGAAAGACATGTGGGGCCACAAGTTGTCTGGCATAAGTGTTGGATCTTGTTACAAGAGAATGCCTGACACTGACATGATTAATGACTCGTTTCGAAAAATAAATACCTACTCTCTACAATTAATAAAATGTGTGCAGTACAAACTTAAGGAGTTGAATTCTTGCTATATGCTCTTAACATTCATGACCATACCTTAACTGTTTTGGTTATCGTGGTTATTCAGTAATAGAACCATTGCATGCAACGTGGAACTCAAATGTTTTTAACAAAAAGATTAAAAAAAACTTATCTGAAAAAAGGTGAGTGTACCAGACAGAGGGGAGTCTACAGAGACACGCATCACACATCACCTAGTTTGAATGCCTGTTTGATTTGCTGAATGACATTCAACCGACTCACTGTAACAGCAAAGGGATAGGAAGCCAAAACAGTACCTCAACGTGCTTCTGCCAACTTTCCTATGAATGCTGCAGCAGGAAGCCATCATCTATGGCATGACAGTGATAAGCTCAAAGATGAAAGATTCACTCTTTGTAAACACATCTTACTGTAACTATTTATGCATTGCAACACCCAACTGAGTGGGTCTCTGCCTTTGCTGTTGTTTACTTATTTCCTGGCAGTGTTCGTTCTTGTGCATTCATTGCACATGCACTTGTAAAATGAGCAGTATCTGTAATGGATTGACGTATTTCAAATCGAGAAAAAGACAGCTTAATCCTGTCAAAGATAATGGTGCAAAATTTGTATAAATAAATGATCAAATTGCTTTAAAATTGATTTATTCTAAAATGTTTTAAATTGGAAAATAATGTTTTGCAGGCATTAAGAAACCTGACTTTAAGTTTAAAAACAAAGAGAATACAGTATGAAATCGAAAATGAACGCCTTTAAAGCAACTTTCAAAAGACATCTGCAATCACCTTGCCTGGTGCAGCAGCATCCATACAGCCCAACCTTAATATCCTGCTGGCATCACTCACTTAAAGTAACATGACTCAGTCTTGCTGATCCCAACTGTCATTTCAAAAACGATCTGCTCCCTCTAGATTTCTGCTAAATCCCACTGTTACTCTGTCACTGTGGTGCAGTTCTGCAGGTGGTGCAGAGGACTTTTAACCTCTCCAGGAGAGCGGTCCACTGGCGTCTCTGCACTCTGCGTGTCATTTGGTGAGCAGCAGTAGCTGAGGTCGAGGGTATCAGGTATCAGTGCGCCCATAAAATGTGTCACTGAGTCGTACTCAGTGCCCACCTGCCTCAGCTGTCAGTCACCGACACCAACTACCTGGATGTTAGTCAAACAGCTGCTGGGGGTCATAATAACACGGTAGGGACAGATTCATGCAGCATATGCAGAGAGAAAACATTGCACACACAGGTTACCACAACATTGATGATGAATATATCTACTATACTTTAAATTGGTAGAATATTGAGCAGGTTCACTTATTCAGTAAAAACAGGTCTTTAATGTTAGGAAACAAATGAGACTCAACCCCAAGGAAATACGTCTCATTCAAGAAAACAACCTCTTGAACTGAAATCAAGATTCATGCTTATGTAACGTAAACACTTTAGAAGTGAAGTTACCGCCTCGTCACTGTACTTTTAGCTTGTGAACCAGTGGTAACAACAAGCAGCTAACACAGCTAACACAGCTAACACAGCTAGCTGGATACAACGTCCGGCTGTAACCCCAGCCTCAGCTCAGGCTTGTTCCTCACAGGTGTTGTTATGAGCACAATGACATGTCACTCGTTTCACTAAGCCCAGGCTGACTCGGGTTGTTGTTGAAGTACCTGCGCTAGCCGGTGTTAGCTCGGGTGTTGCTTGTTCTTTTACCTGCTTCCTCAGAGCCAGCGCTCCGTGCTACACCATAGCCAGCCGTCTGCAACACCAGCGGAGGTGACGTGAGGCAGGTCCGACTGTAAATAACTTCACACGTGAATATTTGGGCTTTCGGAGGTTAAAAACTGATGAGAATCAGCTGTCAGAACTTCGCTCCGGTGTCATGGGCAACGGAAGCGCAGTACGTTCGTTTGTTATTGTTGTCCGTGTAGACACGGCGGCAGATAAATAGTTCCGCAGAGGAGAAGACGAGTTCTGGTCGGTTCTTGCTGGTTCAGGAATGTACTTTAACATAACTCGCTGAATCGGTACTGATTGAGTAGGTTTTACTGTCGTATTGTAGAATACATAAATATAATTATGTATGGTATTCATTTCCTAATAATACGCTAGATAACCCTATTCCTTAGCACTAAGCCCAGAATAGATAAATCCCCTTCCTTTCCCATCTTTTTTTTTTTTAAATTTTTTAACCAAAGTTCAAAATGAGCTCTCTATAATCAAAAGAGATGAGAGAAAATATTTGCGGAATAAGGAGCAGTATTAATATAGTAATTGTACAAGTGAGTGTTATATTCTGCCCCACTGTAAGGGTTCAAGATGATAAATCTGACCAGCAACTTATTTTATACATTTATAACTGTTGGTGATCATTTATTTATTTATTCATGTATTTTTGGAATGTCACTTACCACCAAGTTGAACAGTTTGGTGACCTCTTCTAAAATTCACAATAATACAGTACATTTGAAAAACATTAAACATACAGACACATACACATACAGTACACATGCCTTGAAGAGAGCCACATTAACACAATGGAAAGCTGAGACTCACTGTTTGACAGAACAGCTCATTTGCTTTGGAGCGAACCCAGTTCACCCTAAAGTATTTGGACAGAGCTGTGATTCACTCAGCCAGTTGTTACGGACCCAGGGGCATGAGGGCTGTCACTGTAAACAAGAACATGCTCTTGACTGACCTGCCTGCCCGAGTCTATTAATCTTGGAGCAGATGATTATATTGCATTTCGTCCAAATCTGTGTAGACAGGTGTTTCCCATCAGGCTTTCTGCATTGCTCATACCAAAGGATTTGCCCCTGTGTCCACTCACCCCTGTTCACATGGTGTGCTTCACACAATGCTTTTGTTATTCAACGGTGCTAAATGAGGACAAGACATACATCTGTATTTATTTATGGGAGTGGTATAACTATGTTGTAGAGTTGTAAAATGAAAGAAAACTGCCAACAAAAACTATTCAGGTGAATACTGAAAAACAATATGCAGATTAACACCCAAACAATTAAAAGATTAAAAAAACAGCACTAAAGCTTCAGTGAGTAATAAAAACAACTTTTTGTTATGTTTTCTCAAATTGTCACTAAATCCTGACAGTAGTTCACAAGGCTGTGAAAAAGCAGGTTCCTCTGCATGGCATTTGCAAGATTCCACCAAGCCTATATAGGAAAACAACCAATCAGAGCCGAGAAGTCCCTCACGCAGCTGTCAATCACTGCTCTGGAGCTTGTGATCTCTGATCAAACTGCCAAAGTAGGCTGCACTGATCAAATATGAATCAAGATTGTTATTACATCCTTGGCTAATTCTCGCCTCAAATGTTTTCAGAAACATATTTTAGTGCACTGTTTAGCTGTTAAATGAGAAAGTTTACTCCAGTCAGTGGTCGGTGATTTGTTTTGGCTCGACTGTTTTCCACATGGCGAACGGGTCACAGTTTCATTAAAGTAGCCAACTGTAGCTTTGAGTGAGGAGAGGTGAAGCCTTGTCAGGAGGAAGAGATAAAGAACAGAAGGTCCGAGATGGGATCAAGAATATTAGACAGGGAGGACTCTTTTCTGAACATACTGACGATTCCAACAAATGAAACTTTCCACCCTCTCCTCAGATGACCCATTGAAGAGACAATTCAGTACTGAAGATGATGGCATTCACTTTGAAATAAAATATTTCTGTCACTTCTAAGTCTTCGAGCTCGACAACAACGCAAAGAGGGGGATAAGTAAAGTTTGTTGTGCTTCACTAACCAAAGGGCGTAATTAAGTGATGCGGATGCCCCTAAAGGAATTTCAGACTTCTGTTAATCTTTCAGGACAGTTTCTGAAAACTGAAATGTTAAATGATCTTTAGACTTATATTTCTAAGTTATCTTACTGGTTTTATAACACAACAGCCCTCAGGTGGAATAATGCAACAAAGTACAGGAATTTAATCTCATAACTGCCAGATCATCCCACCCATTACATTACATTACATTACAGTCATTTAGCAGACGCTTTTATCCAAAGCGACTTACAGGAAGTGTATTCAACATAGGTATTCAAGAGAACTACTAGTCACCAGAAGTCATAAGTGCATCTCCTTTCTTAAACAAGCATCTTAAAGCATAAGCCAGAGCAAAAGTATAGTGCAGAGGCAGATTACTATGAAAACAATAATTGCAACAGACTAATCCGAATATAGTAAGTGCTACAAACTACTACGAATAGGATAAGTGCAGTAAACAAATACAAATTCAATAAGTGCAGCGAACTGATACGAATACAGTGAGTGCAGCAACTAATACGAATGCAATAAGTGCTACGAGGAAGGCTCAGGGTAGTACTTCTTGATCCATCCCTTCCTCCCACCACCACGTACCCCCATAGCCCACACGAATCCACCCCACCCCTTCAGGTCCTACCACTAATTTAGCTTTCGACTTTGATGTCTGCAGAACAACAGTGACTTGGAAAATGTTCAGCTCAATTCAAAAAAGACATCTGCTGTTTGCATGCCGGATACAAAAATATTAGGATTTGTCTCCTACTGCTATGTCCCAAACAATCCAGGGTTTGGGTCGTCTCAAGGGCTGTTAACTGGTCTCACCTCACTCAGTTTATTTCAGTGTTGTTTCAGTTAATATTGCATCAAACAGGTTGTGTAATATTTATAGTACAATGCAAAAAAATCTGATCTTGATGGGAATTTCATTATGGTTTTTTAGGTATTTGGTCAAACCAAAGTACTGGACAAACAAAACTGTTATTCTGATGATGCCGCTGGGTTAAGGGTATTGTGAGGAACTTTTAACTGATTATGAAATAGTCTCAAATTTGAAGGCCTGGCTATTTCTATATAGTTCCTCTTAATGCTTGTCAGCGGTGCTTCCGGGTTAGATTTCCCTCAAAATAAGATGAAATCATGCAGGTTCACCAGAAACTACTTCAGCTCAGACTCCTGCGTGGCCTGTTTAAGCAACCAGCCTGAAGCAGACAGACCCTGTTCTGGATTCGCTGCCACCAGGGATCTGCAGTCGGGGTTCCAGCAAAACGTTTTGGAGCTCCACGCCCGGCAGCAGTGTCTCATCCTCCGGCCAGGAGCAGAACTTTGCCTCACCGCTCCACTGAGAGCCAACAATGACACCATGTGCTGGAGACCCAGGCCGTATTGGTTGGCCTGCTGAAATAAAGTGAGGAACGGGAGATTCAGAACCAGCATTGCGTTGGGCAGACTTTTGGACCCTGCTGCGGTAAAATGAAAGGTTTTATAAAGAGAATCTGGTGCTCGGAAACACTACCACTTTCATCCAAAGGGACTGCCATATTCAACACAAAATTAAAGTTCCTTGTAGTAACTAGCTACTACACCCAAGTCAGCAGGATTTATCCTCCGGGAACCATGAATCTTTAAAGGATCTTTCACAGCAATCCATCCAATGGTTGTTGAGATATTTGACTTTGGACCAAAGGGTTCTGTGACCTAGCTCAACTAAGAATTGTTTCTTCGAACTTCCACAAAGAACTTAACTGACAATCTTTCACGTCCAACTCTCCTATTTTCTTACATAATCATTGTTAAAGCCTACCACCAGTTTCTCTGCATGTACATTTAAGTGACATCTTGCCATCATTTAGATCAGACTTTGACTGTGACTGCAGTGGCAGTAGCCCCAGTTGCTCTAATCCTTATCATGTAAAAACAAAGTGTTCCACTGGGGGCTTTGCTCTCCCTGCTGGACCAGATGACCCAGATGTGAGTTTAGTGTCTACTGAGTTTAAGGGAAAAGACAACTCTGCAACAACATGACTAAAGTGCATGTCATAATAATACATATCCCATTTTCTGCTGCTTGTTTGCTTTACTTCTGCTACACTTTTGCCATAACCTGTTGAGAATATCGGGATTCTCCATTTGAAATAAATCGGAGAAAGCGAATTACTTATGTGCAACAGCGCCAGATCTAAAACGATGTCAGAACAGCAGTTTCTTCTGAGAAGTCTGTTAGTTTATTGTCTCAGGTTAACACCTACCAAGCGCCAATCTGTCATGTCAGAAGAAGACACATACAGCCTCTACCAACTCACTGCAGGACAGCCGTCCTACAGTAACAGCCGTTTTCCCCTCTTGGTTCCATTAGATGGAAATTTATAAGCAGAGACTCAGAAATAGAGTGTGTAACTTGATGGCAATAGGGCACTGATACAGACGAAAAGTTAGTGGCAATACATTTCGGTACTGTCCTCCGGCATGTGGACATCTGTTGTAATGTGTGTTGTATGCAAGTACAAAGAGTCACAGGCTCAAAAAAGCTTATATCACCACATGACTCATGTATTGAATCATGGGAGGAATTTACCCCCCTTCACACCGCTTGATGCTTCTTGTTATAAAATACAGTACATTCTGAAAAGTAGCAACATTTTATCGTAAATGATTATTGTTTTAAGCACAAATTGTGTTAGTATAACATCCATCTACCATATCAGTTAGTTAGGGAAAAATGGTTTAAATAACACACGTCTTTCACGTGCAAATGTCCACAGTAGTGAAGTAGAGCTTTTAGTCTTAGCACTGATACAGCAGACGTGCTCTCTGTTTGACAGAACAACTCTGAAGTCAGTCTGACTCACCCTGCATGTATTTGCAACACGTTACCGTTCCAAATCGTCACATACTAACGCTTTGTCAGACAACCTGCCATAGCCTTCTAACGCACTGGATAGTCCAGCGCATGGTCGCAGTAAACAAGATGTTCATGTTGTGAATTCAAACGTAAACGCTTACATATACTTAGGCAGCAAAACCACTTAGTCAGGTTTAGGAAAAACATCATGGTTGGGCTTTAAGTAAGTAAGTGAATTAAGTAAAACGTAAACAATGTAACATAAATACAAAAAAAACCATGTCACAAACACTTTGAGACACGTTTTAAGTCCTGTGTTTGTGTGACCCACCAACCCTGTGTGGGTTTTTTCAGTATTTATACTACATCATCACACCCCCGGAGCATTTTTTATGAACGTCAAATACTGACGCAGATGGTTTTATGTTGTAGTTACCTGCAAGCCCAGTGCGTCTAATACAGTAGCTAAAGGCTGCCTTGTGTGTTGGTATGAGACCGTGGTGCATCGTTGATGTGAAGAGGCCATTTTCTTCTGTCATTAAGACAAATTATGTAAACCTTCTCTCTCTCTCTCTCTCTCTCTCTCTCTCTCTCTCTCTCTAAGACACACAAGCAAACACTAACACACCTTGATTTGAATATGGGAGGATGAGAAGGGTAGTTTCTAATGACTAATACAAATGAGTATGCAAATTAGTTTTAACTAATATTTGTATATTCAAACATGAGGGCTGAAAAGTAGTTTTGTTCAATGTTCCTTTGCGGTGGACTTTAAGTTGTTAGTGCCTTCTGAATCATCCCGTCTATAACATTGCATGTAGATAAAATACTCTATTTCAAACCTATAAGGATGATGACCAATGGTGTGTGTGTCTTCTATCAAAGAAGAGAGGATCATATCATGAAAAGACATATTTCAAAAACAGATCAATAAAAACATTTCACCTAAAGCTGAGCGTGTGGTGAGAAGAGATCTGATTTCACGGGATGGAAAGCTATTCCATCAATAACAGCACAATGTTTATAAGAGATCTCAAAGGAACTCTGTGCTCATACAGCTGCAACAACAGATAGAGAAGAAGGCCTCAGATTCAACAGATGGTGCCATGTTTTTTCTTGGAGCTGTTGCATATAGAGAGGTGCTGGGAGAAGTAATGAAACAAGGAAATTAGTCAGCATGGTTGCACTTCCTTCCCTCGTCACAAAGTCAGTGTTTTTTTATGAATGGGATTTTGGTTGGATGCATGAAATAAGGTCTGCGGTTAACAAAAGCTGAAGAGATTTGAATATTTTGTATGAAATATGTCAGTTAATAGCCCTCTAGTGAATTCTGAAACTTTTAGACGGTCGCTAACAAGTGGCTAAAAAAGATGACTAAACGCCATCACACCGACTAATCGGCCTTTTCCAGCCTTGTTGTGTACACTAGCGCTCTTGCAGAAGTAAAACGATAACGTCAGGCTATAAACGAACTTATAGCCTTACCTTATCTTTTTACTTCTGCCGATTGCATAAACTTGAGTTTACCACAGAGCCTATTTTCTGCAATATTTCCATCGGCTCTTTGTCAGGGGAACCAGTGTGATGCTAACTTCCGGGGCTGCCCTCCAGAAATACATCATCCCTGCAGCACTTTATAGCCTCACTTTCCCTTTGTGATGAATAAAGAAACAAACACATAGTGATTAACATTGTGATTAACCTTTTTTTGATTGATGACACTTTCTGTTTCACAAAGAAATAACCTCACACGTACACATGCTTACAGTAGGACTGTGTGGTATGACTAAAAAGGCTTTACAGCGGAGGGAGGCCAAAGTCTGATACTGAAATAGCTCAAGGCTACAAGATAAAAACTGACAACCTGCCCTCACTGTGCTACCAGGTGCAGACCATTCAAATGCCCACTCAAAACACCTCCATTGGTCAGTCGGGCCTCGGCCTCAAGTCATGCCGGCGGCTACCAACATAGCACAACTGAAGGCTGAACACTTCTGCACTGTGCAACACTTTCTGCTCGTAACAAATGTCTCGAGCAAAGAGTGAGATTCAAACACTTAAAGATGGCCAGACCTCACAAGTTAGGGCATCTGGGATGTGTTTGTGTTTGTTTGAATGTGGGTAAAGGAAAAAACAAGTGCAGGATTCTGTCAGAGCAGATCTGCCAGTAGTGGAAAAAGGTTGCTGGGAGCATTTCCACACAAATGTGAGAAAAGAGGGGGATGCAATTACATCGGTCCTGACAAGCATCACAAACACCACTAATGACAAAGTTTGTGATACTTGTAAGGAAGCATGAGTCAGCCAGTGGGACTTTTCCGAGATATTGTAGGTCAGTGAAGGTGTTTTGGATTTTTCACACTCACTGATTTCTTCCAGCAAACAGAGAGGGGGGTTAGTGGTAGTGGTTCCCAGCTAGATTACAGCAAAGACGTATTTTATCCACATTAGCATTGGGACAAGACTAGACCTACATATATAACTTACTGGAGGAGATGCAAAAGGTACAAACATAGCTGTCATATCCACTATGTATTATTATTTATAAAGAAAAAGAATTGCCATAGGGTAATTGCCCCCTCAAAATCACAATCAAGTGATTCAAAATGACACAGTGCCGCCACGGTATGTGTCAGTGAACATGATGATATGGTGTCCCGCTTGGTAACAATGCCAATCATCACTTTTGATCACATGTCTCCCTCTAGTGGTACATGGTACAACCTCCCAAATACTTCTCTTATATACTTTGTTCACAGTGGGTGAGCCATTGAAAATTGACCAATTACACACTAAGTAGATCATTTACAATATTCAATTGGAGCAAATGTATAAGTAAGCTTCACACAAATATCATCTGTGTACTTTAGCAAATCAATAAAAGTTTAAATAAAATGTGTGTGCATGATTTTGTTAAAAGAAACAGCTGATCATCCCTACAACTTCCCTTGGTGGTACTTTAAAACAATAGTTTCAGAAAGCTGAGAGTTAGATGACAAAATATTCTATACTCTCATGAAAGTAAATGCTAGTATCTCCCAAAATTTCAAACAATTCCTTTTTAAACAGGTGGCAAAACAGAGCTATTAAATAAGAAGCGAACATCTAACAAACTTTTTTTTATTTAGATGTCAAGCAGAAAACTTTGACACATTAAAAGGTGACAAAGACTGGGGGGTAGCACAAGTTTCTTCATGACTTTGTTAAAAATGCAAGTGCTGGCAGGAGTCAGGCTTCCTGCGGTTTGCAGGCCAGGAGGTAAAAATACTTCACAGAAACCACCACCTCTGTCTCCACAGCGGTCACCCTCATTATGGACATCAACCTGAGGAGACATGTGAGTCATTATTCAGTCAGGGGGTGTAGTTTCACTTACCTCTCCAATATGCCAGTTTTATGGAGCTAAACATCCATGAAATAAAGTCATTTTCATCATCTGTTGATAGTATGTTTTGTTCCAGAATGTAAAAGTCATCACTACTTTTAATAATTTTTACAGAGCTTTGTCAAGCATTTGTAATATGCACATATGTGTATACTGTACCGATGCTACCATTATGCATTTTACCTTTGACAGAAGTCCTGAGAGAGCGCGTTGGCTTTCTGCGGGTTGTCTCTCAGCAGAGCCTGATAGCTGGAGAAAGACTCCACCAACCCCATGTAACTGGACAGGGGCATGGGCCTTTTCACCCACACACAGTCGTGCCTGTAACAAATAAAACAACACAGAGTAAATGTGTTCCTGCTGCCCATCCAAGTACATATAAAACATTCACTGGCATGCTTTTTTTTTCTAAGCCAGCCATGGATTTTACTGAAATTGACCCCCAAAAAAACTTGCTCTCACCACTCCTTGTCAGGGTAAGGGATGGATTCATAGGCCTCCCGGTATAACTCAATTGAGCTGGGACCGAGATGGGCACTGCGGTAAGGCTGCAAGGCTGCATAAAACTGGTGAAACCAAGAGGCAGGGAGTCATGAGATTGTTTATCACTGTAATTATAATGGCATGACATATATAAATATACAGCATGAACTGGGTTTTTTCTTATCTGATGTGTTTTCAGCCATTTAACAATGATTTTAGTACCTAGAAATATATGTTTTTTATTTAGTGTTTATTTTCTTAGTGTAATTTACTATTAATATTTTAATGTTGTCTAACACAAACTCCTAATCCACATTGCAAATGAGTGCTATTGAGATAACTGTGCTACTCAGGAAAGCTATTCATTTACTAAAAACATCCACAAGATGATGCTGGTGTTCATTTTTAATTAATTGGAAGACACCTCACATGAATAGGGTTAAAAAAAAGAAAGATTAGATGTCACCATTACACTTGTTGATTACTTAGATTAGGATAATAATTTTTTTGTATCACAAGTTTTTGGAAAGTGTAGAATGAATATACATAGGAAAGTGGATTTCTGGGTAATGGTCTGAGAAAAAAAATATTTTGAGGAAATGCTCTTTAAAGATACGTATTGTAAGATAAAATACATTTTGAAGACACTACAGATCAATAGGGTTAAAAAATATATAGATATGACCATGAAACTTCAACATTAAATTATTTAAATTAAGAAAGTCCCTTTTTTGTACTACAAGTTTCGGGAAATTCTTTGTCTTAATATGCTAATGATGCATTATCTAATGCTAACATTTGGTGATTAAAAGAGCAATCAACAGACTCAAATAAACAAAGTATTTAAGTAAACACCTAAATGTATGTTTTGGAGGTTTTTTCCCAATAGTCTGAAAGAAGACTTATAGAGGCAAAATAGCCCAAAATCACAAAATTGACCAGTGTGTGCTTTTTGCCTGGGGTGTCTCACCTTGAAGGCCATTAATTGTTCTGGACATAAAATCTACTATGATGTGAGGTCTGAAAATGATGACTGAGAGTTTGTCCCCTACACCAGCAGAACTGCAAAAAGGATTCTCCTTTTAGGTTCATGAGTCAGGCAGAGGAGCCAGGTGGTGATGCCGTTACAAAACCCCACCAGAGGCATAGGGGAGATACAATAAAGGTATAAATATACCTATGCCTTTTTTTCGTACAGTACCTTATCTTTTATAATAATATATCTCATTTGCAAGCCTTTTCCATAGCAGACATGTCACAGTAGGTAAAAACACAGGTGTAAATAATACAATGAATGATGGCAGTTTCAGGGTCCTGGTATTGTTAACGCCCGCTAACTTTCACACTTTCATGGATTACTGGGACACTTGGGATAAGGACAGAGCTATCATTAATTTTTTTAGTGACACATTTACAATAACTTCTCTAAGGTGAATATTCTTGTGAGCACCTCTTTGCAGACTTGGTTGAGTGAATGTGAGCAGCAGTCGGAGTAGCTGAGCTGCATGTCAATGGTGTAGTTGAGCAGAGCCAAGCAGCCAAGGGGCTTCAGGACTCTGTGGGCCTCCCGGAGAAAGTGAGGTCGGTCGAACCAGTGGAAGGCAGACATGGCTGTCACCAAGTCCACTGAGCTGTCAGCGAACGGCAGCTCCTCAGCCACACACTGTCTAAAGATAGAACAGAAGCAACAGCCGAATCACACTTCTGACCACTGCTGACATTAGGATGAAATGGAGGAGGTTTTCAGGTACCAGCTTTTGAATTGTCAACCCACTTTTTAAACTTGATGTTTAAATATCAGTCTCACAGTGCACCAAAAAAATGTAGCTTCTAGACAGCCTGGATCACTGTGAAACTGCAAAAAAGACTTGGTGTCGAATTGGGGCTCAACTTTTGAAGTTTCACGGTATTAACCGCAAATTTGACATTTATAAGTTTAAAAAAAGGCATTTAGCCATTTCATCTTTTAGAAAGGGGGCATTTTGAAAAAAAGATTGTAATGATGGAAAAAATATTTTATAAGAATATGTCAAGTTTTTTTTTTTTTTCTCAAATTTCAGGTAGATTTTTATATTAAGCACAATTTATTCTTAAAAGTATTCATAATTACTTATTAATTGACTTGATATTGAACCCTGGGGTCCCATAATGCATGAGCTGCTTTAGAGCTAGGCAAACAACTTTAAAACTATTTTGCACTCGCATTACTGCAGTCTTGTAAAGGGTGAGGTGAGCGGAGGGATATTCAATTGGTTGCAACCAGCAACTACACAGTGAGATACCACCAAATCCTACACACTGTCCCTTTAAAAGACATGCTCCAGTTCACATTCATTGTAGAATTGCACAATCGTGGTTTGGTTTGATCGTTAACTGCACTTAGAAGTTTTTGCATACCTTCACAGTTTAAAGGTCACAGTTTATTTATTAAGACTTTATGTGTCACTTGCTGCATTCATATTATAATCTGCACAAAAGATTTACTCCTCTTCCTTCAAATACATGCGTAGCATGAAATAAATTCCCAGCAACAAAATGTAAAGCATTAGAATTTAAATGGTAAATAACATTGCAAAATACATGAGGAAGTTAGTCCTAAATTTAGTTTTAAAACAATATGGTTTATAGAATTACTTCTAAAATAAATGAAAAAGTTTTGGTAGTTTTTATTTTTCATATACCCACCAACCTTGTGTGACATGCCACATATTTTAGGAGGACTTTATTGTCCTGTGCTGATACTACATGTCTTCTACTGTCTAAGCCTTACTGCACGACTGAATTTCACTGGACAAGGGTCACATTGTTCTTGCTTTGGCCAAGATTCAATCAAGTAGCTTACCAGATTTTCAGAGCTGCAACAAATTATGTTATGTGAAATGTATTGTTGTTGTTTTTTTAACCTATCATTATTAACATTATTAGGCCTGTTGATCTCACACTCTTTAGCCAGGGAAAAAATGAAGGTAAAGATAAATTATCTGAGGCACAAGTTGCATTCAGAGTGCATCTATGTATTTCCTCTTTAAATCTTTATTTATAAGGGGAAATGTTTTGGTCCATGCTTACCTGTAAGTAATGTTTGGCTCTTTGGCATGCTGCAAAGCCATTTCCAGCTGGGCAGAACTAACATCTGTCCCCACCACGGAGGCAAAGTGTTTGGCCAGCAGCAGTGTGCCCTGTCCTGAGCCGCAACCGACATCCACTGCCAGCTCAAAGGGATGACCTATCTGATGTAATACTTAGCATGTTATATGACATTGCTGTACTGTTGGTTTTGCAATTAATCAATAACAATGGTAATCGCTACTTTTTTTAAATTTATTACACAACCAAACACCACGATTTTTCAAAATGCACTACCTGTTTTTCCAGGAAGTTGAGCACTTGTTGTATTAGATGATCTGATGGAGAGATCCTGTACTTCCAGTAGGATGAAGCATGTTCCTTTCCTTCATACAGACGGTAAGCCATCACTAGGGGAACCCCTCTCTCAACAGCTAATCCAGCATAAGTTTGAAAAGGAGAATAATGCAATGTATTCTATTTTATGTTTTGTTATTGGATAAGAGGAACTTGCTTCCACATTCAAATGACTGTTTATTCCTTTCTTCCGGCAGTCACACACACACACACACACACACACACACACACACACACACACACACACACACACACACACACACACACACACACACACACACACACACACACAAAAGGGGGCAACAAGGGGTGCATGGGAAAAGGGAGGTCTCACTACTTTCACTAGTATGAGGCATGTTTGACAATGAACTCCCTTAAAGGGACAGCTCCGCTTTTTCTTACATTATGTGACATCCAGTTTTTACTTTTTTATCCTTGCATGATACTTAAACAAGGCTATGTTTTCAATGTAATCCATAATAATTATGTTGAACGGAAATCAAGCACAAAGGTCTGTGTGAATAAATGTCAGCTTATGTGTTGGTATGCATTTCTGTCAGAAACAATCAAAACCCCGTGGAGATGATGAGGGTGAGGTACGAATGGTATGTGAATGAGTCTTACAATAACATCCTGTGTGCAACTCTCCTCTCTCTGAATCTCTCAGAATCAGAAACAATTAATTACCAAGTATGTTTGCACAAAAAAAAGGAATTTGCCTTGGTGAATAGTGCATTACAATAAACAGAGTAAAGACATTAAAAATATATATACTGTATATGTCCACGCAATTTTCCCATAGAATATGAAATTCAATGAAAAATGTACCTTGCGGTAATGAAATTGTATTTCATTACCGCAAGGTACTATCTACCGAGGGCTGTTTGTTATTCATGGTCAGGGTTGTAGAAATGTGACACCTTGATGTAGTGGTCAGTAGAGTTCAGTTCAGTCTGTTTCCTAGGTGAAAAACGCTGTAAACTCAATGACATTCAACAATGTTTTTTTTGTACGACCTTATGAAAATAAGTATAAGCCCCATCCCCTGTTCAAACTCTGTCAATCTGTCAGAGCTTCCATGGAGCCCACAATGTCACTAACTGCACTCCCTGAAGAAATATTCTAAATATCTAATTTATGTAAAAATTAAAGAGAGAGAAGCAAACAGAAGGGTCTACAATATAAGTTTAAAGGATATATCCAGGAAGTTAGTCAGATTCTTTCAAAAATGACATAAGGTTGCTTTAACTTTTTTTTACATCTCACCCCTTCAGGGTTCATGTACAAGCTATTATAGGTGGTATTTGTTACCATTAGGTCCCTTTTTTACAGTGAATCTTTACTATTGCACATTTTAATTTAATTTATACACTCAATAATACACCCTTTCTAATCAATGATGGCGATAATCAGGTAGAGTCTTGCTGTTTTATATTAACATCACAACTCCTACGGAGATTAAAGAAAAACCCATATCAGTTGAATGTCAAGTTTTTCATAATTGTTTAAATGGATTAGATGACTGCCATCAATTTCCCAAAATATTGCTTTTTTAATGTATATACATTCTGGTGCAGATTGTATCGCTCGTTATTATTATCAAAAAGATAAATACTGTCCATTTTTACAGTACAGATTTGTTTGCATTCTGTTTCTTTGCGAGAAGTTATAGCATGAAACCAAGTTACTTAAGCTTCAGTAGCAGTGCACAAAGCGGGGGCAACCTCTCCGAAGCACCAAGCTGCCTTCTACCCCTCTGCGAAAGAACTGAGAATAAAGAAAGTGCACTCAAGCTGTAAGAACAAATAGTAGGGCCACCAACCATCCAATGTTTTCAACAGCTTGGCAAAAAAAAGCTGGACTTCTCCTTTAAACCAAAGCATCTCAGCACCCCTTCTGTGTAACAACAAGGGTAGGTATATTATGTTACAAAATAATCTCCAGTTGCGTAACCCCTCACTTTGCTTCAAGGGATCAGCTGTTCTATTGGGAAACGATTTCAGAGGTGCAAAATGAAACTTTAAGACAAGCAAAATACAGTTTGTCATATGTAAACTGGTCTAACGTTCTTCCCTAAGACAATAAGCAGTGCGTTGAGGATTATATAGTATAAGTCTGGTCAAAGGTATTTGTCAGCTGACTTATTCACTTGCATTACACAAGACAGTCACTGGAAGCAGGAGTTCTACTCAGAAAACAAAGTTTATTTAGAAATGTCCACAACACACTCCTCCATGCATCAATAATTGGACAGTTTTCAAGTTCATATAAGACCCAAAAACTCTCTAAAAACACACACCCAATGGCATGTTGTTGATTATCCTGGTTTTGATGCCAGGACGCAGAAATATTCCATTTCCTGCTCTATTTCAGTGTCAGGAGACATGACTCCCATCTCCTCCAGAAACCTGTGAAAAGTGCGGTGATTGATTATTCAGCTCAATACTCCACAGAAAAACATTCAGACAGTTAATATTTACTAAAAAGGATCATTATAATAGCAGACACGTTCAATTTGTGTGTGTGTGTGTGTGTGTGTGTGTGTGTGTGTGTGTGTGTGTGCGTGCGTGTGTGTGTGTGTGTGTGTGTGTGTGTGTGTGTGTGTGTGGATAGATGACCTCTTCTGAGTTTTAAGCAGCAGTTCGTCAGCAGCCTTGGGATCTTTCTTCTTGTAACCTTGGAACATGGACCAGGTCTCAATAAAACCAACCAAGTTCCTCACTGAGATTGACGACTTCACCTGAATGCTCTCAATCCTGTTGTATGATTATATTGATGTATTATTACATATAAAGACAATTAAACAATACTGAGGCATAACAACACTTTTTTTTCATGTAACTGTGCATTAAGCATTAATTCCAGGCAGCAATAATAATTCCATTTCTGTTTTAAGGATTACGTTTAAATCGGGATTTCAGCTCTAAACCAGTGTGTTAACAATTTAATAAATCTGTCTCTGTAGGAAAAGCACACAATGGTATTGTATTTAGCTATGGCAGAGGTGTGTTTAGGTTTGTGTGGTGATTACCTCTCTTTGTCCGGAAAAGGGATGGCAGAGTAGAGCTCTTCCAGCTTACCCTCAGATACAATTACACGATTGCTAGTGTATGGCAACAGCACCTGCTTTACCTGGTAAGTGGATGCATATAGATGTTTAATCGTCCCATTTTGTGTTTAATTTGTGTTGCATGCATACAGTGTCTGTCTGCCTGTATGAATAATCAATAAACACAAACAAACAAATAAATGTGCTTGTGGCATGTGTGGATGAAGGATGAGGGTAGCCAGTAGGTGATAATACATTAAATAGTATGATGTGGTCTGACCACTGGACTTTTGACACAGAAAAAAACAGATTCAGACCACTGGTTTGGACTATAATCAGGACAAGCAACGATAGAGCATAGTTAATAGTCTCTCAGTTATCAAAAAAGACTAGAACATACTTTTGAAAGTATATAGAAAGTGTGTTAGGACACAGAACAAACATTATTAGACCCATACATTAATACAGAAATGCGTGTGGCTCAAATATAGGCCTACTATGGTCCACCTATGCATACGTTCACAGTGAATCGCAACTGCAAGGAGAAATTTAACATTTGGGGAAAAACACTTATTCCCTTTCTTATCCGAGAATAAGACAAGAGGATTGATATAAATCTTGTGCCTATGTGGTAAATGTAGAGCTGGAGATGGGATGTGGTTGATTAGCTAAGGTTAGCATAAAGACTGAACGCAAATCAAAAGTTTCAAAATCTGCCTCCTAACACCTGTAGAGCACACAGTTTAACCGGTATCTTGTTTGTTTATTCCGTTAGACAAACAGAGATGTTATTATGACATTTATTTAAGTTTTAGTGTATCAGTCTGCTGTATTCTGTGCAACATTTTCGTTTCCAGCACAGGTCGCCAGATTTGGTTGGTGAGCTTACCTTTTAGTAAACAGGTCTCAGTACAGGAATGATGGTACTAAACCTTGCAAGACACTATGGTGACAAGACTCTGGGAGACAATACACAATACTGCGCCTGGCTGTTCTACGCTAAAAACTGTGAAAAACTTGTTCTTTTACATATCTCTTTATGTGCACATTAAACAAAGAATACATTAAGTATAACATAATGAGATCTAAAAGGAGTTGGTGTAGCTGACTTTTTAAAGGTGTTTCCCTCTGCTTCTGTTGTTTGTGCCAAGATAAGCTGACCACATCCTGACTCTGAACTTGAGACACTCTTTAAACCCAGATTAAGGTTAAGGTAATTATCTTGCCAGATCTTTTCACTATCAGCTCTTTGTTTAACCATGAGCAATACATTAACACGACTCCCATGAAACTAGAGTCTACACCCACCTCTTCGTACATCTGATTGAGTTTTCCTCCACAGTCATGGTAGTGAAGTCTGGTGATAGAGTCGCTGAAGCCGAGCAGAGCCACACAACCCCGGGGTTTCAAAACCCGACCTGCCTCCACCAGGAACCTCGAATGATCAAACCAGTGAGCTGCAGACGCTGCTGTCAGCAAGTCCACAGAGCAGTCTGGAAAAGGAAGTTCCTCTGCCGTCCCCTTCCTGCAAGTGCAGGAGACAGGTCGCAATAAGATATACTTCCTCAACATTAGCATTTCAACTTCATTCTTTATTTTCAAAGAGTAATAAGTCCTCACGTATAAAGAGTCTACCTGTATGTGATGTTAGAGAACCCTGGCACGGCCCTGGCCTCTTCCAGTTGACACTCACTGATGTCAATGCCCACCACTTCCTGGAAGTGCGGTGCCAGTAGCCTCGAGTTCTGACCTGTCCCGCATCCTAGATCCACTGCCAGCAGATGAGGCTGTCCCTTCTGAGGATGTTAACAGATGTGCTGTCATTGTGCAATATGTTGAATAGCTCAAAGTAAAAAAAATCTTGTTCTGTGCATCAAATAGGCATACAAAATGCACTATGATAATCGAACGAACTGTACAAACACAGTTTATTTGGCCATGACATACCTTTTTATCGAGGTATTGAAGAATGATGTTCTTGACCTCATCTGGAGGTGTAAAGCGATACTTTTGGTAGGTGGAGGCATGATCCTTCCCCTCAAACAGCCGGTATGTCATGGTGTCTTCTCTTTCTGTTCTGCTGCAAATTTTGCCCTCTCTGACCTCTGCTCCGAAACAGTTTCCTTTGTTCGTTGTTCCCGTCTTCTTTGCCTTTGTTTTGTTCCCTTTCTTTTAACCTCTTTAACCTTCCATGCGCCTTCTCTCTCTTTTCGCATTCCCTCTTTTTCTGCTGCTGTTCTGTCTGCACTCTCACGCTCTCTGCACTACTTCAGCTGCAGATTAGTAAACAATTCTTAACAGAGACGGGGCCTTTATCTTAACCCTTTAATGGCCAGAGAATTTCTGCAGATAGTATTTTAACAGCTGCATATTGACACAATGATGAATTATATTGTGAAATCCCAACGTCAAATAGTGGAAAACACATTTGATCTTAGTTGCAACGCTTCTGCAAGCTCACAAATATTTTTGCAAGTGAAAACTCAGTCTTTTGCTTTGATACACACTGTGACACAGCTTGGTTTCTTATCCGGTGTCAAAGTTGCATTCACACACAAGATATCTTATGTGCGCTGCTCAAGATACATCCTTATCTAAGTATTTAAACTTTAGCTTTATTTTTATCATCACAAACATACAGATACGTAATGAATATACATGAAATGTTGCCCCTGCATCCAACCCATCCTAATTTTTAAGGGTAGTGGGCTGCTGTGAGCGCCAGCGGGTTCACTTGGGGTTCTGCGTCTCCCTTAAGGAGAATTTAAAATGTGTTATAAGAGTGTTAATGAATGAGAATATTGTTGCCTAGTCTTACACGACCTGCCCATATATGTTGCAATGTTTTACTAGGTTTTTTAATCTGCCATGTAATTTGTCACAATTCCAGCATGAGTCCAATTACCAGTAGTGTCTCTATAAAAACATGACAATTTTAGTACAAGGTACATTGAATGAAGGTAAAGTTTGTGACTTCTACTGTCATAGCCATCATGATCTCACATGAATGCGGGAAATATCCACAACCTCTCAACACCGCATCACAACAGGAATAATTTACCATTATATAACCATATAGTTAGGTTTAGAAAAAACATTTGGTTGGGCTTGAAAAAGCTATGTAAACAAAGTAAAATATGTAACACATCATGGCCGTCACTTCACATTAACTCAACAACACTTTGAGGACACCGGTCTCGGACACCGGTCTGCAGGTTGAATTTCCTGTGCCTCCTTTCCCACCTGACATAGTCTTTCCAACTGTTTACACTAAGTCACTAGCTTTGAGCCTTGTACATTCACGTGGATGCGTTTCATTTGTGAGTCCACCATACAAATTAATCCTAATTGACTTTCATTGCTTTCAGTTTGCCACCAACACTTCAAGTGATGTTAAGAGATCATGGTCATCTCCCCTACTTCTGTGTGATCAGGCTGGTCATACCAGTCTCATCAAAGTTGTGCAGGGTCACAAAGTCAGTCGCCTCTGTTTTTCCAAACCAATGACTAGATTATTCCAGGTTACACTTGAGTGTTTGTTTGTTCATTATCTTGACCATTTGCTAAACTGAAAAACATCTTTGTTTTGGTTTGGTTACCCAGGGTGGCACTCCAGGGTAGTAAGGCATGTTTAATTGCTCACCAGGGGGTATGGAATAATGGCATGTTGACCATTTCGTACTTCGTTTCTCTACATTAATAACCTCTGAAAAATAAAGCATACAGTTAACCGTCCCATGGGCTCTCATTAGCGCAAACTTCATCAACATTGCCGTTGAGCGAAACCCATTAATCTAATGTCCTTTCAGATTTTCTTTCACTGAAATTAATCTCAAGCCAGTACACACCTTAACTATTCTGCAAGCACTGTTTCAACACCTGGTGAAGATACACTAGGGACATCAGGGCAATGGTGGTCATTAAGTAGGCCTGAGGGACCAATACAAGTACAGTAACCTTACATCACTCATGACCTATGTGTGTGTTGTTGTACTGTATCATCCGAAAAATAAGCAAAATATTGCATCACTTGTGTTCCATAATACTATGTTTTCTTCTAATCCTTAGTAACTCAGATTGGTACACATGGGTGTACAGAAGTTATTGTTGGATTCTTGTTCATTTACAGGTCTAAGAAATTATTTGATAATAAATAATTTCCAGAGATGAATCTTTTTAAATACAACCCTTCCACACTACATACACAAGAAAAAACACGTTCATAAAGTTCAAAGTACTATGCTGAAACCTTTGAGCTGGTTTGCCTCATTGAGATGTTTTTAACAGTATTGTGTATGTTTTTAAAGCCTGAAAGTATCAGAAATTAATGCAGAACATACTGGACTTGTGCATTTGTTTCCTCATATATTTGCTTACTAAAAACAAATCCTTAAAAAAGAAACAAATGGGTGTAATATTGTTCTTACTGTCAACAAATCCCATGAAAATGAGTGAATCTGTCCTGATAGCAAGTAGCCTGTTGTTGTGTAACTAAGGTCTGATATACTGTTGTTCAAAACTATTACTTAACACATCAATGATCAACATTGTTGGACTGGGGGACATGTTCCTTTATCACAATGAATGTTGCACATGTGATACATACCCAAGCCTGCTGCTGTAAATACTCCAGAGTGCACATAATATGTCTCAGTTAGCTTTAAATTAAGCTATTGTCATATCATTTCACAGCCTCTGAAACCCTTTATGACAGCCAAATATTGTGTCTGTGACTGTAAATTATTGTGACTTTCCAAAATGTCACCCACTTTTCACCCAAGAAAAACGAACGCATTAGTCATTTCAGCATAGTACATCAACGAAGTTCTGTGAGGTGTTGTAACAACCCGGTCCCAACTCGACAAATACCCATGGTTGGTCAGTGCCCCTTGAAGTCTGATACAGACGCATGGAGGTGCCCTTCAGTAAACCTCACTATAAACCCACCCGCGTCATTATTAGACGGTAAGAGCAACTCACCTAGTATAATGAGCAAGATAGTGACATGCCCTCGTCGGTCTTTTGAGTCGTAAGTGTTGCTAGTCAGGTGACTCAAGTGAATCGCTAGTACGTGACTTGTTTGTCACTCGGTGAACCAAATGAGTTGTGAGTCAGTCAAGTCGATGTCAACCATGCTCTTTTTCTAAACCTAGCTAAGTGGTTTTATTGCCTAAACCTAACTTCCTGTGAAGACAGAGGTTTTTATTAAAAAGACACTATGCATGTAACAAGTGGAAACTGACACCCTGTCCCTGCCATGTCCAGAACTGACACTAGAACTGACACAAGAGTGGACCCTAGAGTGCCACAGTTTCAGGCTCAGGGCCAATGACCAAACGTCGGTATCTGACAAGTTGGGAGTGAGATTGTGCTGGTTATAATATCATATATATGTTAGTCAGGATATAGCTTTATGGCCTCAAATCTTCATTGAAGTGCATGTCTTCATGAAAACTGAGTGAAACTAAAAGAATAAAAACACAATACAGCCTCTGGTACAGCCATGCTAGCAGCCCACCCAGTGGGTTGTGGACTGCAGTTTTGAAGCCTCCAGTTGGCATTTTGGCCATAACTTTGAGATGCTTCATACGGCTCTGGTAGCGACCTGTC
Source organism: Anoplopoma fimbria (assembly GCF_027596085.1). Lineage (NCBI taxonomy): Eukaryota > Metazoa > Chordata > Actinopteri > Perciformes > Anoplopomatidae > Anoplopoma > Anoplopoma fimbria. The sequence continues at coordinate 79,201 of NC_072464.1, read as the reverse complement.
AATTTCAAGGTAACCCCGCCTTAAGCATACAAAGCATCAAAATTGGACCATGATTTATTAAATAAACATCATGCTGTTTTGAAGGAGACATGAAACTAGAGATTGAGACCATAAAGTAATGTTTACAATGTTCACTGAGGGAATAAATACATTGAGAAGTAGAGTTATTTTCATAGGAGTCCCCATCTGATTGCCAGTAGAGAGAATGCAAGTTTAAGGCATTTCTCCATTTGCTTCACTTTTCAGAACAAGCGTGAACAGCATAAACATTTTCCTAGAGCATTGAATTGTAATCAAACAAGGTGTAAGAGACTTCCAAATAATAGCACGATTATTTTTGTACAAGATTGCCTAATGTGTTAATAACAAGTGCAACCTTTCCAGCAAGGAAAACCGGTTGTCAGTATGTATATACATTTTTTACCAGATACTGTCTTTATTCAGTTTGTTGGAAACGCATGTACGCTAAGAGATATTCATCAACTAAGCAATCGTTATCATGATCAGCATGTCATTAGGAAGTGTAGCGTGGTTGCTGGTAGCAGATTTAATAAATAATATGTAATTAATAACAGGATATGTAACTAGTTTGAATAACTCAATTAGGATTTAAAAACCCTTAAATTAGTATAAAAGAACGATGGTCCTCGAACTTACCACCATTAGTTTACCTAACAGAATTTGACATAGGACTTAAGTTGGACGCCACCCTATTTTGGAAAAACAGGGAAAACTTCAAAATGGGATATTAATCAATTATATCTTAATCTCAGGGTTGCTACGGAGTTCTTGTCAAGGTGTACATTGACCTATTGCTTCATATACACACAAATCAAATGATCAAGTTCTTTATAAATGAAATATTTATTAGACAAACTAAAGTACTAAACTACTAAACATAAAAGGACTAAAGGGAAAGATTAAACAATAGAATGAAGAGTAAACAGAATTATGAACCACAACTAGATGAAAAGGATTGAATGTGACCAGGTAGAATCAGTGACTCATATCATTGACTGATTAATCAACTTCGTCGATTGAAGATTTATGTTAAATTTAGTTCTAATGATTTAGGCACCGTTCAGCAGCTGAGAGTTCGAGAAGCACCAGGGAAGATTGTGAAGCATCTTCATATTAGTTTAAATTAAATCTAATTTTGATCAAAGATTATTTTATAATGCGACTTAAATTTACTTTGCTTAGTAACATCAAACTCGTTTACATCTGGAAATGGTATTTGACGACTCTGATGGGCAGATTGGAGGTAAAGCTGCATGGAATGGTGGCTGTTCCTCTTTAGGCCTCTGCATCTGGTTGGATGATTGTAGTTTCTTGAATCAGACTCTTCCATCTCTCGCTCAGTGGCAGTTGATTCGGCTTTCTCTGATGTCTTTGGAACCTGGTCATCTTTTTCGTTGAGGTTCGGCTTGAAACGTTCTTCCTCGTCTTCATCTCTCTCGACACGAGGATGAGTCGTTTCTTCACCCCCCGTTTAAGAGTCGGTTGCTCTCAATAGTTGCTGGAATTTATCTTCAGCACATTGGTGCATCGCAGGTCAGAGCAGCATGGCACATTAGACGGCATAGGAGGGCCGTAGATAGACCAGGAACGGAATACCAGAGAAGAGGCAGAACCGGCAGAGGCATGAGGGAGAGATCTGGTGTGCAGGATTCAAAGTCAATCAATCATATTTGTAGGAAGGCACTTCTTCAGGTAGTCGCTTCTTAGGCCGGCTGGAGGTCCTCTCAGCCTGTGGAGAGGTCCCTGCTCGCAGGGCCTTCGAGCCTGCAGACCGAGCTGTGCTAGGTAATTGTTTATGAAATAAACAATTACACAACATAGATAGACACTGTTATCATGACACAGACAGAGCTATGTAGATATACATGTATGTGTACCTATATACATAATAAATGAATGGATAACATTAACCTCAACATTTCAGCACTCATCAGTGTCCGGTGTAAGACACAAGAAAAGGGGCAGGGGGGGGGACGTCTCCCCCCCTCTGTTGTCCTGAGCTGTGGTTGAGATAAGGTTATATGGCAGGAAACTAAGAGAATTGCAGACAGAGTTAGCTATCATGAAGTTAACTATCCATAACTTTATAAACTCAAATGTTTTAATACAGATTATAAGATATAAGAATTTTCTATGACCAGAACTAAAATATCAAGTAAAGGTTTCTTTAACTTGTTTATTACAATTGGATGCTCTTCTTTGTCCTCAGGAATGTGAATGCTCATGAAACCCAGAAAGGTGGGATCATAAAACATGGGGTCACCCAAAGAGTTACCCCAAGTCTTATCTTCAGATAGTCCAGGCACAGGGGATAAAAGCACTTAGTGCCCTTATTGTTCATGAGAGCAGTTCCTGAAGGAAGTTGTTATGTTTAGATCTTCTCATTAATACTTAGATTTATATTGTCTTGGTGGACCTCCGCTACAGAAGTAAATATCCATAATTGGCTACTGTTTTTTTTTTATATATATATATATATATATTTTCTATAGATTCCCCATGGAGTTATGACTGCAGTGACAGGATCATGCGTGACAAGATAAACAGGCTCTCAGCTGCTCCTGTGAAGACACAGCAGGTATACCTGTTGTGCGACACAGAGGAGACACAGTCAGCATCAGCAACATTTACGAGTTGGTGATTTGCTTAAGGGGTTGGATTTATACAGTAATTATAACTTAGACTCTTGCTATTCTGATTTAACATACTTACTTTTTTACTTGTTGATTATGACTACATGTTTATTGTTATTTTGGTTTGATTCAGTGCTTTCCAAATTCCTGTCACTGCCTTAGGTAATGTAAATAACAACCCTTAACTAAACAGGTAACAAGGAGTTTCAGCTGCATTGCAATAATTAACATGATCCAGCTGTAGAATTATCTTTGTTCATCAAACAATCTCTGCTAGAGTGTATGGGCTAAATGGAAAACAGTACTTATCCCCCATATTTCAACCTCACCATGTTTGTGAACATAGGCAACTACCGCTACCCAGCATTTGTCCTGTGTCTCCTGCTGTGCACTTTTATTATCTTAGCTAATCTTGTCATAATAGTGTTGATATCTCGAGAGAAAACTTTACACGAGCCCATGTATATTTTTATCATGTGTCTATCTATTAACTCTCTGTATGGCTCTGCTGGCTTCTTCTTCAGATTTCTGAGAGACCTTCTGTCTGATACTCATTTGATTCCACGCGCAGCTTGTTTCACTCAGATCTATGTTGTTTACACATATGCATCCTATGAGCTCACACTGTTGGGCATTATGGCCTATGATCGTTATGTTGCTATATGTCAACCTTTACATTACCACAACACAATAACTTCCAAGATGATTTTAAAGTTGCTTGCCTTTGCATTGATTTACCCAGTCTTTTCAGTTGCAGCCTGTGTTTATCTGGCCTCCAGACTTCCATTGTGTGGCAATAAGATACCCAAGGTATTCTGTGCCAACTGGCCTGTTGTAAAATTGTCATGTGTCAGTACTCTGATTAATAACCTTGTCGGCATGCTTGTGTCCACATGCACGGTATTTTTGCCCTTGGCTTTTGTCATGTATACATATATACGAATTATTCTCATCTGTAGGAAACGCTCTTCAGAGTTCAAGAGCAAAGTCATGCAAAACTGTCTGCCACACATTGTTACATTCGTCAATTACTCCATTACTGTGTTTTGTGATGTTGCTCTAAGCAGAATTAATCTTGAGGCGCTGAATCCTTTTCTAGCAATAATTCTATCACTCGAGTTTGTTGTTATTCCCCCTATTGTGAATCCTCTTGTGTATGGCCTGAAGTTACCAGAAATTAGAAAATGTATGTTAAATATGTTTTCATGCTCTCAACCTGAGAGAAAAACCCCACAAAAATAAGAGTAGCATGTGCCGTTTCTATAAGTAAGTGGTCCAATCTAGACTGAGGTCTTTCATCATCACTTTCAAAGTGGCTGCAGCAGTGATGTGTTTCATAGTAAATTACTGTGTTTTTAAATCAATGTGTAGAGATCTATTTATGTTGTTTACTGTTGATCAATAAAAAAAACAATCACTTCTACTGTAGTCAGTGTTGTAATTAAATAAAATATAAATATTCTTCCGGGAACTCTTAATTGAGTTTGTGCTGAAAAGTGGGCTTATTGTTATGATATAATAGTGTCACTGGGAAAAATTTCATTGTAAACTTTGGAAAATAGACATTTGAAAAACCAAAAACATGATCTAATTACATAAAAACTGACCTGAAATAAAGAATAAGAATGGATACAGGATGAAATAACATAAAAAAATGATGAGCTTTGAGAACTCAAACAAGTTAATGGTTAGATTACATCTCTTGCATGTATTTATTATTAATTTATTTCAGAATCTATTTAAACATGGCTGTGCCACTTTGCATGCAAGTAATACTTTGAAGTGTCAATAATAGAAAGAAATAACTGGCATGGAAACTTTTTATGATAACTCTTAAAACTTTTATTCTGCAGCTGAAAATTTCTTAAATGTAATAGTATGTATCATAAATTCAGGAAATGATACCAATATGCCAAAAAGTTTCATTGTTCCAGCTTCTCAAATACTAAAATCAGCTGGTTTTCATATTTATTATGTGAATACATTTTGCCTGTTTGACTGTGAGTTGGGCCAATCAAACGTGCGAAGATCTCCCTTTGGATATCGGGGGTTAATGCGATGATATCACTCACTATTTTCAGAATAATTCATCATTAGTTGCAGTTCTATATGAGCTAATAGCTCCACCCCAACAACATAAACAGTAACATCCTGATTTCACAATAATGCATGAGTAATAATAATCTAATGATATAACAAATCCTAGTGTAACAGTCACAAGGGACGCTCTTTAATCATCATTAGTTTAAATTTGCAAATATTGTATAGGCTGCCACTAAGTGCTAGTTGGAATCAGGTGGACAATGCAGGCAAAGGAGTTGAAATGGGGACCATGAGTTGGGGGCAGGCCCTCCAATAATGTTTTGAAAGAAGAACAGGCTTTTGCGAGTGATTAAGGGTGAGTGATTTTTCAAAGTGGTCAGGGAACTGAAAAATGGAGGTCTGTACAGGGTTGAAGCAGGAAACATCAGACTGATGGCCCGGGGGCAGGACAGACGGGTGGAGACGTTCTATAGGATGGGCAGGAGGACAACCAGGCGGGCCGAGCACATCAAGAGTAGGTGCCAGAGGGGGGAAGAGGAGACTGGATCGCTCTGGTGGACAGCAATACAGTGTCACTTTTGTTGTTCGTCTGGAGGCCGACGTCAAAAATGTCTGGAGGCCGGTCGAGAAGGCGGGACAAGTGTAGAGGCCAGCGACGAAGGCTAAACCCCTTTAGAGGTCTATGTCAAGACTTAGGTGGCACCAGGCAGATTCAGCTTCAGCAGGGGGCAGGCTGTTGGATGGGTAGCAGGAAATCAGGACAAAGCTCCAACAACTGGATCTCTAGAATGATCACTGGCAACAGGATTTCTGCAACGGGCTCTGGCAAGGGGAACTCAGCCAGTGTATCAACAACGGCCATGAAGACTTGCAAATAGCGACTAGGTTTATGCAGAATTTAGAATGCTAATTTCATTTAACAGCGTTCCAGAAGTTGGTTGGTATTGATAGGGGGACCTCCAGGCTGTATGACCTCCTGGGCTGGCCTCCACATTAGGAGGGGAATGGTGGGTTGCGCCCACAATCTAAAATAATATTTCTACTATTTGTCTTTTCACAGAGACTTCCTTCAGGCTTTCAATCGTTGAGTAAGTATCACTCATGTTGATTGCTCTCAATAAATAATTATTCAGACCCTAAACTTAAGCGTTCATTAATAAGATAGCCTGCAGTGATTTATTTCGTTTTCTGGCTTTAGGTGGGCGATAGTTGCTTGCCTGTACTGCTCTCAATAGTTACTTTGCTATTCCATCTGATTTCTAACTTTGTTTGGTAACCATAGACTCTTTAAGGAGAAATACTCATGCTGCCACAAAGGGAGGGCAACAGGAAAATGCCAAAAACCTGCGTGTGAAAAAGCAAATCAACAGAAGAGTCTATGTGATATGAGATATATTAGGTAAGTGAATATTCCCTTTCAGTATGGTAAATCCTTAAATAATGCTGGTAACAGTACTCATGGATAGCTAGCTTGAGTGGGAGACTGCTGCTGTACAGACATATACTAGTAGCTTTCTAATATTTAGATTACCAAATTTTATCCGTCCGCCCGCGGACTAAGACGACTGGCATTAAGTTGGTGAAAAGGCTTTGAGAAGTGCCGGCGCAAAAGTACCGCCGTGTCCGTAATATAAAGTGTTTATTTGGCTATTCAGAGTTTCCCATTTCAATACTATGTGCGTGCAAAAAAACAGTCAGTAAACATAAACCACGCTGTTAGTTGTATGATGTCATAACGCTTACATTGTTTAGTTTGCACAGCAATTTAGTCTGATATATATTTTGCCGCTCGTTCGCGGCTGTTTGCTTTGTGACGAAAGTAATTACCAAAAAGTTTATCGCTGAATTCGTATGTTCGAATGTGAAACTAACTCTGTTTAATAATGGCGGTGTTGCATTCAAGCCTTAAGTGCCCTAATCAGCAAATTACTGTTTCCATGTTGTCTGCAGAATGTAGACAAAGTTGGAGACAAAATGTTTTATTTCTGTGTTGTATTTGTTTATATTGGTCGTCTACTATGCATCTGTACTGATGTGAAAAGTTACTGTCTGGAGTGCATTCTTACCGATGCCCCCTGGTGGCCACCACTTTTAGAGAACCAGTAAAAACTATACAGTCCTTTCGAATCATTCCAACACTTGGCATCCCCCCCGACTTCGTCTCGCTCCAAGCATCCCTACCTAGCGAGAAAAGCCATTGGATCTCATTAAGCATATCAAAATTCTTCCTGCTGCTAGAAATGAAGCAAACATTAAACCCTTTTGCCACGAGGCCACCCAAACTACACCATCTGCATTATCTGGGACGGTCGATCCTTCTCGTCACGCTTCCTTTCAGTTCATGCCTCCAATCCAAATATCCACGACACATTCAACAAAGAATGCAAACACATCTAAAACTGTGGCACCAGTTCTTCTCCTCTTGGAATGGCATCTCCTTTAATGACAACATATCACCAAGCCGGAAGACATCCAGCTATCCACTGACGCAGCCCCCTCCATCAACCTCGGCGGCTTCTGAGGCGGCAAGTGGTTCTCAGCCCGAATTCTTATTCCTCACCCCTTCTTCCAGGATCAACAAAATGTATCCCGTAGTAATAGCAGCCATTTTTCGGGGAATATGGTCCAAAAAGACCATAGCAATCTATTCAAACAGCGCCGTCATTGACATCCTGTCTCATTGTCTCGATATAATGGGGTTCATGCATCATCCTCTGGTTTTGGATCAGCACCAGTTCGACATCCTAGCCTCCAACGTCCCAGGTTACAAAACTCGTTTGCCAAATAACTTCCCCGAAGAAAAATTGAAAAAAAGAGGAAGCCTATTTCTGAACGTTGATTGGTGGGTTTGAATTCCAGCTCATGTGTGGCAGAAGTCAGCAGTATATTAATAGCAGTAAGACGAGGGGATGAACACTTTGTTTAGGAAGGACGTACATAACACAGGGTAAAAAGCTATTTTCTAACAGTGATGCATAATTTTTCACAAGTAAGGTTGTTTCTTCTTTCAGGTTTAAATGAAACAATGAACTACAGAGTTGCTCTCTTCTCTCTCACTTTACTGTGTTACTGTTTTATTGTGCTGGTAAATGTTGCTCTTATTGTGACCATCATCTTGGATAAGAACATGCATGAACCAATGTATATTCTGTTGTGCACTTTCTGCATGAATGGACTTTATGGGACAACAGGTTTCTACCCCAAGTTTCTCTGGGATCTGCTGTCTTCCGTTCATGTTATCTCTTATTCTGGATGCCTTGTTCAGGCTTTAGTGATATACTCGTTTGTCTGCAGTGATCTGTCCTTTCTTGCAGTCATGGCATATGACAGATATGTGGCTATATGTCGACCCCTGGATTACCACTCTATCATGTCAAAGCAAAGAGTGCTACTGTTAGTATGTTTCTCCTGGCTAACACCTTTCTGCATTGTTGCCGTGAATATTATTCTTACATCTAGATTAAAGCTATGCAGCCCATATATTGCCAGACTTTATTGTTCGAATTGGATTATTGTTAAACTTGCTTGTTTCCCAGATGACACCATTGTTAACAACATAGTTGCATACATAACAATTATTAAATACGTATTTCATGGTTTTTTCATAGCATGGTCCTACTTGTATGTCATCAAAACTTGTGTGAATTCTTTAGAAAACAGGGCAAAGTTTATGCAAACATGTGTGCCACATTTGACCTCCTTGCTCATTTTTCTTGTGACTGTACTTTTTGATATCATGCATATACGATACGGTGCAACAGACTTATCTCAAACACTTAACAACTTTATCGCAATAGAATTTCTTGTCATACCTCCAATCATGAATCCTCTCATTTATGGTTTTAAATTGACCAAAATTCGAAACAAAATGCTGGGTGTTATTGCTTTTAAAATGAAACAACTTAGATGATAAGGAATCTCCAAAGCCCGATTTTCCTCAAACCGTTCAAAACGTAGTTGCAATATAACTTATTGTCATTACTCCTCTTATGAATCTTCTCACATATGGTTTTAATATGACCAAAATTTGGAACAGAATTCTGGGTGTTTTTTACTTTCAAAAAATTCCTTTATAATGAAAATTTGCATTTCATTACATTTGACTGCATTTACATGTATAGAATGTTCTTTTCTCTCAAGATTTAGGGTACTGAATCATGTGCGTCATTTATTTGGGAAGATTTTTTTAAATGATGATGATAACATGATGATACAGTAAAATACGTACTTTCTATATGTATTTTCTTTTGTTTATCTAGTCAATATGTGTGCACAAAAAAAGAAAATGCTTTACTCTATTAATTCACAAGTTTCAATGTTTGTCTTTTGTGTAGTTAGGAATAAAATGAATAGAATACAATCTGAAATATATGTAATTTTTTTCGAATAATTGTAACTAACCTACTTGTGATTTAACATTTACAACTGACACATAAAAGAAATAAAAGACAAAATGGAGCAAATATTTCAAAAAGCTTGTGTGAACTTTTAAACAACAAATGACCACTGAAGCGGTCAAACTAAGACCCAGATTGAAAGGGAATGTTAATGAACGTCATGATAACTATATCAGTATTTAGCAGCCTAATTACCTTTTGAACTAACAGAGCAAATCATGAACAAGATGTGAATGATTCTGCTTCTGGCTGACATGATTGTGGCTCTAACTTGTTGGTTATCTCTTCTTGTCCACTCAGGAAGTGTTTTAAGGGTGACTCTCGTACCCCTCATGTTTCCTTGATGGCATATTCATATTCACATTATATGCCTTCAGCTGATGCTCTGCACGTTTATTATTTTTGTTCAACATGTCCAAGAAACAAAACTATATGAATGGACAAAGCATCAACCACAACTCTGCCGTACATATGTCCTTGACAATCCCACCCTGCCTTAAGAGTTTGTAAGGTTCACAGTGGAATAGCTCTCTTCTCGCCTAACTATTAGCTTGGGAGATGTACTCACAAAGCATTGCATCAGGCATTTCCCATTTTCCTGGTTAGGGCTTTACTGGCCACACCCTCCACAAAACATTTGATGAGGGCTGTGTTTTTTAACTGGGCAAATTATTTGTTCATTCCACATTTTCTCTTATACTGTGTTCACTTGTCACATGATGGTGCATGTATCCCCTTTTTTTTCAAGAATCCCAATAGATCTTATTTTAAGAAAAATTTAGTTGTCGAACTATCATAACGTTGCCTCCCTGTCCCCTGTATGGGGTGGAAGACAAAAACTTTCCAGCGGACCTTGACCTAAAAGCACTCCTGACGGTTAGGGAATTGGTAGCTGGCTAGGCAGTTAGGTCAGCAGCAAATCTGTCTTGAATGAAAAGTCCTTGAGAGAGGACCCCTCCAGATGTTGAAGGGGACTTTTTACCAAGGCCGCGAGCATCTATGTCTGTTCCTACTGGGGAGGAGGCACTCATCACCCATAATGTCTCCTGACCCCGTGTGTCTGAACAATATAGCATTAACTTCAACAGTGGGATGAGACCGCCCTCTGTCCTAAACATACTGCAAATAGGGGGAATAGGCCTAATTTATAGTTTTCATATGAGGTCACGTCCTTAAGGGAACGCCCCCTTGGAGGGCAAAACAATGCTGTCCTCTACTGCCCGCCAGCTAACAATGCAAGTTATTTCTGTTTTTTCGTAAAAATGTAGGATAGTTGTGCTATCAGATTCAAAACCGATGAGGAAACAAGCGAAAAACGGTGAACAACGGCAGCTGTGAAAGTATACACGTATTTTCAGTGAACAATTCATCAAAGGTAAGCTCAAGCAAACAGAGTAAGTTAAGTGTTTTGGCAACAAGTCAAGTCTTTACGTAATTGTTCTGAAATTGTTTGCTCTTGTAAACCGAGGCATCCAACTCCAGTGACTCACAAAGCAATGATTTGAAAACGACTAATAAACCTTTTAATGTCATAAAAATATACACTTTTTGTTCTTTCATTAATGTTTTACACAGTAACTATTTCTTTTTTGCAATTGAGGTTTTTATGTAAGTATAGGTTATAGTAAAGGTTAATTTTCTGTCTGAAGTGGTTGTATTAAGGGAGAGTTTTCTTTACAGTTTTCAGAAATTATATCACACAAACTCACGGTTTGGATAGTACCACGGTTTGAGTTGAACCCTACTGCTTCTGTCATACCTCCACCAGATTTGTGGCTGTGTGACTTTCACAGAGGGGGCATGTCTGCAGCATCTGACTTTTTATTTCCCAGTCCGCTGTGATGAAGTGAGCCGTCACAGTCACGTAGCTCTCTGTTGCCCTGAGGAAGAGGAAGCCTATTTCTGAATGTTGATTGGTGGGTTTGAATTCCCAGCTCATGTGTGGCAGTAGTCATCAGTATATTAATAGCAGTAAGACGAGGGGATGAACACTTTGTTAAGGAAGGACACACATAACACTTGGCAAAAATGATTTTCTTAACCATGACGCATAATTTTTCTCATGTAAGGTTGTTTTTTCTTTCTGATTTAAATGAAACAATGAACTACAGAGTTGCTCTCTTCTCTCTCACTTTACTGTGTTACTGTTTTATTGTGCTGGTAAATGTTGCTCTTATTGTGACCATCATCTTGGATAAGAACATGCATGAACCAATGTATATTCTGTTGTGCACTTTCTGCATGAATGGACTTTATGGGACAACAGGTTTCTACCCCAAGTTTCTCCGGGATCTGCTGTCTCCCGTTCATGTAATCTCTTATTCTGGATGCCTTGTTCAGGCTTTAGTAATATCCTCATTTATCTGCAGTGAAATGTCTATTCTTGCAGTCATGGCATATGACAGATATGTGGCTATCTGTCGACCCCTGGATTACCACTCTATCATGTCAAAGCAAAGAGTGTTACTGTTAGTATGTTTCTCCTGGCTAACACCTTTCTGCATTGTTGCCATGAATATTATTCTTACATCTAGATTAAAGCTATGCAGCCCATATATTGCCAGACTTTATTGTACGAATTGGATTATTGTTAAACTTGCTTGTTTTCCAGCTGACACCATTGTTAACAACATAGTAGCATACATTTCAACAATCATTTACGTACTTCATGGTTTTTTCATAGTTTGGTCCTACGTGTATGTCATCAAAACTTGTGTGAATTCTTTAGAAAACAGGGCAAAGTTTATGCAAACATGTGTGCCACATTTGACCTCCTTGCTCATTTTTCTCGTGACTGTACTTTTTGATATCATGTATATACGATACGGTGCAACAGACTTACCTCAAACACTTAACAACTTTATCGCAATAGAATTTCTTGTCATACCTCCAATCATGAATCCTCTCATTTATGGTTTTAAACTGACCAAAATTCGAAACAAAATTCTTGATGGTATTACTTTTAAAATGAAACAACTTAGATGACAAGGAATTTCCAAAGCCCGTTTTGCATCAGAAGATTTTCCTCAAACCGTTCAAAACATAGTTGCAATAGAACTTATTGTCATTACTCCTCTTATGAATCTTCTCACATATTGTTTTAATGTGACCAAAATTTGGAACAGAATTCTGGGTGTTTTTTACTTTCAAAAAATTACTTTATAATGAAAATTTGCATTTCATTACATTTGACTGCATTTACATGTATAGAATGTTCTTTTCTCTCAAGATTTAGGGTACTGAATCATGTGCGTCATTTATTTGGGAAGATTTTTTTAAATGATGATGATAACATGATGATACAGTAAAATACGTACTTTCTATATGTATTTTCTTTTGTTTATCTAGTCAATATGTGTGCACAAAAAAAGAAAATGCTTTACTCTATTAATTCACAAGTTTCAATGTTTGTCTTTTGTGTAGTTAGGAATAAAATGAATAGAATACAATCTGAAATATATGTAATTTTTTTCGAATAATTGTAACTAACCTACTTGTGATTTAACATTTACAACTGACACATAAAAGAAATAAAAGACAAAATGGAGCAAATATTTCAAAAAGCTTGTGTGAACTTTTAAACAACAAATGACCACTGAAGCGGTCAAACTAAGACCCAGATTGAAAGGGAATGTTAATGAACGTCATGATAACTATATCAGTATTTAGCAGCCTAATTACCTTTTGAACTAACAGAGCAAATCATGAACAAGATGTGAATGATTCTGCTTCTGGCTGACATGATTGTGGCTCTAACTTGTTGGTTATCTCTTCTTGTCCACTCAGGAAGTGTTTTAAGGGTGACTCTCGTACCCCTCATGTTTCCTTGATGGCATATTCATATTCACATTATATGCCTTCAGCTGATGCTCTGCACGTTTATTATTTTTGTTCAACATGTCCAAGAAACAAAACTATATGAATGGACAAAGCATCAACCACAACTCTGCCGTACATATGTCCTTGACAATCCCACCCTGCCTTAAGAGTTTGTAAGGTTCACAGTGGAATAGCTCTCTTCTCGCCTAACTATTAGCTTGGGAGATGTACTCACAAAGCATTGCATCAGGCATTTCCCATTTTCCTGGTTAGGGCTTTACTGGCCACACCCTCCACAAAACATTTGATGAGGGCTGTGTTTTTTAACTGGGCAAATTATTTGTTCATTCCACATTTTCTCTTATACTGTGTTCACTTGTCACATGATGGTGCATGTATCCCCTTTTTTTTCAAGAATCCCAATAGATCTTATTTTAAGTAAAATTTAGTTGTCGAACTATCATAACGTTGCCTCCCTGTCCCCTGCATTGGGTGGAAGACAAAAAGTTTCCAGCGGCCCTTGACCTAAAAGCACTCCTGACGGTTAGGGAATTGGTAGCTGGCTAGGCAGTTAGGTCAGCAGCAAATCTGTCTTGAATGAAAAGTCCTTGAGAGAGGACCCCTCCAGATGTTGAAGGGGACTTTTTACCATGGCCGCGAGCATCTATGTCTGTTCCTACTGGGGAGGAGGCACTCATCACCCATAATGTCTCCTGACCCCGTGTGTCTGAACAATATAGCATTAACTTCAACAGTGGGATGAGACCGCCCTCTGTCCTAAACATACTGCAAATAGGGGGAATAGGCCTAATTTATAGTTTTCATATGAGGTCACATCCTTAAGGGAACGCCCCCTTGGAGGGCAAAACAATGCTGTCCTCTACTGCCCGCCAGCTAACAATGCAAGTTATTTCTGTTTTTTCGTAAAAATGTAGGATAGTTGTGCTATCAGATTCAAAACCGATGAGGAAACAAGCGAAAAACGGTGAACATCGGCAGCTGTGAAAGTATACACGTATTTTCAGTGAACAATTCATGAAAGGTAAGCTCAAGCAAACAGAGTAAGTTAAGTGTTTTGGCAACAAGTCAAGTCTTTACGTAATTGTTCTGAAATTGTCGTAACAATATACACTTTTTGTTCTTTCATTAATGTTTTACACAGTAACTAATTTTTTTTAGAATTGAGGTTTTTATATAAGTATCGGTTATAGTAAAGGTTAATTTTCCGTCTGAAGTGGTTGTATTAAGGGAGAGTTTTCTTTACAGTTTTCAGAAATTATATCACACAAACTCACGGTTTGGATAGTACCACGGTTTGAGTTGAACCCTACTGCTTCTGTCATACCTGTGTAACAGTGTAAATAATTAACTTGTGTTTATTGTTAAATTCCTGTTAGACTTGGGACTGCAACCATAGTTTTACTGTATGTGTTTTATTTTGAAGTTCGTGTTGTACTAAATGCAGTGCATTTTGCTCATCTCTCAGTAACAAACGATCTCACGCTGTGGGTAAGTTGCCGCTCTGTTCGCTCGGACATAAATTAAGTAATTACTGTAAACTACGTTTCATATGATGTGTAAAAACTATCAGCATTTATCTTGAATTGTCTATCAAACGAAATACTTGTGGAATTCGTAGTTGTATTGCTTTGTAAAGAATTTGTGATAACGAGTAGTGTTTTAGCTAGCTGCTAACAGCTCAACGGAGAGCACGTGACCTGTACGTGCACTAATATGGAACTCTCCTTTGTAGTTCGAGCGGGAACAGACTCGGATCAACTCTACAGTAATTCACAACTGTGGTTGTGTGTTTGTCCCATGTATTGCAGTAACAAACGATCTCACGCTGTGGAATAAACCAGTCCAACTGCTCCATACAATCCTGACTCCTGTGAAGTGCATTCAAATAGCAGCAGAGCAATATAGAGAACGTCACACCTGCACCAGATTTGTGGCTGTGTGACTCTCACAGAGGGGGCATGTCTGCAGCATCTGACTTTTTATTTCCCAGTCCGCTGTGATGAAGTGAGCAGTCACAGTCATGTAGCTCTCCGTTGCCCTGGAGATCCACCCGTCTGTGGTGAGGCAACAGAAGATGCTTTTGATAATTTGTCCACAATCCTGATTTTTTCCTTTTCATAGAGACCTGGAAAGATTTTCACACTGAAGTGGGTGCGGGGATTTCGGAGCTTGGCTTAAGCTATTTAACCATATCTTGAAATTCTTTTGTTTTCCACAACGGAGTATGGCCTCATGTCTGCAGTAATAACGACCCCAATAGATCTGGTTATAGCTTTAGCCTATAAACGGTTTCTCAAATCCCACACTGATACGCTGTTGTTTTTGTTGTGACCTGGCCTCATCCCTGACAGGCTGGTGGCATTTCAAATGTGTGCCATGCCCGATTTATTGCCGTTGTCTTATGGCTTTTTTGTTGAACAATGCCTATATACCGTAAGGGTTTTGTCCACCACCCTTAAACCTTCATTATAATTTACTCTGGATTTAGAGACACACGCAGCCAGGACATATTTAACCCGTATGTTTCTTTAGGGCAGTGGTTCCCAAACTGGGGCGTGCCCCCTACTGGGGGCACAGTGGAACTACAGGGTGGGGCACGGATTCATCACCAACCCACGCACACACAAACACACAGACACACACCGTAAAACAATATAAAATTATAACAAATACAATTGCAAAGAAGTTGTAAAGATAGGGCACTATATCATATGGTTGCACCTAAGAAAAAAATAAAAAATAATCAAGCGGAACCGACGTGACATGCACTGTGCTCTAACCACGCCCCCCAGAGCGGCTCATGTTACAGACGCGGCAAAACCAGAGAGAGACAGCGAGAGAGAGAGAGACACACAGCGACACAAAGAGAGCGAGAAATACACAGAGCAACACAGAAAGAGAAAGAGAAAAAGATAAGAGATAGGAAGGAAGAGATGTACCAAGATGGACAGATTTGTGACTGGGACAAAGCGCAAATCAGATGGCAAGTCTGCTACAGCTGTAACAGGCGACGCGAGTACCACAACAACGGCACAAAAAAGGTAAAAGAAAATATAACGAGGCATATCTGTCCCTGGGCTTTACAAGCACCATGGTCGGCCAAGAAGAGAGACCCCAGTGTGTTGTGTGTCTTAAAATACTGGCGGCAAACAGTATGACGCCCACTAAATTGAGAAGACACTTGGAAACCCACCACCCCAATCATGTGAACAAGCACCTTGAGTTTTTCAAAAATAAATTGGAAAACTGTCATGCCCAGCAGAGTCACGTTGTAAAAGCTGCGTCTGTCCCTGTGAAAGCACAACTCGCTTCCTATAAAGTAGCCTACAGAGTCGCCCAATGCAAAAAGGCTCACACAATAGCGGAGGAGTTAATACTACCTGCAGCCATTGACATGGTTTCAACAGTTATTGATGAAGCAACTGCCAATAAACTCAAAACTATTCCGTTGTCAAACAACACTATTTCAAGGCGTATCGGTGACCTCTCTGTAGACATGGAAGAGCAGCTTATTGAAAAGATAAATGACGGCTGTTTTGCAGCAATAAAGACAGTTTGTTAATAACTTATGTCAGGTATATTGATTTGATTTGCTTTTCTGCAAATATATACCAAACAGAGCCACTGCACAAGAACTTTTCAAAATAATTGACACCTATTTGAAAGAGGCAGATCTGAAGTGGGAGAACTGCGTGGGAGTCTGCACAGATGGGGCTCAGGCGATGGCTGGGAAACGCAGCGGACTGCAAGCTCTTATCAGGCGCGTCTCTCCCAAAGCACAGTGGACACACTGCCTCCTTCACAGATGGGCACTTGCCTCCAAAGAACTAAGACAGATGTCATCACAACAGTCAACTACATAAAAACCAGATCCCGGAAATCCAGGATTTTATCATCAATATGTGAAGAAATGGGATCCGAGCACACAGCTCTGTTGTGGCACAGTGAGTCTAGATGGCTTTCACGAGGGAAGGTACTGTCCAGGGTTTTTGAGTTGAGGGATGAGATCAGAGTGCCCTTGACTGAAGAAGGGAATGACCTTGCCCACAAGTTTCATTATGAAAACTTCTTACAGAAGCTTGCCTATCTCAGTGGTATATTTCAGAAGCTCAATGGACTAAATTTACAGTTGCAAGGCACCAACACTCATATTCCACAGCTCACAGACAAAATAACATCTTTCACAAAAAACTGAAGATGTGGGAGAGAAGGCTTGCAGAGGGGAGTGTGGACTCCTTTGAAAACCTGAATGCATTCCTTGACAACGATGAGCTGGAAAATAGTACTTCCCTGAGGATTCTGCAAAATATGACTGGATACAAGACCCCTTTCAAGCAACTGCACCTGCAGACCTCAGTACCACAGAGGAAGAGCAGTACATTGACATGACATCTGACTCAACAAGGAGACTACAGTTCACATCCAATTCACTGGCTGTGTTTTGGATTGGAGTGGAGAAAGACTAACCACTACTAGGCCAAAGAGCTATGGGCATACTGTTGCCTTTTGCCACATCCTATTTATGTGAAACAGGGGTTTCTGCAGTTGTTGCAATGAAGACCAAATACAGATCAAAGTTGAACATTGAAAATGAACTGAGAGTGGCTATCTCTAACCAGCAACCCCACTTTGACAAAATTTGTAAAACAAAGCAAGCCCACACCAGTCACTGATTGATATGTAGGAATAGGAATGTACCTATGAATAGGAATATGATAAAAAAAAGTTGGGTAAACTAAATTGTGGCACTCTTGTATGTCACAAAAAGCTTTTATTGAAAGCAATCAGAACAAAGTAAATCCACATCAATCATTGCTGGATATGTTATTTTCTTGTTTGAGAGAACCTGCTGTTAAATGTGGGGAAATATACGTTGTTTGCACTTAAAATACTTTTTTTACTTGAAAATATATTCAAGAATGTAATGCAATTAATATGTCTGAAAGCACTCCTTGAAAGCAATCCAAAGTCCAATCTTTTTGGAAATTGATTTCATTATTGCTATTTTTTTTCAGTAAAAGAAACTGAACAATAAACTGTGAAGTGGAAAAGTGAAGTGATATGTACTTATCCTTCCTCCATCATCCCTAAGCCCATCGACATACGCCTCTCAGTCAATGTGCCCATCCCCAAGGGCGTCGACAAACGAGGGCGGCCGATCCTGTATCAGGGAGGCCCGATGGTGTGCAATCATTTTAACCATCTCAGCTGCTCTCTCTCCAACTGCAGACTCCTGCAAGTCTGCTCCTTCTGCGGCGGCGCTCACGCAAGAAACATCGTCCCCCATAATCCAACCACACCGGCAGACTGACTAGCACGACACCTCAGCACACCAGTCAAGGTAAAGGCTCTAGCCTACGCGCTGCAAAACCACCCCGATAGGGAGTTCGTCGACTTTCTGCTAAACGGGTTCACCCACGGTTTCCACCCGGGCATAGAAATCATTCCAGACACCTCTCACATCTGTCACAATCTCCAGTCTGCCCTTTGCGAACCTGACACCGTCGACACCTTAATAGCCAAAGAGGTCAAAGACGGGTTCATGATAGGCCCATTCACCAACCCACCTTTCCCAGTAGTCCGCATCTGTCCAATCGGTATTGCCACTCGAAAATACTCCGGTAAAAAGAGATTAGTCATAGACCTGTCTTCCCCCCACGGCACAGACATCCCAAGCATCAATAGCATTATCCCTTCTCGGACACCTTAATTACGCCATATGCTTAATCCCCCAAGGAAAATCCTTCCTCTCCCACCTTCTCACGAAATCAGCAGCCGTCCCTTTTCTCCATGACAGAGTCACACTAGACAACCCGTGCAAAATAGAAGTGCGCCTCTGGCAACATTTCCTATCCTCCTGGAACGGCATCTAATTTTTTTTACAACGATTTCATCACTAAACCCGAGGATATCCAGCTCTACACCGACGCAGCCCCTTCCATAGGCTTTGGAGGCTACTACAGCGGGAGATGGTTCGCCTCCAAATGGCCCCCAGAGTTCAGTCACCTATACTCACAGTCCGGTTCCCCTTCATCCGCACTTTACGAGCTGTATCCAATAATCATGGCAGCCATTCTTTGGGGGCACGAATGGTCAAAGAAGTCCATACTTCATTCATTCAGACAACACCGCAGTAGTAGAAATTATAAACAAAGCCAGATCCAGCAATCATGCAAATCATGCAATTCATGCGCAGACTCACATTAATATCCGCCCAACACCAGTTTCTCCTCCATGCAGCTCATGTCCCTGGGTGTCAAAATCTCATAGCCGACTCATTGTCTCATTTCTCTTTCCAGAAATTCAGACTCTTGGCTCTAGACTCGGACATCCACCCAACTCCAATCCCACCGTTTTCAGCCACCACCTTCAACTAGCTCCAGACCTGGCAAACCTTGCAAAAGAGTCACAAGAAGCCATCCTTAACAGCCTAGCCCCGCGCACACTCCCCGCTTACCTAACCGGCTGGAACTGTTTCAAGGTGTACCAACACCTACAATCTGGCCTTTCCCTCACTCGACGTCTTGTCAATCTGTAACTTCATCACCCACGCCCACTCCACTTTAAAAATCCGATCCTCCACCATCCAGACTTACCTATCAGGAATCAACTTCATCTTCAAATTAGCCAGCAGCAGCCATTGCCCCTCTATCTCCCATGCTCACGTGTCCATGCTGCTCAAAGGCCTAAGAAAACACGAACCTATCCCATCTGCTAAACGCTTGCCACTAACATCTGACCTACTCAGCCTCTGTATCTTCTCACTTCGATCAGGCTACTCAACCCTTCTCAGTCGACCTAACTTTGGAATCCATGTTCCTGCTTGCCTTCTTTGGCTTCCTCCAGTGCTCAGAATTTGCTCCAACTTCATCCATCTACAAGCCATCCCTCCATCCAAGTCTGGTCGACATCACCATTCACACCCCAGACTCTCTCATATTCACACTCCGGAGAAGTAAAACCGACCAGCTAGGAACGTCATTCCCCATCTACATCTTCCGTCTAAACTCTCTCCTCAGCCCGTATGAGCCACTATCAAAATACATCCAGGCCAGGTATGCAGCACACGCCTCTCCTCAAGACCCACTCTTCATCACCAAAAACAGCCACCCGGTTCTAGTTCAACAAACATTTCCGTCGAATTCTTCCCATCTCCGGCATATGTCCTGAACACTACTCAACACACTCCGTCCGCATAGGAGCAGCTTCCACGGCAGCCAGACTAGGCATCTCCGACCAGACAATTCGAGTCCTCAACGACCTTCGTCAAGCCCACGGTCACCTCAGCTCGACCCAATCTTTTGGGGGTCCGTAGCTGGCTCCGCCTACTTCGACCAGAGACAGAACCCCCATCCTGAGTCTCCCTCTCCCCCGCCAACTACGTCAGACACCCGGACTCGCCTGATCACAGGACCTCTACCCTCATCTTCTCCTTCTCTGCCCTTACTCATTTACATTATTCAATAATTCTTATAATAAAATCACTTA